>NC_059341.1:35282000-35592500 GCF_018350155.1 Leopardus geoffroyi | reverse complement strand
AGCTAGATTTTCATTCAAGAGTAAGGGCGGAAAGGCATTGTGTGTACAGAGACTGATAGTATGCCACTCTAAAGTGGCCTTGCTGAAAGAACCAAGCCACACGTTTAGTAAAGAAGCATTGTTTGTTTGTTTGTTTGTTTGTTTGTTTGTTTCTTTCTTTCTTTCTTTCTTTCTAAAGAAGACTAAGATTTAGGATAATTTGAAAATAATGTGGTTTTAAACATTAAACAATAATAAGGTTCTAATAAGTGATAGATGGAGTGGGTGCAAAGATCAGAATTTAATGCATTCTAAGGTCTTGGTATTTTTCAGAGAAATAGTGAACTGTTACTTAAAATATTTCCTAATTCAAAACAAAAAAGAGAAATATCCAGACACTGACCTTTGGATACCCATCATTAACACCAGAATAACAACTAACATATAGTAAATTCTTATTGTGTGCCAAGATCTGTCATTTATATTATTTCATCTAGTCTCACGGCAATGATACGAAAAAGATAACTTGCCATTTTGAGAGGTAGCAAAACAGGGCCTATATTTACCTTTGTACTCCCATCACTCAGTATAATGTACAGCAGTAATATGTGTTCAGTGAGTGTGGGTGAACCAAACCCAGCTGAGCTTAAAATGCAATCAGCCAACAGTGTGCCCCCATCGTGATATTAGGAAAGTGATAAAACCATTGTTCAGACTCCATTCTGTTGAATCTCATGGTCCGGTCCTGCTTCTCTACAGGGCTCTGCTTCTCACTGTTTACTTCTCTGGGTAAATGACTTTCTGGAATGGTCAGACATTGGCTGTGCACTTCCTATAAACTGATGCCCCACTTCCCCTCCCCCCCCCATACATTCTTTGGTCTCCTGTGTGACAGGCCCCACTCAGACCTGATGCCCTGGCTGTGTTTTTACCGTGTGTCACACAGGCAAGCAGTCTCTTTGATGTTTGTTTTGATTTCACAAGTTTTTATGTGGTACTCAGACAACATTTCCAGCACTGTGTTGCTAGGAAATGCAGTAATGATCACAGCATTTAGAGCACGTACGTTTTCTCCTCCCTCCCATATACACCTGCCTTTACCATCTGTTCAGGATGCCCACTACTGCTGCTTCAGTACCTTGACCCTGCCCTACTGAGATGCTCCACTGCATTCTGGACTGGGGGTCAGTGGAGCTTGGATTTCTTTACCCAAGGAATTGTCAGTGAGAAAACTAGCACCTAGGGTTGCTAAGCTACACTGTACTCTGTGCTAGTCACACACTGGAGGAGAGGTGCTGAGATACCCCACATTTAAGGAGTCTTCATTTGGTTTCCTGTATTTTGAATAAAAATGCTTTATCTTCTCGAGTCTACATGAGATCTCTCTCTTTCCACACACACGCGCGCGCCAAATTAACTGGTGAAGTCTGTGAAAATAGTTTTTTTTTTGGTTATTGTTTGTTTTTTGTATCTTTGGTTTTAATCATGGATGGCACTGTTGGTTTCCTGCATTGGCAGTTACTTTCAGGCTAAGACAACTCATCAGGTAGTCCCACATGAGCTCACTTGCACACAGAATTGAAAAGGGAGCTCTGAATTTAGGTTCCCATTATTGGCTTCCCACACATTGTTATCATCTTTCTGAGGTTGGTTTGTTGATTGATTGATTGATTGATTGATTGTGAATTTGGGTAGACCTAAGATCAGATCTATCTCAGAGGGCTTTACAGTGCCAGAGTCAGCAGGTCTGCTGCACAGATGGTGTCTTGAAGGCAAACAAAGGCTCTTGGCTTGCTGCTCACGGAAGCTGTGTGCTCCTCAATCTCTCTGCTTCTCCCCAAGGAGGCCCTGGCTGTAGATCCTGCAGTACCAGGGCAGCCTGTGTTGTTGAGGCCTGTGCTCTGTGGTTTTGTGGCTAAAACAAAGCATTTCAGTTTCCCCAAAGGGGCCACAGGACAAGGTTATACCTTTCTTAGGGAGATAGCTTGAGGCAGGTGGGAATAGCATCCACCTTGCAGCTGGAGGAGTCCTGTTCTGACTCAACCATCTTGGATGTGGCTTTGGGAAAGCCTTTGTTCTTCAGTTTCTCCAGCTGGAAATTTAGGGAACTCATCTCTGTGTTGTAAAGAGAATTGAATGAGATGATAGCATGAGAAAACGCTTTGTAAATCTTGAAACAAAATACAAATATAAGGCATTGTTACTCTCAGTGCTTGGAAAATGGATTGTGGGAAGTTAATGGCCCTTGCTGTATAGTGTGTTTCAGTGCCAGGAATGACAAGAGCTGTCAATAAATATCGATTAATGATGAGGTAGAGAAGCTTTTGGACTCTGTGTAAGCCAGGGCTTTCTATATTAAATGCATGCATTCACTCAGTCATTCATTGAGCAAGTATTTATTGAATGCCTGCTAAATGCCATGCACTGGGAATACAAGTGAACAAAACGGTGAGATCGTGATTAATGTTTTTTTCTGGCCCTTGACAGAGTTAGGTGTGTTTTTCAGAAAGTTAAGTTTACTTGTTATAAAGGATTGCCCTTTATGCTGATAATATATCTTCCCTGCTCTTCAGTGTTAAATGTTTTTGTTTTTGTGAAACGATGGTGATTGTGGATCGTAGTTGATTTTTGAAAAATTTCTCACATAGCAAATCTGAAAGAGATGTTACTGGTCCTTGAAATTCAAAAGGTTAGGGCCCTGATCCAGCCCAAACTCCTACCCAATGCAGAAGTCTCTTTAGCGTTCCTAACTGGTGGCCTAATTTCTGTTTTGATAATTCTAGGGAAGGGGGCCTCACTAGCTTCACAAAAGCAGCCATTCTGGTTTTGAATAGCCTTTATCGTTTGAAATAAGATAAAGTGGAAATGTGCTGTGACTTAGCTTCTGTGACTTTTGCCTATTCATTTTATTTCTTCCATCTGGAGCAAAGAAATGCATTTACTCTATGTTATTTAGCCCTCTGGATTATTTTTAAAGTTTAAATTTTTTAAAAGTATTTATTTATTTATTTATTTATTTATTTATTTATTTATTGAATTCCAAACAGCTTGACATGGGGCTTGAACCCATGAATCGTGAGATCATGACTTGAGCCAAAACCAAGAGTCAGATGCACAACCAAATGAGCCACCCAGGTGCCCCTTCCTCTGGATTTTTGAAGCAAGTCACCATGCTCCCTCTAAGCATGTTTTCAAGGGCTCTTGTCCCCACTTTCTTCACCCAGTTCTCATGGCTTTGTTCCTCACTCTTCACCTTCTTCTGGTCACCCTTCACTTTGTCACTGTCCCTCTTGGTGTCTGTTTCTCGGAGGGACACATGCTTCAGCTGTGGGTGGATTTGTGCTGAGTGCTTGCTCAGCCTGCTGCTTCCCTTATTCTGGGCCCTGAATGCAGATGAAGGAAGTAGAGAATGCATTTGCCTTTCTGGCAGCTGTGCTGTACTGTTGACTCACGTTGAGTTACAGTCTACTAAAGCCCCTAGGGTCTTTGTCATATAAACTGCTGATAAGCCAGGGTTCCTCTTACCTTATGTTTAGGCAGTGACATTTTTTTTCGTTTAGGTGCTGTACTTTACATTCATGCCTATTATATTTCATCTTGTCAGTTTGGACCATAGTTGTAGCACACTGAGGTCATTTGAATCCTGATTCAACTTTCTAACTTACTAGCTATTCCTCCCAGATTTGTGTCAGCAGCACATTTGACAAATTTGTCTTCATCCAAGTTTTTAATTCAGTGTTTAAAAAGCTAGAGCCAAGGACAGAGCCCTGTGTCACATCAGTAGAGACCTTCCAAGTTTAAATGCATCTGTGAATCAATGCTCTAAACATCTATGCATAGAATCAGTGCATCTATGAATGCATCAATCATTAATGCACCTGTGTATCAGCTAACTACAGATCACCTAAGTGTATCATCCACACAGGTGATATGAATTGTTTCTGACTTTTCCACTTATCTTTCTTTAGGCAATGTCAACTGTGCCCATTATTGAGCCCACCATTGTTATGATTATGACCTTCAAATTTAGTTTTTCACCTCACATATCAGTCTCAAGTTCACATTTAAAATTTTCTACTGGACGTCTCCAGAATGTTTCAAGTTTTTCAAAATTGATTCATTGTCTCTATGCCCCCTAGAACCTTTTCCTCTTTCTGTGGTTACTATTTCAGTGATGGCACCACCATCTTGGTTAAACCAGATACCAGGGAGCCATTCTCAATGTCTGCTTTCCTCTAACGCTACAGCTAATTCAGTTAGCTAGTCTTAGAGACTCTCCTTCTTTATATTTCATAATCCACTTCCCAGACTCTGATCTGTCTTGCCTATGTGATTATAAGAGTCTTCTGACTAGATTCTCTATTCCTGATATTACTTCTTTTAGTGCATCCTTTGCTATGTCACCAGAAAGCAAAAGCACAAATTAGATTATATCATTATATTGCTTTGAGCACTTTGCTGGCTCCCTGTTAAGTATGAATGATGGCTGGTCCTTCATAGTCTAGCCTTTACTTGTCTTAATAGCTAATCTATTACTGCTCCCCTCTACCAACCCTACACTTAAGATGCACTATCTACTGATGGTTCCCAAATGCAGTATATTCATTTGTACCTTGCACATGCTGTTCCCTTTAACAGGATTGCCTTTTCACTCTTTTTTGTCAGTTAGCTTCTATTCTTCTTCAGTGCTGGGCTCAAGCATCCCCTCCTTTGGGACTCCTTCCTGACAGCTCCAGAATGAGTTAGGGGTCCTTTTCCTGAGCTGCCATCACACTCTAGGCATACTGGTTAAATACCTTGTCACATGGTAGAGTAACTACATTCTTGTCTCTCCCACCTGGTTGGGGGCCCTTCTGGATAGTGACTGTGCTCCCTTTACCACTGTAGCCTTGGCTTCTAGCATAGGGCGTGGGACATAACAGGTATTCAGGGTTTATTGAACAAATGGGTGGCTTGCCAAATTATTTCCATTTTATTGTGGACCTTGTGACTATTAATTTCCCTGCTCAGCTGTATTCTGTGTCTGTGGTGTCCTTTTGATTCACTGGCCTTGTAATCCTATTACAAAAGTTAAAGAGGTACTTTGATATCGATTAGGTTTTTTCTTTATAGGTGTTTCAAATCGTTTGATTTCTGATCTACTCTAGGCATGTTAAACTCCATTTTTTTACTTCTTAGTTATGTGTTTGTTTCTCTGACCCTGTATTAGTAAAGGAAGGCTATTAATTATCTATAACAAGTAGCCCCTAAATCTCATGGCCTTTATACAAAGTTTATTTTTTAATTTTGTCATAATGCAGGATTCGTCATCAAGTAGTCTCCCACAGGTGATTCAGTGATCTCAGGTTCCTTTCATCTTGTGGCTCTGCCCCCTTTTAGGTCTTTAGAGACCTCTCCATTCAGCTGATGAATGAAGAAAGAGAGAGGTTTGCAGATGGGAAAACACAGAGGTTGTGTGTGGGAGGTTCCTCCAGGCCAGGACTGGATGTAGTACCAATCACTTCTGTTCACATTTCATTTGCCAGAACTTAGTCACAAGGCTGTGTCCAATTACCAGAGAGGCTGGAGAATGTGGGCTACCCGTGACCCCAGGAAGAAAAAGGGAACACAGATATTAGTGAGCATTACCAGTTTCTGATATTATACTCTGTCTTAGGTTCTGACCTCATGTGTTCCAGATCCCTTCTTAGCCAGGGTTTCGCCTCCAAGCCTTTAGACCTTCCATCTCCCAACCTGGGTTTTTGCTTTCTGCTCTTTGCCTTTGCATTTTCTTGAACCCTCTGGTCAGTTGTTGGCTAATTCCTCATTCCTTGCTGATTTGGCTAGATTGATGCCTCATCTCTCCAGTTTCCTAGCAACCCTCCTTGTCTTGCTCACATGTCTGAGACCGGACCATCTGATCCTTGGTACCTGCTTGCCATCACCATGTGTGTTCCTTGGATGAGAGCCCACCTTAGTCCAAGAGAGGAGAGTTTCTTAAATATGTCCAATGCTTTGAAGTCCTTCCTTTGAGTACTGGTTATGGATTGGAACTCTATTTTTAGAGACAATTAGAGAATGTAGGCAGTTGAAATGAGAGCCATAAAATAAGTAAGACATTGGAAAATACAGCTGTGGGAAGCCAAAAGAATCAGTGCTGTGTATCTTGAAGGAGACAAGCCTGAAGGGAAGAGCCAATCTTAACATATTTGTAAAAAGTTGGTTTTAAAATTGTTCTAAAGGTAATGGTGCTAGAGTAGATGTTCTTTTGTTACTCTGAAAAAGAAAGTGTCTCACATTTCAGTGTGGGATTTTTAGGTAGGAGACTAAGAAAAGTTAATGAATTCCAGAATTTTGGGATCTGGGGATAGGTTCTTGAGAGGTTAAGTCGAGTGCTTTCCTGGAAAACACTGAGTCGGAGAGCCCATCCCAGGTGCCTTGTAAGCGACCTGCTGGGTGGCAGGAGGTGGATGAGCAAGCTAAAATCTTTTCTCATTCTGTAATTCTAGAAACAATAAGCGGGGTGTCATGCTCTTTTGGCTCATACCTCTTTTGAGAGATGCTCATAGTTAAAGTATTTGTCTCTGGGTAGTATTTCCCAATGATTTCATAAGTGGAGAGGGTATTGTCTTGTAAGGTTTCAAGTACTATGATGCCTGGATTCCATTACTTCTTTTATCACCCACTCACTCTGCAGGTTACTGACTTGGGTATTCTTTGGATCGTCTGCTTACCGATTAAGTGGGGATGGGATGGAATGAATTTTTAGGAAGTTTGGGTGAGAAGTAATTCATGTTTCTAACATGCTTTACAACATGTGAGTGAAACATGCTATACAATTTTTACTTGTGTTAGGTGCATTGCTCTGCATCTTGGTTCTTTTGTTCTTGCCTTGAGACATGTATGGTTATTTGCAAATATTATTTTTTAGAAATAGCTTTTTAAACTTGTGTGGCTCTCCGAGTGAGGCCTGAAGTGGTACCCTCTGTGGGTTTGGGGACCAGGGAGGAAGGAGAGGAAGGTAGAAACTAATACCTTCAGGCCAGGGACCTAACTGTGGAGGCTGTGATCCATGCTCTACAGCCAAGCTGCTTGGTTTGAACTGGTGGCTTTCCACAAGTTAGTTTCTCTGTGCCTCAGTCTTCTTATCTGTAAAGTGGGCATAGTAATATGGTTACTTATGGATATGTTGAGAAGATTAAATAAATTAACACACGTAAAATTGTAAGAACAGCATCTGGTCCATATAGTAAATGCTCTATCTAGAAGTATTACTTTTAAGCAAGAATTCCCCAAAGGTATCCCTGTCTTGTTTTCTCCTTTATTGTTTAAATAGGCCCCTCCCATACATTTTAAGGGCTCCAAGGCTGACTTTATGCTTACAGATAAGAGGAGAAGGACATTTCCACTGTTTTCATGCTGGCTCAGGTTATGTCAGGAGATGACTACCAACACACACGGTAACCAGCATTTTCAGTTGATAGAATTTAGTTGGAGTGGTTATTGTATGTGATCACAGCATTGAAGGAATATCTGAAGACCTCACTGCATCAGGCTTGCGTGCTGTTGATATTCTTAAATCGATCAATGAGATGCTGAATTGGTAAAGGAGGGCTTTCAGACTTGCATTATTACTTCAGGTATGGTCTGTGGGGCTCTGACATTTTTCACTTCATAGTCTAGCCAAATTGAAGCTGGTCCCTATTCCTGGTGAATCATCCTGTTTTTACCTCTGATTTTATGTTCTTGAGTATTTACCTGTTTAATGTCACATGAGGAAGGCTGGGGTATGGTGTAGAGAAATGATATCATGAGAGCATTTAGAGAATAACTGTACTTGTTTACGTCCAGTCTGGGCCTCTTCCCTAAGCCCTGATCCATTCTTCCCTGTCTCCTTGGTACTTGGCCTAATACCCCTGACCCTGCAGGGGAGGCAGTAGAATAAGCACCACTTTGGAAGATTAGGATAAATTTGCAGGAGCTAAGGCTATACTTCTGAAAAGTTAAAGTCAACAAATGTTCATTAAGCACCTCTTATGTGTAAAGCACAACACTGGGTGCTGTGTGAGGTACTCAGAGTAATAGGACTTGACTGCTGTCCTCAGTGAGCTCATGATCTTCCAGGGGAGACAAACATTTAAGTGAATGCAGGAATAAAGGCACAGTGATGGGAACCATCACATACGCTGTGTTGTAAGAGGCCTTGGGCCCCAGCAGGGCTCATTTGGTACTTGTTATACACTCAGAGACTTCTTATTATTTTTTAATTTGCTTTATTGTGGTGAAAAACACATAACATAAAATTTACCATCTTAACCACTTTTAAGTAGACAATTCAGTAGTGTTAAGTATATTCACATTTTTGTGAAAATAGATCTCCAGAACTTTTTCATCTTGAAAGATGGAAACTCTATACCCATTAAACAACTCCCTTTTCCCTTTTCCTCTAGCGCCTGGCAACCGCCATTCTACTTTATGAATTTGACTATTTTAGATACCTTGTATAAGTGGAATCATATGGTATTTGTCCTTTTTTTTGTGACTGGCATGTTTCACTTAGCATAATGTACTCAAGGTTCTTTCATGCTGTAGCATGTGACAGGATTTCCTTCCTTTTTATGGCTGAATAATATCCCATTGCGTGTCTATATCACATTTTGCTTATCCATTTGTCTGTCTGGACACTTGTATAGCTTCCCCCACTTGGCTGTTGTGACTACCTCTGCTGTGAACATGGGTGTACAGATATTTCTTCCAGACCTGCTTTCAGTTCATTTGGGTATCCAAATATCCAGAAGTGGAATTGCTGGACCATATGGTGCTTCTATTTTTAACTTTTTGAGCAACGTGCATGCTGTTTTTCATAGTAGTTGCACCATTTTACATTGTCGCCAACAGTGCACAAGGATTCCAGTTTCTCCACATCCTTCCCAACACTTACTATTTTCTGTTTTATTTTTTTTTAATTTTTTGTTTTTAATGTTTATTTTTGAGAGAGCAAGAGACAGAGTGTGAGTGGGGGAGGGGCAGAGAGAGGGAGACACAGAATCCGAAGCAGGCACCAGGCTCTGAGCTGTCAGCACAGAGCCTGATGCAGGGCTTGGACTCAGGGACCATGAGATCATGACCTGAGCTGAAGTTGGAAGCTTAACCAACTGAGCCACCCAGGCGCCCCTGTTTTGTTTTATTTTTGACAGTAGCTGTGCTGGGTGTTAGGTGATATCTCATTGTGGTTTTGATTTGCAGTTTTTGATCATTAATTGAGCATCTTTTCAAATACTTATTGGCCATTTGTATATCTTCTTTGGAGAAATATCGGTGCAAGTCCTTTATCCATCTTTGAAAAAGGTATTTATCTATCTATCTATCTATCTATCTATCTATCTATCGAGTGTATCTATCTATCTATATATAGAGTGTACATGAGTGGGGGAAGGCCAGAGACAGAGGGAGAGAGGATCTCAAGCAGTCTCTGCTCTGTTAGTGTGGAGCCCGATGAGAGGCTTGAACTCACGAACCGTGAGATCATAACCTGAGCTGAAATCAAGAGTTGGGAGCTTAACTGACTAAGCCATCCAGGTGCCCTCTTTACCCATTTTTTTAATCAACTCTGAGACACTTTTGTTTCTGTTCTCCTCGTACCATCCGTCCCCTGCCCTAGACATCTGGCACTGGCCTGCTTCTGAGGGCCTGGCAGGCAAGGACTTTGTGCTCTGGAAGTCCCAGATGTACAGCTTACTCATCACCATCAGCCAAATAACCAAGACTGCCTGACTCTGCCCTCTCCCTGCTGCTTTCAGGTTGCCATGGTTTCACTCAGATGCAGTGTTGAGGGTATTAGTTTCCTGTCGCTGTTGTAACAAATTACCACGAACTGAGTGGCTTAAAAAACACAGTTCTGGAGGTCAGAGGTCTACAGTGGGTCTGCAGTGCCGCATTCCTTCTGGAAGCTCTAGGGGAAGAATTAGTTTCCTTGCCTTTTCCAGCTGCTGGAGGCCCCTTCCTCCATCTTCAGAACCAGCTGTGTAGACCTTCTCCTTTCTCCTCCCCTGCCTCTCTCTTCAAAGGACTCTTATGATTATATTGGGCCCACCTGGATAATCCTGGCTAATCTCCCCAACTCAAAATCAGCTTAATCACACCTGCAATACTTTTACTATGTACGGTAATATTTAGTTCCCAAGAATTAGGGCATGGACATCTTGGGGAGGGGATGTTATTCAGGCTACCACAATGGGCCTCTGCCATGTAAAGGGCAGCGGTTAGAGCAGTTTTCATAGGCCAGATTCTTGTTATGTGCCTGCCAGCCTCAGCCGTGGCTTGGGTTAGTAGAAACAGCATGTAGGAATCTTGAGGCTTGGGCTCAAGTTTTGTGTTGACCTTGACCTGGCGGTGGAACCTAGGGCATGGGGCTTGCTATCTCAGGGCCTGAGTGTCGTTACCTCTGAGAGGAGGTGCTGGGGACAGATGGTGTCTAGGGCACTCCTGCTCTGCTGTGGCTGAGCTTGCCCCCCTTTTACACCCAGCTGTCATTTCTCCTTTCATTTCCTCACTTTGCGTTGTCCCATCAGCTTGTGTAAAGACCAAGGCTGTCCTGCAGGGGTAGAAAAGAATAGGTGTGTGAGACTTTGTGAAAATGGCTGCTGGGTACCAATTAAAGCATAGCAGAAATGAAGGGCACAGGGCTCAGCTTTGTGGCCTGCCTCTTTTCTCCAGTCCCCACGTAAAGTATCTTTGGAACAAACCAATGAAATTGGTACATGCCCTGTAAGCCTGATTGGGTCATACATAACTTGCCCAATAATTTCATGCGAGACTTCAATTACCCTTCTTTTCCAATTCAAGCCTGATAAGGTCAAATATTTGTAAGCTGCCAGCCAGATGGAAGCTATGTCTCCCAGAGGCTCAGATGTTGTGTAACCCCATCTGTGTGGTGACTGGTCTGGGCTGTTGCATTCAAGGAAGTGTGAGAGAGTGTTGCCAGCTCTGGATGTGGCATCAAAGGCAAGATATCACTAGGTGTTGTTTGTTTTCTCTGAGATGGGTGGTCCAGCTGTGCTCTGGAGTGGGCTGGGAGAAGTTGCTGGAGAACTGGCATCCTCCGGGGGCTGGGGAAGGAGGGCATAACTCCTTGTGTCTCACACCACTCTTTAGCCTTGCTGACTCAACAGGTAGTGTTGGCTCGAAATAGTTAACCTCTGGTAAGCATGCACTGGTGTTAATGAATCCTATTTATCCTTATAATATTATTCCTGTTTTACTGATAAGCAACCTGAGGATCAAACAGGTTAGGCTAACTTAGCAGAGAGCAGCCAGCTTTTTATCTGGGGAGAGTTGAGACTCACACTGAGCTATGTCTCATTCAAAAACTCCTCATCTTTGTACCTTGGCACTTTATAACTCCTGGCCTTGTCCCTTCCCCTGAAACCATTGCCCCCTCGGGAGTGGAGTATGGGAGCCATGGGCAGGGGGAGGGAGGGGTGCCTCAGTTAACTGAAGCACTGAGCCACAGTCCAGAGAGGGTGACAGCCCAAAACCACGTGCTCTGGCAGAGGTGAACCAAGTGCTGTAGAAAGCTAAGCTGCCTGGAGCTAACCTTTGGGCCAGTCTCGCCTTGGCTGCTTTGGTTTCACATCCAAATTTAGTCACAGACTCTGAAAGAGCAAAGTCCCTGGCTGGGCAGATGTTACTGGAGAGTATGTGTGGGTGGGTGTCTGTGTGCCCATCTGTGCGGGTGAATGTGCAACCCAGGGATGCTGGTGGCTCACTGAGGCAGCGAGCATGGCTCACGTGTCTGCGTCTCCCCACAGTGCCTGCCCCGGTGCAGCGCATGCACCCAGACGTTCTTGACCGCTTACCCTGTGCTGGCACTGTGGGGGCTACAGAGTGGAATGAGATAGGGGCTGTGCTTACAGGGTTATGTCTGTGCAGGGGGAGAAGCCACACACATACTTCATGGAGATACAAGGAAAATAGTGGCAAAGGCCATGGTGGTGGTGCTCTGTGCCTGCAAGTTACTCACTAGGGACACACACACGTTTGCACATTTGTGCTTCAGGGTGAACGTGTGGTCATGAAGGGAACTTGCTTTCCTGGCCTTATTCTTGGCAGGCAGCAGCTGCTGTCCCTTCTCCCATCACTGATGCTTCTACACAATTGTGTGATCACTGATGATTTGGGGTCAGTGAGTAGTGGCTCTGTAACTCCTTGGTTCAACTGGGAAGTTAGACCAAGCATTTGCTATCCTGAGTGGAGTCCTAAGCCCATAGTTTTATAAAGAAAACTGCCTTTCTTTGTAAAAGGCAAACAGTGATGCTCAGCAAACAGTGTCTGTAGTTGCAGGCTGCCAGGGGACCACCCAGTAGCAAAGCTATGTTTAGTCCATGCGTGTTTTATATTAAAGGGCCCTTTAGTGGAGTACTGAGTTCATAGAGCAGACTGAAGCAAATGCCCCATTTGCCCCAATAACCTTCTCTACCTATGTGAAAACTAGGTGACTGATTTTTAGAAATATGCTTCTGGGTCTAAATTCCACATCTATGCTCCTATCCTTCGGTAGCTGGTTTCTGTTAGCTCCATTTCACAGATTGGGAAAACCAAATTGAGAAGGCTGCCGAACAAGTCAGACATTCAGGGAGAGCTAATGAGCAGGTAACTGTAGTTCCAGCAGCGTCCTGCTCCAAAACTTGAGTGTGACAGAGAGGACCAGGAAGAACAGCTTAGTAAGTCAGCAGATATTTTAGAAGCTGGACAGTGTGCAGTGCAAACACTGTGTATCCTGCTCTCAAGGAATCATGGCAGTCCTAGCCCATGTTTGTTGAAACTCTGGTGGGGGGGGGATGGCCCTATTTAAGTGGCTGCCCTATTAGGTAGGTGCTTTTCAGCATTATTAGCATTAAAGGAGGGAATTCAGGAGTGGGTTGGGGGCATTGAGCATCCACCTAGGAAGCCTGTTTCTTTTGCCAGCATGTTCCTCATGATAAACTCTTCTGCCACCAACATGTGAATTCTAGAATCAATGAGTACCAAAATATATAAATATATATGCGTACACACATGTGTATATATATGTGTGTATATGTATATGTATATGTATATGTATATGTATATGTACATACACACACATATAGGACCTTAGTGATCATCTGGTAAACTCCTTCATTTTACTGATGAGGTAGCTGAAACACAGGGAGATGAATTTGTCCAGAGTCACATGGTTCCTTAGCAGGGGAGGGAAGAAGAGACCATGTGCCCAGCCCTGGTCCTTGGTCTTCTTGACTCAAGGGGAGCTGATCAGGAAGTGAGATAGGGTGGGGCTGGGCGTGCTTTAGTAGAAGCGTGGAGGGTTGTGAATTGCTGATACTCTGGGCAGGGTCTGTGTTGAGGTGCCCACAGAGGCCTTCATGGTGCTGAGCCTGATGGCCCTTCTCAGGCCAGGGCCTCTCCATGCCTCTCCTTCATTGCTGCAGGCCCCAGGGATCCAGATTAATAACCACATCAGCAATAAAAGCAATACCAATTAATGCCCACTGTTCACCGAGAACTTTGTATATGACTGCACCGTGCCAAGTGCTTGTAAATGTTTTAAAATCCTTGAAACAGTTTAGAGGTACCTGAGTCTCGGAGATATTAAATAAGTTGCACAGGCCCCCAGGGTTGTAAGTGGCTGTACAGAGTATGAACTTGGGTCTCACGTGACTCTTGATCTTTGCTTTTAACTACTAGACTCTGCTGCTTTCTCTTCTAGCTGTCACCATTCACTCAATTCCCTTGTAGCCTGTCCCTAAAACTCAGTATGTATAGATCCCATACTCTTCTTTCTCTCTCCTTCCTTGGTGTCTTCATAGGTCATCACTAGATTCACTTTGTCTAGAGGTTATAACCCTCCTAATTACTGTGGGGACATAGTTGGGAGAGAGTCACATAAACAGGGTGACAAAGGTATAGAGATTATAGAGTTTTACAGTGTTTTTACAGCCCTGGTTTCTGCTCTGTTGAATCATAACTCCATTCTGAGATGAAGAATGGAGGTCATGTTGACCTCTGCCTCCTACTTTTGGGTTTTTAACAACAGACTTTCCCACCTCTCCCTGTATGTTCCCTTTTGGCCCAGCCTTTTGGTGCTCTGAGGCCTGGGGAAGGATGTGGGCAGCACTAGAGGTGTTCTTGGCCCACACTGGAACCTTGCTCTGAATCTCTGGCACACACAAGGATGATCCTTGTTAGATGTTTCTTCAGTCTTCTAAGGAGGAAAAGATGGAGGAGAGAGGCCAGGAAGGGTCAGGTACTACTGGTCTGGAAGGTCCAGAAAAAGCCGTGCAAAAAGAAGGGAAAAGGCAGCTTGGGGCCCAAGAAGGAGAGGAGGGGCTCAGCTGGTTAAGCCTCCGACTCTTGGTTTCAGCTCAGGTCATGATCTCATGGTCTGTGAGTTCAAGCCCTGCATTGGCCTCCGCGCTGACAGTGTGGAGCCTGCTTGGGATTCTCTCTCTCTCTCTCTCTCTCTCTCTCTGCCCCTTCCCTGCTCACTCTCTCTCTCTGTTTCTCAAAATAAATAAACTTAAAAAAAATTTTTTAATAAAAAAAACAAAGAGGAAACACATATGTACACACACACATGCACACACACACACGTGCACACACACACACACACACACACACACACACACACGGAGGGAGAGAGCTCAAGGGGTTCCTGGCTGTAAGAGTCTCTGAGGAAAGAGCATGGATTTGAGATGCCAGAGAAATTGGAGGACTTGGGGGTGGCTAAGTCAGTCCTAGCCTGGGTCTCGTTGGATGGGGTCCATGTGTTTCTCTCTGCCTTGGTTTCATCATTAGCAGTGGGAATGACGTCATTTGTCCCCTCACGTAAAACTATCAGATGCTAAGTAGAAATCATATTCCTTCAGCAAACACTTCTTTTTGTACCTGATGTGTGTCAGGCACTGGGCTAGGCACCAGAGCTACAGAGATGAACAAGTCACGGCCTGCTCTGGAGATACTCCAGGTGCCCAGAGCAAAGTTTTTGGACAAGACTGAAACCATGGAAATCCAGGGATTGATCTGATGTTCTGGTTACCCATCTTTCCCAGCCAAAGATCTGACGCCTGATATTCAGTGGAGCTTGAGAACACTATAGAGGTATTTGGACGTGAGTCTGGTTTCACTCAGTTGTGAAGGCATGTTTGTGTATGTGCATGTGTGATTTATTTGATAATTGGGAACAATTTATGACGAAACTCTTTGCATCCTTTTCTGGGCCTGTGTCAGGTGCTGAGGGCCCAAGTGGAAGCCTATGTGGGGAGGCGCATGTGTAGGGGTAGAGACTCGTCCTGCTGCACACCTCCCTCTAGTGTGCATGCACCCTACCCAGCCCTTCCTGAGGATGGCTCAAGTAGCATACATTACAGATTGCCTTTGGCTTCCAGCGCTCTGTTCCTGAGAAGGCAGCCCCCCACTTCCTAGATCTCTTTCCTCTTGGAATGTCCTTTAAGTGCTTCAGGTCCAACACTCCTCCCTCTCTGGTTTTTATAAAAAATTAAATTAAAATTTTAATATTTTTGTATTATGTAAAACATATAAAGTTTACCATCTTAATGTTTTTTTAGTACATAATTTAGTGACATTAAGTACATTCACATCACTGTGCTATTGTCACCACCATCCTTCTCCAGAGCTTTGTCATCTTCCTGATGAAACTCTGTACCCATTAAACACTAACTCCCCTTGCCCTTCTACCCCCCAGGCCCTGGCAACCACCAATCCACTTTCTGTCTTTATGGATAAGACTCCTCTAGGGACCTCATAGAAGTGGAATCATACAGTATTTATTTTATGACGGGCTTATTTCACTTAGCATAATGTTTTCAAAGTTCATCCATTTTGTAGCATGTGTCAGAATTTCTTTCCTTTTTAAGACTGAATAATAGTCCATTAAATGTATAAATCACATTTTGTTTAGCCATTCATCTGTTGATGGACACCTGAGCTGTTTCCAACTTTTGGCTGTTGTGAATAACGCTACTGTGAACATTGGCATACAGCATCTGCTTGAGTCCCTGCTTTCAGTTCTTTTGGGTATATACTCAGAAGTGGAATTGCTGGATCGTGTGGTAATTCTGTGTTTGAATTTTTGAGGAACTCCATGCTGTTTTCCATAGCTGTGGTACCATTTTACATTTCCAGCGCCAGCAGTACCCAAGGGTCATACTTTCTCCATGTCTTTGTCAACATTTGCTATTTTCTAATTAAAAAAATTTTTTTTAATGTTTATTTATTTTTGAGAAGCGGGGAAAGGTCAGAGAGAGAGGGAGAGAGAATCCCAAGAGGCTCCATGCTGTCAGTGTGGAGCCCAATGCAGGGCTCTATCCCACAAATCATGAGATTATGACCTGAGCTGAAATCAGGAGTGGGGTGCTCAATCGGCTGAGCCACCCAGGCGTCCCTTCTCATTTTTTTGATCATGCTATCTTAATGGGGGTGAAGGGCTCTCTCTGGCTTTGAGGACTTCAATGTAAACCATGTTGAACCACCAGGTGTCTTGGGGAAACGCTGGAATAGTAAACCAGGAAAGAAACAAGGGCTGGAGGGTCATATTCTCTCTGTTGCCCTTCCTAGCTGAGTAGCCCTTTAGGTTGACCTTGCCCTGTGTGCACAGACAAATTGGAGGCAGCTTCTTAGGATAGCCAAGCATACCTCTTTCAGGCCCTCTCTGGCTGGGAGCCCAGCCAGTGAACACAGGGAGCTGAGAAAGTCAGGCTGACTTTCTCAGCCTGTATCTTTGAGGTCTGTGGGGAGGAGATCCAAGCGCTGAGAAACTCTGTAGGAGTTAGACTGGTTAGGGAGGAGAAATGGGGGCTGTGAGATGCCCTGACCAAAGATTTCTATGCCTGAGTGTCTGAGCTAGGATCCTGACCTCTTATGGTGTTTGGCTGAGCCTTCTCCTTCTAAAGAGGAGGAAATTGAGAGCCAAAGAAGGAAAGCGGTTTGTCTGAGTGCACAGGACAAATGGGTGATGAAACTGAGACTGGAATTCAGCTCTCTTGACTTCTGGTCTGGTTCTTCTCTCACCAAACTCAGGAAGGAGTCAAGATGGCTTCATTTCTTTTGAAGCTTAATATTAACCAAGGAACAACAGGCTCAGGGGGACTTGCTTATTTTTTCGTTGCCTTCCACCATCTTGTCGGCCTGCTGTCTGGCAAAGGTTTTGTGGGGATTAATGAGATAAATGGCTTTGACTTTTCTAAGTGAAAGAAGCATTATACTTTATACAAAGCATCATTATTAAATAGCCTATGAGTGTAGAGGAATACACTAATGTGTTTCTTTTGTCCCACCTTAATGAGAATTAGAGACATCAGGAGGAGGACAAATGGGTCATGTATGGGTGTATTATGTTTTTCGTGTGTAAATATGTGCAGTGGCCCCCTCCCCACCACAGTGCAATCCCACGGGGTAATGGAAGAAGAATTTCAGAGCCTCTCACTAATAGAGGATCCTAGGAAAACGGAGCACTGTTTTCAAGGATCTTTGGATTCCTGTGTTCGGAAGTCTCTGGATGGATTCACTTTTCCACGAATTGATACTATTAATTTGTGTGTGAAATATAGCAGTTTTTGAGAGGTGGTTGCTTAACATGGAGGGGGTGTGCTTTTGGGGAAAATATATATATATTTTTTATAAAACAGCTTTAATGTTTTATTTTACTTCATTGGAAATGAGGCTTTGCATGTGGGCATCTATGGAATGATTCTTATTAAGTATCTTTATATGTGGGTAATACATTCATAGACTTAATCTCATTTAGTCTTCTTTATGATTGTCCCATGAGTAATGTATTATTATCTCTATTTTACAGATGGGTAAACTGAGAAGTGTGCATCACTTGGTACTGGGCAGTGTGGCTGGTGTTGGGAGAGACAGCCACAGGGTCAGGGGCCTGGTTCAATGCTATGGGGTTGTGCTCTGGATGGAGGAAAGCCACTCCCTGCCTCCAGTGTCTGACTCTGTTCCAGCTTCTTTGAAGGGTTTGTGCTGATATGGATGGCACCCCTCAGATCTGGGGCCTGAACACAGGTGTTCTGGCTCTGGGTCCTGGTGTCTTTCTCTGTGTGTACACATACCTGTTCATATCTCATGGAGCCGGGTTGATATTTAATGGAATTGTTGTTACAAATCAAGATAAGAAAAAAGAAAGCATCTTGCCCATATATGTATCTTGGCTAATTTTTAAGTCAACCATTTTACTTTGCCCCGAACCTAGATACTTTTGTTCATGGAGAGCTGTAGCTGAAGACACAGGGTGTACCAGAGCTTAGGTTTGAGGCCGCAGAGGGCTGCACAGAGGTGCATGCTCAGTTTTCATGGGACTTCTTGTTCCTGTGCAGCTGCAAGCAGAGGCTTGTATTTTCCTGCAGTGCTGGGGACTGGGAGGAAGAGGCTTCAGGCAGGCTAGGAAGGTGGGCGGCCGGTTTGCCAGGTGGGGTCTGTGTGCACAGCCTCCCCTAACCCTGCACTCCACCACCCAGATTGGGTATGTCGACAGCTGGACCACAATCTGATACTGGTTTGGCTACAGTAATTTTGGAAGTATACTTAAATAATGAAGCTGAAACCATAACTTTTTTCTTTCTGATTACCAAAGAATTATTTACTATACCAAATTTGGAAAATATAATAACTTCAAAAAGAGCTAGTACTTACAAGGTTCTTACTCTCAGCACTATTCTGAGAGTTTTATATTTATTAACTCATTTGATTATCATAACAATGCTGTGTGATAGGCAGTATTATCGTTTTCATTTTACAAAGAAGGAATCTCAGCTACAGAGAGGTGAGGCAATTGTTCCTGCCACACGGCTAGTGACTAGCAGAGCTAGAATGTGCATCAGGTCTGCCTGGTTTCTAAGTCTATGGCCCTGAGTTCTAGGCTGAACTGCCTCTCTGCAAATAAATGTGGCCACCTAGAGATAAACACTAGTAGTATTTCTTTCTTTCTCTCCCTTCCTTCCTTCCTTCCTTCCTTCCTTCCTTCCTCCCTCCCTCCCTCCCTCCCTCCCTCCCTCCCTTCCTTCCATGCTTCCTTTCATTTTTGTAAATCTTTGTTCTAACTATTTACAGGACAAAATCTAGATAGACACATAAGTAGGGGAGTTTCTAAGATATACATTTTTAAATTGTTGGACTTTTTCTATTTTTCAACAATAAGTGTATATTCCTTTCAAGTTTAGTAAAAACAATAGAGATCTTAAATCATTTTTGTCATGCTCATGATCTAGAAAGGTGACTTTTAAAAAAATTATAGCTGAGGGGCACCTGGGTGGCTCAGTCAGTTAAGCATCCGACTTTGGCTCAGGTCATGATCTCACGGTTCGTGAGTTCGAGCCCCACGTCCAGCTCTGTGCTGACAGCTCAGAGCCTGGAGTCTGCTTCAGATTCTGTGTCTCCCTCTCTCTCTGCCCCTCCCCTGCTCATGCTCTGCCTCTCTGTCTCTCTCAAAAATAAATAAACATTAAAAAAATTATAGTTGAACCTCTAGGAATATTTCTATGTGTTTTCTTCTAGTCTTTCTTCTATGAAAAAAAGTCTTTTTAAAAAATTGGGTCCATACATTTTTGGGCACTGTTTCTGTTGCTTAATATCATGGAAATTTTTTCTATATTATTTTTCAAAACATAATTTTTATGGCTCTAAAATTGTATCATGTGGATGTGGGATCAATTTATGTGACCAGTCCCCCTGTGTTGGGCTTATAGGTGATTTTCAATTTGATGTTGGTATAATTTACACTGTGGTGAATACCCGGATACGTTGCTTTGCTGGAGTCTCTGATTAGTCCTTTAGGATAGCTTCTGAGAATGGTAGTCAAATGATTGAATTCCTTAAAGACTCTCATTAGGAGTGCTGTGTTGCTTTCCCTACAGGGTTGATCAGCCCATGCTTCCTGCTGGTGAAGTGAAAGAGGCATGGGTAGGGTTCTGGAGTTCAGCTTCCTCTGCTCCCCTCAGGGCTGAAGAGGCTCCAGACATACTGAGACCTCTCCCGCAAAACAGAACCTCCCATGGAGTGTCTGAGTTTATGAGTTCTGAGCCTCAGCAAGGCCACGCCCCTGTTGCAGGGACCATATGCCATTCACTGTGGCAGTGTGGCTGGACATTCATAGGCATGGATGGAGTCAGAGGAATTACTGCTGGTTCCTAAAGGTGCCTTGACCAGTTCAGTGGGTGAAGTACGTGGGCAGATGAGTATCAGCCAAGTGAGTCTTCCTGTCACCCCATCCTCCCAGGTGGTGAGAAGGAAGGAGGTCAAGGCCACTGAGTACACTAACAAGTGTCCTCTCAAGATAGCACTGCCTCATCTGTTGTAGTTCTGGTGACTGGGGGAGGTGTAGTCACTCTGTGTCTCTGTTTTCCTACCAATCAAATGGGGCCAAAGTAGCAAAACCCTCTATAAATTGGGG
Organism: Leopardus geoffroyi; assembly: GCF_018350155.1. Taxonomy (NCBI): domain Eukaryota; kingdom Metazoa; phylum Chordata; class Mammalia; order Carnivora; family Felidae; genus Leopardus; species Leopardus geoffroyi. Next base: position 35,572,087 of record NC_059341.1, on the reverse strand, counting down.
CCAGAAGTTGAAGTAATTAAAAATGTCATGGGAAGAAACTGTCATGGGACAATTACACTTTGAGATATTCCCTCTTTCATTCAACACATTTTGACGGAACGCACACCATGCTCCAGGCTGTTCTGGACTCTGGGGAACACAGTAGTGAACAAAACAGACAAAGGTGCCTGTCTCTTGGGGCTTCCCTTCTGATGGGGGATAAGAAATAAATATCCACCTAATATATGAAATAAACACATGAATAAACACACATATGACATGCTAATCTGAAACAATCGAATAACATCATCTCTGTAAACTTCCACATAGAAATAAAAATTTTGCAAAAGAACTCACATGTAGGAGATGTGTTTTGAGGACCTAGTAGGTGACAACCACCCTGCCAGGGTTTCTGAGGCCACAAAGCTGGTTCCTGTGCTCAAGGAGCTTATGAATCCCTGGAAGAATACGAGCAGAGCACCCATATAAGAGTGTAACCACTCTCAGCCATTCATTAGCTGTAGCCAAGGAGACCGTGAGCCAGTGTTTGGTCTTTTCATTGTTGTGGCCAGCTGTCCCCAGACATCTACAAACAGAGGGAAAGTTTTTCTGGTTTTCTAGCCGGTATCTGACCTCACTCAGGGCCGGATCTATTTTTTTCACTGCAATGGCTACTTTGCATTGTACTCTGCATTTGCTACTCTGAAAAAGCTGAAATGGCTGACTTGATAAATTTGAATTGAACCTCAACTAGGTCCTGTAATTTAGGTTTGCCATCACCAGGTGGTGATAGGCGCCTTAGTTCAAATAGCAAGAAGTTGAGATTTCCCTCCTCTCCCTGCTTGGAAAAAAGTGGAAGAAATGTTTTATTACTATCACAATTTATTATCTTTGGTTGGAGAGTGTGGTTTAGGGTGTGTATCTGTCAGTTGTTTTCTGCTGTTTTTCTTCACCTGCTCTCTGATGTCAGTATGACCGTAATGCTACGGAAATGGCTTTATGATTAATGTCCTCTAGCCGAGGTAATGTTAGCAGACCTCCTCTGTAGATGGAGGCTAGTTTGCTTCCATGGGAGTCGGTCCTAGAATTCCTTTTCCTGTCTTTCTCTCCTTTTGACTAGCTGCCCTCTGAAGAACAAGAAAAGATTTAGTTTGCTGGATCACTAGAAGGTGTGGCAGCTTTGCCACTCTTCCAGTTGTCTTGGGCTCCTGAAATGCTCCAGGTTCTTTGCCTTTTCCCTGATCATTAGAGAGGAGTGGGATGTAGAATAGGCAAGTGATGCTTTTATTTAAGGCAGTATCTGATTGAATTAGGCGAGGAGATGGCCACAGATGTCCTTGGGTCCCTGTCTTTGTTTTGGAGCAGGTTTGACTACTGTGATGGTGGGCCTGTTCTGAGCATCCCCATCTCTCATGAACTGTGTTTGTAGAAGGGTGAGGAAAGAGTGTAAGAGAATGCTATTGAAAATAGTGTGGAAATGGCTCAGGTGAGAGATACAGGTAGCAGCTGTGACACACTTAGAAGATCCTTTGGGTGCTCGGTCTGAGGAGATGTTTCCACTTCAGCTGGGATGTCCTGGGGCTCTCTTAGGACCTACTTAGGTTGGCGGGGGGGGGGGTGAATGTCAGTTTCCCCATCTGCCCATTGGGATAGTTTTTCATTCACTTGACAAGAGTGTTAGCCACTGAAGAATGACTTTTTGTTTTTAATGTTGTTTGTTGGGTCTCAGACTGTCTTAGGCTTTGAAAACATGTCTTTTTGCATAGGGTGATTATTTCCTGATCAGAAAATCCACCCACCTATCAGCATCTGAATCAGTTCTTGATTGCTTTTTAAAAAAGTTTCTTCACAAATTTTACTCTTTCCATTATGACTTCCTTTTAATATAGACCTGTGCTGTCCAATATGGTAGCCACTAGCCATGTGTGGCTATTTAAATGTAAACTAATTGAAATTAAATAAAATTTAAAGTGTAGTTCTGTAGTTGCACTTGCTACATTTCAAGTGCTTAATAGTCAGCAATGACTGGCGGCTACCATATTGAACATCTCAGAGTTAACAGAACGTTTTCATCATTGTAGATGTTCTATTAGACAGCGAGACTGTAGACTGTATGTCTCAGTCAGGGGTCAGACCTACAACAGACACTGCTGTAGCCATTTTCAGAGGAAACATACTTAATACAGGAATTTAGGGGAATTTAATTGGAAGGGTTAGGAGAGCAGGCTGTATAGGTCGGGCCTCTAGGAATGACTCCCAGGACGACACTGCAGAACTGGCTCACCAAAAGGACTGGGGCTCTGGTATAATTAGGAAGATGAGGAATCTGGAAGCCATTGTGCCAAGAGCTGGCTCCAGGATCACACCACCTTATCCATGTTCCAGGTATCAAAAAACCATTGCCATAGCCTTGCCGGCCCTATAGCAGTGAAATAGATGCTCTCCCCAACAGACTTAGTTTCAGTTCACTTCTTGAGTTGGCCAAACCCCATAGTCACATCAGGAAGTCCAGCTACAGGGGATATTGGAAATTATAGTTGTTAGCTCTTTTGCCTCTACAGGACAGGAAGGCACAAGTATAGGGAGGTTGCAAGAGCTGCTGAGTTTAGTCATTCCACCAGTCTACCCCATCTGCTCAATGGGGCTGAGCCAGAGCTGACCCTTCTTTGCCTGAGCACCCCTGGGCTTAAGATGGACAGGTCATCGGGTATCTTCTAAGACCAGGAGACAGTATCTTCCCTTTTGAGTTTCCCAGCTATCTCTGTAATGTTCTAGCTAGAGAAGATTAATGGCCTCCTACTTTCTAGTTATTTGGCCTTTAATGGGCAGAGAAAGCACGGTTTCTGTTTCAGGTTGGCTGCTACACTCTTAAAGAGAATGTTGGCCCCTGGTCACTACAGTGAGATGACAGACAGCAAGAGCTAAATGGGCTTCTGCGAAGATCTCGGGTGACACCCTGGCCTGAGAGAAAGCATTTCCTTTGCACAGTAGAGATTGCTAAATGAGAGGATGGTTAGGCCTTTAGGAGGAAATGCATTTCCAGTTCTCTCTCTGCCAAGCGTCAACTGCTACTTCTTGCTCTCCATAAATCAATCTGGGTTGTAGTTGTGTGTTTAGAGTCTGGTCATTAGTGGTGACCTCCTTGGTGCATGGATGAAGGTGCTCGGGCTAAGAAGGAGGTCATGCTGTCAAAGCACATCTGCAGCACTGTACTTTTTTCCACGCACATGGCTAACTGGGAATCTCTTTATGGTGCCGGGGGTTTGGTCATCTTTGTTCAAAGGTGTATGGAGGCAGGGGGATGGGGAGTGCTACTTATTTACATTGGAGGATTGGGGTTGGGGGCTTTGAGAAGGAATTATTTAAGCCCAAACCTGAAGCGTGAGAAGGAATTACCAAGCCAAGAGCAGAGGGAATAATGTTCTAAGTGTGTGCAAATGTACTGTGGCATATAAGAAGCGAGTGTTTGTGAGGAGTGAAATGAGGCCAGTATGTCAGGACTGCATTGGACCAGGCTGAGAGGGGAATGAGATGAGAGAAGTGGCCAGGGCCAGCCTATGTGGGCTTCATAAGTCATGGCAAAGAGTCCAGATTTTGAAGAGATTTATGTAGAAGAATGACAGGAACCTGATTTATGATGTATATTTTTAAAAGGTCACTCTGGCTGCTGCATGGAACTTGGATTGGGGACAGGCAGGAAAGGAGAGAGAAATGTCAGGGGGCTACTGCAGCATTCTGGCCAAGAAATGGATGGAGGTCTGGACGAGGGGGGTGGCGTGGGAGATGGAAGTCATTGCTCACAAACTCTTCCTTCAGAAATCTCCCCTATAATCACATCCAAGAAGTAAGTGGGAGAGCCTGAATAAGCCCATGCTTTAGGGCGTAGGTGGACTGATTCCAGCAATTTCTAATGCTTACCTGTTATCTGCCTTCATCTGTATCATGACCTCATCATAGTGTAGTTGTTAGCAAATAGATATTAAGCATCTTTTGCAGTAAGGCCTGGGATCAGGTGCTTGGATGGAGATTGATTAAAGGAAAAAAAAATCAACTTTTTCATCGCTGAGCACCTTCCAGGTCCTCAGCTCCATGCCTCACTCATGGGGGTACCAAGGAAGCATAAGCCACTGCCTCCTGACTTTTTTTTATCTTTACTTGAACCTTGCAGAGCAGAATGACATATGGCTGACCAGTCTGTGCAGGGGTCTTGCCCTGGTTCTAGTCCCTTGGAGAAGCAGCAGCTCTGTGTGCAGAGGAGGGAGCTACTGTCTGAAGTCAGGGGATCTGGGCCATTTGACAAATGGGAATCATTTTCTTATATGTGAGGGGCAGGTGGCTGTTGTGGGCACCCACCTGTTTGTATGTGGCCTGATCTGCTCTGGGGCTCATTCAGGGATGAGCACATCAGTACAAATAGTTTAGTAAGGCAGGAGCCAGAGCAGACTTAAACGGTGGCATCTTTTCAGCTGGCAGCCAGGAGACAGAGCTTTGAATCAGCTTTATAATTTGAAAATTGGTCTCTTTGCATTGGGTGGTTATTTCGTGCTAACAAAAGCCATCAGGGACACAATGCTGCTTGCTCTTCCTCCATGGCACTGCTCTGGGTTCAAAAATGTGGAGCCTAAGATGGTGATTTTCCAATACTGGTATTCTTGGATAGTTGTGCCCCCTTATTGAGTGGGACCTGGAGATGCTAATAGAGCCTTGGGCCTGGGGAGGGAATCATCCCAGTGGATGGGGGAAAAGTGCTTAGAGGAGAGGAGGCTAGGCTGGGCCTTGGAGCACAGTCCTTGTGGAGACTAGCCCTGTGGGGCCTTACCTGTCTCACCTGTGCGTGGCTCTGTGTTTACTGTGGCAGTGCCTTAGTCATGTCACATGGCTGTAACAATGCTCAGAGCTTCCAGGACCAAAATAATGAAGGCTGGTTTTTTGTTGTTGTTGTTGTTGTTTTGTTCTTTGGCTAGGGAGAGGTTGACATTCCATTTTTCCCTATGGACTTATTTGTATGTGCTTTCTCCAGATGGTGTGCTCCACAGAGGTCCTTGTGCTCTGGGAATATAAATAAGGTCACCCATGGTGCAGGGTGGCTCAGAAGTCAGCTTGCCAAGACATGGCTTTCAAAACCACGTATTGGCTCTGTGGAGCCACAGTCATCTTGCTCTCAATGTCAACAGCTCAGGGTGCATAGGATGTAACCCTCCCCCCCCCAACCCCACAGCCTTTCTGAGGCAATGGATGTGTTCTCATGCTGGTGCTTCCTGCCTTCTTCCCAGGATTGCTTGGCTTTTCGAACTGGCAAGTGGTAGGAGAGAGGAGGATTAAGACAGTGCTTAGGAGACAGTATGAAGATTAGAGTTTGAAGACAGTGATCTGCGGGAAGGTGTGATGCTGAGGGCTTGTGAGAAGAGAATTGAAGTCTGGAGAGGCTGACAGTGGTGGAGACATGGCTGCTTTTATGCATGTGAGGGAGAAGTTAGTCGAGGAACTAAAATAGAGTCCATTAAATGTTGTCAATGCCAAGCAGAGAGTCTAGTAAGGAAAAATTATATACCACAGATGGAATGGATAACATTAGAATTCCAACCCTGGTGAACCCAGTAAGAAATGAGATCAGGCCACTGTTTACTGGTCATTCCAACACAGTTGATAGAAAAAGGGACACTTTCCCCTTTCATTCATCCCAGAGGCACCCCAAGGGTTACTGAAGGGGCTAATCACGTAGTGGAATCCTTCCTGTGAAGATCATACCAAACATAAAGGATGTTCTTAGGTCAGAAATGCAACCCCTTTGGGTCCTCTGGGTGGCTCAGTTGGTTGAGTGCCCGACTCTTGGTTTTGGCTCAGGTCATGATCTCATGGTTCGTGCATTTGACCTCGCATCGGGCTCCGTACTGACAGTGTGGAGCCTGCTTGGGATTCTGTCTTCCTCTCTCTCTGCCCCTCCCCTGCTCACTCTCTATTTCTCTCTTTCAAAATAAACAAACTAATTAACTAACATTAAAAACAAACAAAAAAGAAATGCAGGCCCTTCACCATCAAGGCCCACAAACCCAGTAGGAGATGTGTGCTCTGCTCGTGGCCATGGTGGTGGGCACACACGTGTATATGCCTGTGGGGTACATGTGTGAATTCTGAGGAGGCGGAGTATAGTCTAGCAGTTAACTATGAGTGCTGTGCATGCTGCTGAAATCTCTCATTGTCTCACTTTGTGACCTTTAATGAGTCACACGCTCCTTTGTTTTCTTATGTGTTAAATGGAGATACGAATGCTTCCAGCTCTCATGCTTCGGGTGCCCTTATTAATTCAAATCCTCTCTTCTAGTTTTTTCCTCTGGGGTATTATAAGAAAGTGAAGGCTCAGCCTTATTGGGGGCCTTCCTTGCTTTATGCCTATGATCCACACAGTGAGTGTAGGGAGGGCAATGGCAAGGTGCGTGAGAGAGAGAGAAGACTTCTCATAGGAAGTATTGGGTTCTCCATGATCCTGACATTCCAGTTAAAATACTTTACCCCTGGGGGTGCAGCAGCTGCTCAGAGCAGCTGGAGCAGAGGAAAAGAGGAAGGTGAATGGAATATATGGGGAGGCAGGAGTCAGTGTCATGTTGAGAATATAGCCATGAATTGAGTATAGCAAAGAGGCAATTTTCCAGGCCCTGGGGACTGGGGGTGGGGCTCTAATGCTACAGCGACCAGATGGCAATAGTGCAGGAGGCAACTGTCGGGACAAGAAGGCTGTAGACCAGCTGGTACTGAAGAAGAACTGATGTGCTCATCTTGGTATCATAACAGGGGTGGTAAATTCGTGGCATCTGTGATACCATTTCCTACCCTTTGTGCCCATGGCAGACATCACTAATCTATCACAATATAATTTTCTTGTAGTCAGAGAAGACTCTGAATCCTTTAGGTACAACCTTTTGGGCAGTCAAGTCAATCAGTTGGCATAAGAGTGAAAACTTATTTACTGTCTGTCACTGGTGTGATGATGGAAAGGACATAGATTTTGGAATTTAGCAGAAATGACAGCCCAGACAGGTACAAGCTTTGTTGTATTGAGCAGGCATATTGGTCAGGTCTTTTTTGGTTGCAAAGGATAGAAACTCAATTTGAGTTAGCACTGAGTTACTTAAGTAATATAACCCGAAGGCTCAGGGTAAGGCTGATGTCAGACATGGCTAGATGCAGGAGACCGATGAGGTTGCTAGAGTCTGTCTCTAGGACAGAGTATGTCTGCATTCTGTCTGGCTAAAATGGGTCATTGCTTATCCCCTGTGGGGAGACAGGGCTGGTGGTGGTGGTGATAGGGTCTAGATAGCAGGTCAAAGTGGGAACAAAAGTTATACTGAGGGTCAAACACAGAAGGCTCAATCCAAGATAAGAGTAGGGAGAGGTGCTAAGTGTTCATCTGAGTACTAGTGAGTTGTGGCGAGGAGAGGGAAGGGGCTCCACAAGGCAGTTTGTTTTGGGCCCGGCAGTTTCCCTGGAAGAGCCTTGTGTATACTGAACAGAGAAGAGGGTCATTGTGAGGAGGTTTGGAGGTGACATGCATATGCGGTTTGCTTGCTCCAGCCACAGTCGCTGATGGCAACTGATGTGGCATCCAGATGCCAGGCTCACTGCCCCACACTGCCACCCCATTCTCTGCTGCTACTCTTGATCCTGTGGCACCCAACCAGGTGACAAGTCTCCAGGTCACGCATCTGTCCTGGGGCATTCAGGTCTGGGCCCAGGCTGAGCTGATCCTGGGTGAACCTTGTAGGATTCTAGGGTGAGGAATCCAGCTGATCAGACTGAAGAGTGCCCAGAAAGTATGCATTGTGTCTTGGGGGCAGTCTCGAAGGCTCTAGGTGCCTTTAAATCAGAGAAGTGCAGATGCCTGTGTTCTGGATTTCACTGGTTTCTACCCAGGTTTCCTTCCTGACAGTGTCCCTCTACCCCACCCTGTCAATCCTTGTCGTACAGAGCTCCGTTTCCCAGATATCAAATGCTATATAATGAATCACCCCAAAACAAAGTGGCTGATAGCAGCAAACACCTTGCTGTCTCCCACAGTTTCTGTGGGTCAGGAATTTCTTGGGTCTCTCATGGAGTTGTAGTCAGATGGTGACTGGAGCATCTGGGGGCTGGCTGGGAGTCTCTCTCTTTGCATGTGGTCTCTCCATGTAAGCTAGTTTGGGCTTCTTCACCACATGGAAGCCACAGGGCTTACACTGCATATTTTGGACCTAGTTTTAGAAGTGATGTACTGTTATTCTGCTGTACTTTATTGGTCAAAACAGTCACCCGAGACAAATCCCATTTCAGAAGGAAAGGACATAGGTCCTCTTTCTTAATGGGAGGGATGTCAAAGATTTGCTGACATAATTTAAAACCACTACAGGCCCCTACCCCCTCGTATCCAACCAACACTCATTGCCTAGATAGGTTTAAGGTACCAGGATGTAATCTTACTTTGGTCCAGTGCCTTTCTTTTATTATACTATTTTTATTTTTGAAACTTGGGTAGAGACCTGAGTGAATTACACTCTTCAATTCATTGTACGTTTGCCATCATTGCTTCATGCAGTGACTCTCATTCATTCACTCATCCATCCATTCTTCCTTTGTATCCCCATATCCTACTTTCCTTTTTTACTCCTAACTTTCCTTAAACAACCATTCTGTTATATTTATGAATATCCTTTATTTGCATGTGTTCCTATAAATATGTGTTTTAATAGACATATCTTGCACATGTACTGTTTTCTGTGTCCTCCTTTTCTCCCTTGCTCAGTGCTCTTGGGTGCATACACGTACCATACATGCATGCTGTAATGCATACAGCTTATGTCTTGTCGCCTAAAATGAATCAGTGAAACTAGAGAGGAGGAGTGACATGTCCAGGGTCACACAGCTGAATTGCAACCAGAATAGTTTTCCTGACTCTTTTTTTCTCAGCATCACACATTAATGTTTTCATGCGTCATCTCCCAGTTTCTTGCAATCATTTGAAATAAGATTTTTTAAAAAATCGCAAGTCTGGGTTCCTTTTCCTAGCTCTCCTGTTTTCTCCCTAGTAACTGCCATCCTCTGTCCTCTCCTCCTGCAGGTTCCAACTATGGGAGCCCGCGCGCAGCTCACGCCAACATGAATGCCAATGCGGCTGCGGGGCTCGCCCCCGAGCACATCCCAACGCCCGGGGCAGCCTTGTCCTGGCAGGCAGCCATCGACGCAGCCCGGCAGGCTAAGCTGATGGGCAGCGCTGGCAATGCAACCATCTCCACCATCAGCTCCACACAGCGGAAGAGGCAGCAATATGGGAAACCCAAGAAGCAGGGCAGCACGACCGCCACACGCCCGCCCCGCGCCCTGCTCTGCCTGACCCTGAAGAACCCCATCAGGAGGGCGTGCATCAGCATCGTCGAATGGAAATATCCTTTGTGCTCTGGGTTGGGCAGGGGGCCCCTGGGAGCCCTGGCGGGGCCAGCCCCACAAATGCCACCAGGTAGTGAGCTGTGTTGGCTGAGCTGAGCCTACAAAGTGGCTCTCAGACCTACTGCTTCTTCATCACTGGGGCGCTGTTTGAATGCAGAATTTTAGGCCCTGCCCTAGACTTGATGAATCAGGATGTCTGGGGACAGGGCCCAGGAATCTGCTGGAATAACAAGCAGGGTATCTTTTTCATATGTTTTTTCATACGATAAGCAACATTTGAGAAAATGACCCTAAAAGGTTATGAAATATCATCTCACCCAGCTGAGCCTTTCCAGATGTGTTGGGTTAATAGTGGTTACATGCTGCTACTCCATAGCCTTCTTTACCTCCCTTGTTATGGCACTGGTGTAGTTTGATGACCTCCCCTTTCTCTAGTGTGAAAGAGCCCAAGAGGTGCAAGACGGTAGTGGTCAGTGGCCCTGGTTCTTGGTTCAAGGCCTAGGAACAGTGGTTCTCAAACTTGGCTGCACATTAGCATCACCTGGAATGTTGTAACAAAATACAGGTGCCTGAGCCCCACTCAGGCATAATTCTAAAACTCTCCACATCATTCTGATGTGTAGCCAAAGTGGAGAACGCTGGCCTGGAGGTTTCAACACAGATCCACTTTGTATGTATAGAGCCCAGTGAGTGGGTCCTTCAGAGAAAATGACTTTGAAGGGCCAGACTCTCACTGTGGAATTATAGGCCCCTTAATGTCCTGGGAATTGTGGGTTGGTGGAGATTGATAGGAGCTTCAAGATCAGTAGGGCCACCTCTGACTTTCCCCAGTGATGACATTGAACTCCATATGGTCATATGGTCAGTGACAGACAGGACTAGACCTCTGGCACTTAGTTTTGGGCATTTCCATAATAAGAGTTCATTCAGGCAGGGCTACCATGTCTTCCGGGGCTCAGGATGGGAGTGTTTGGTGTTATTCATGACTTTCCATAGAAGGATTTAGAAGTCTTGGGTAGTGGTTGAAAGGCAAAAGAAGATGGCTCCGGAGAGAAGAGCTTCTGTTTAGCAATAAATGTCAGTTCTATAAATGTTTGAGCCCCTCCACTCAAAAATAACTTTATGAGAATGCAGTGCAAGCTGGCCGTCTGTCCTGAGTGGCCAAGCATGCTTCCAGTTACCAGATGACTGGGTGAGAGGCTCGGCTCTGCACAACCTCCTTATGCTGCTGTCATAACTGCTTAATCAGAACCACAGAGTGGGAAAGGTGAGGGCCGTGCGGGTCAGGCTCCCCCAAAAGGGGAGGGCACTGAGGCCTGGAGAAGCTGAAGAACTTGGTCAGATCACATAGCCTGCAATGGACAGAGCTGGGTTTCAAATTCAGGTTCCCCAAGTCCCAGATCCATACATTTCCCATTCCCCATGCACCCATAGTATAGAGGATAGGTACCAGAGTAGATGTTCAGGGGAACACCATCCAGCCCACTGGGACACAGTGGCACTTGGATCTGGAGCCTGAACCACTCCCATCATGGCCATGCCTCCTGTGTTCTTGGGTGGTCATGGGTCCACTTTTCTCATCTTTAATAGGGAATAACCAGAGAATTAACAAGGGCTTCAGAGTCCGTGCATGTGGAAGCATTCTCAGAAAAGCTATGTCTTGGGATGTATTCAGTGAGTACTAGTTAACTTCAAGTCTGTTCTTCCCCTCCTGGGATGGACAGCTCCCTGACAAGGAGCACTGAGCGCAGAATGAAGTGCCAGGTGCCATAGTAGCCTGGGAGGAAGGGAAGAGAGGAGATAGCAGTACACAGGGCATGACGGGGAAGTGTGGGAGAATGGGGGCTTTGTAATGAAAATGTCTGATGTGTTGTCCATGGAAACTGGTCAGAAAGCCCCACGAGGCCTGAGTCTGGGATTCATGAAAAGACCCTTGACTGGGTCAGCAGCAGTGTTAACAAGGCAGTTACCTGGTGTGCCACCTGTGGACCCAGCCACCTCACTGCACCCCCAAGCTGGGCAGAGGGGTGCTGCAGCCACACCACCTGGGTGACTGTGCCCTCCTCACTGCAGGAAAGGAAGTGGGCCCAGCCTCAGCAGTGCTAGTTGGGTAGCATTCTTAGATTGCCTTGGAAGGGTAACTGGACAGGTAAAGAGATGGTCTGGTGTATTAGCTAGTCAGTGTTCCTTGAAAGAGTGGAATCTGATGCTGTCATTAAGAAGGGAAGACAGTTTTAAAACTGGTCTGGCTGCCACAGGGTGATATAGTACGCCTCCAGGTCTCAACCTGGGTTCTCCTCCACTCTGCAGCTGATGGCTTTTCTTATCTGCCTGATTGGTTTCTTTACACATTATCTTCTCTAGAAGTAGCAGGGACTTTTAGCATAAGATGATGGATGGATAGCCTGGATTGGCAGAGGATGTAGAACTGATAGTGTAAGAGACACCCCAAGCTTAGCCATCACCTGCTTTGGTGGAAGGAACAAGTTGACATTTGAGGATTGGATGCATGAGGTCTGGCTCAGCTGAACTGATGTGCTATCACCCTGGTGGGAGGAGCACAAGGGACCAAATGATGGGAATGAAACTGAGCAGCCCCTAGGTCGAATGTCACTTTCCTAAGCAGATCGGGAAAGGGCTAGAAGGGAAGAGGTTTTGTGATAGGAGGAATAAAGTCCTAACTCCCTAAAAATGCTTTAGGGTAACTTTAGGATATATCAGCGTAGAGTAGTCCTTACAAACTCAGACTTTGGAACCAGACTTCCTATGTTTGAATCCCATTCTGCCACAGGCTATGTGATGTTGGGCAAGTTAACATCTCACCTTTCTGTGTCCCACTGTCCTCATTTGGAAATAGGGATGACAATTTTATACTCAATCACTCAGGGTGTTTGTATGGAGCAGTTAGAAAAGAGCCTGGCACAGAGTACGCTCTCAGATGTTAGCTACTGTCCTTCCTGTTGCCATCACTGTCATCATTGGCATCACCACTGTTATCACTAGTTCCTTGGCCAACTCAAGGGGCAGCACATATTGGAAAAGATAGTCAGTAGGTCTGTTTCTGGACCTGGCTCTGCTATTTGTCAGCTTGGAATCTGGGAGAGGTTGTTTTACTTTCTGTACCTGTCAATCTGGGAGGTTAGGCAGGTCTGCTGCCTACCATCTTGTGGATATCAAGGCACACGTAGAAAATGGCAGCCTTCATGAGGTATGCTGGGTAAATGGACCCTCAGCTATGCCCATAAGGGCTGAGGGGGATCAATAACTAGCACAGCAGCTAAAGCCTTGACTAAGATGCCTTCCAGGCCCAGAATTGCCCTGTTAACACAGGTCAGAGGCCATTCAAGGTAGGAGAATGAACCCTGGACTCTGTAGTCAGGGAATCTGGGTTCCAGTCCTGACTGGGAAGTACCTGCTGTGAAGTCTTCAGAAAGTTTCTCAGGTCTTCTGGGCCTCAGAGGTTTGGACTAGATAATCTCTAAGGTCTTTCTCCCTGCTTTGATTTATTAACTTTGTGAGTACAGGTTTCCCTGGGAGAGGAAGTTGGTCCCTTCTTCCAGGATTCCCATCCTCTTTCCCTTCCTCTTCCTGTTAGGTCCCATGGGCAAGCCTGGAAACCTGGCAGTGTTATGGGGGTGGGGGGAGATGGGGCTGGAAGAGCATAAACTGGCCTTCCTCTGAAGTTTCCCCTTTCTGGCCTTCATTTGTGGGTGCAGGGTAGAAGGACCCTTATCATATTAGGTCATTTTTTTCTTGAGAATGTGTTCTTTCTGGAATTTTGATAAAGAAATCTGGTACAAGAACTTCACCAAGTGCACTGCCATTGGTGAGTGAACCAGCTTGTCCCTCTAGATCCCAGCACACGCCAACGGAAAAGTCATGAAGATCTAGATGTCAGCCTTGCCCACCGAAGGCAAGGCCTCCACAGACTAAAGAGAGGTAAGGTATTCCATGTGGAGCTGTGTCTTGGAGCAAAGATGGCTGTCCTGCCCTAAATGCACAGTATACATGCTGCTGTGCTCTTGAGGGTCCAGAGCCCCCAGCCATCTTCAGGTTCTGTGGAAGGTGTCAGAAGATAAAGTAGAAAGGGGAAAAAACACTCTAAACTTCAGATTAAAAGATCTGAATCTCCAAATTTCAATGAAAAATCTTGAAGTCAAGTCTGCCTTAAATCTACTATCTCACCTCTCCCAACCATAGCTTGAGTCCCTGGGTGGCAGCGTGGAAGCCACAGGAAAAGAGGTGTCTAGGGGACAGCCTGTCCCAACTGGAGCAGGCACTGCTCTGTAAAAGCACCCCTGAGCACACATGAGGGAAAATGAAGTCCAGTGCAATCTAAATAAATAAAAGAAGAAGAAAAAAGTTTTTAGAAATGTGTGTTTACTCTGGCACGCGACTGGCCTCCACTGCTTTTGACATATTAGGAAAAATTTTGGCGGGGACCCATTAGAAGCACTTTAAAAGGCATATGTTTCTTCTCAGAATACAAGGGGCTTGGAATGTATTGTTCAAACAAAATTCTTACGAATCTTTGATTCATTTTAAAATATATATGTGTATGTTTGTTTCACTTATGCCTTCTGTGGCCTTGACTTCCTTAACTCCCTTCCTCAGACCATTTGAAATAATTATTTTACTGACTATTTTTGCCAATTGTGTGGCCTTAGCGATCTATATTCCCTTTCCAGAAGATGACTCCAATGCCACCAATTCCAACCTGGTAAGTCCACCATCCCAAGTCTCTGCTTTTCTCCCTTGGTGCAGGACTGAGCTTGGATCACATGGATTCAAGGTGGAATGTGTGTTTGACATGCGCAAAAGTGCTGCTGCGCTCAGATCTCAAGTGCTATTGCTGTCTATTCAAATCAGCACCTGTCTTATCACAGCCTGTTTTCAGAAAAAATATTCCAATTAGGTGGTGGTGAGATGTGTGCTCTGTGTGTGTGTGTGTGTGTGTGTGTGTGTGTGTATGTGTGTGTATTGAGGGCTACAAAATGTGCTGCATAAGTTGCACGTGCAGGTGTTTGCAGGCGCAAGCTTTCATCTTGGATCATTTGTTACTTATTTTAAGTGACTGTGTCCCATTGGTAGGGTTTGCTCAGGTGATCTGTAGTATCACTGCACGAGAAGTAATTTCTAGGAAGCTTTTAGGAAAGTTTCCTTTTGCAGCCAAGATGTATTATTTAGTTGAAAGGGTTTTATTTTCTTGGGAAAGGCGGCTTTCCATTTGGATTGTTGGGAGGCCAGTGCTGGCAATTTGGGGTTAGAATTTGTCCATGGAAAAAGCGCAGAGTGTGTTTACTTTTGGCTGAGCGTGAAGTCATTACAGAGGCCTTTGCTCTGTCTGGGCATGGGAGGAAAAGAGTTCTGGAATGCAGTTGGCAAAATCAGGGCACTCCAGGATGCCTCTGCTGCAGGCGGTAGGAAGATCCTGCCTCTCTCCCCCTCCCCCCGCAGAGACACCATAACTTTTCCTGTGATTCCCACCAAGTGCATCTTTTCCCCTCATCAGCACCTTCCTCTAATTAGCGAGATTGGGCTGTCTGATGAGATCGTTTTGAAAAGAAGCAGGAGGGTTACAGAATTCTCCTTTCTGTTGTTGCTGGCTGCTGATGGTATCATGGGTGTAATTCTTTTGCTTTTTAACCTTTGACATTTTCTTTGGCCCCTTCAGCAAATAGATCTGATGCACATTTGAAACTTCACCCCTGTTTTCCCCAGTTCTGACGATTGGCCCCAGCTCCATATTGGGTAAGATGTTATGGTGTGAGCCGGGCTGCTGCGTCTTGTGGCTTGACTTGGGCTACGTGTTGGGGACAGGTTCCCTAGCTGGCCAGTGAGCTCCGAGTGATGACATGGCCAGAGTCAGCAGGCAGGCAGAGCATTAGCAGTCCATGCGGCCTTCTGAGGTGTGACCTTGTCTCTTAACAGGCAAGAAATCTTTACTGTGTCAGAATAAATACAAGCAGGAGTGTCTCCCAAACGGCCCTTGGAGAAGCTGGAGCATCTTCCATCAGTTATACTTGTCTCTGTGTCCACCTCCCTCCCCCCACCACAGCCCACCCGAAACCTCTGCAGCTTAGCACTTAATCTGCAACATAAGAAAAAAAAAAAAAAAAGAATCTGTGTCTTATTCTGAAGCCAGTGAAGCTTTGGGTGTACTCTAGGCAAAAGCAGTGGGGAAAGTGGCTAGAGAGTTTGTGTTTATTTTATGCCCCAGCCCCTCCTGTCGGGAGCTCCCTGGGGGGATTAGCAGCACAGAGAGGGAAGCCTGGGCTGGCTGCATGGGAACAGAGGGGCTGGCAGGACAATGAGGGGAGGGGTTGTGTTGGACTTAACCCTGGAGCTGGGGTGGAGGTCGCCCGAGTGCAGAGACTGCTGGAGAGACAGTGGAGTTTTAAAATCACACCACAGAGTGATGGAGGTGTTCTAAAGTGGGATGGTAGTATGGTTGCACAGCTGTATAACTGTACTAAAAATCATTGAGTCATATATTTAACAATGGGTGATTTTTATGGTATGTAAATTATACCTCAATAAAGCTGTTTTTATAAAAAAGAATAATACCAGCATGGAAACCCAGGCCTTTCAATGCCTCCCAACATCAGCTGCTTGTTGCTCTTTTATACCTTGCAAATGAAGGGGAGGTTAGATAGGTGGAGGGAAAGGGGTGATGGGGACAGCCTGTGAAATTTGTCAGTGACATTACACTAGGAGTTTGGGGGGGTTGCAGAGCAAAGTGTGAAGGGTTGAAAAGGGGCTTCTACGTGCTAGATCAATTCCCACCTCTTTCAAGCCATGGCTTGGGCAGTGACTTACCAAATGAAGGAAGCATGCTAGCATTTCCTTTATCCCAAATACAAACACACACAGATAGACACATAGATACACACACAAACACACGGAGACATGCACAGATAGACACAGACACGCACATGGACACAGACACACATACAGAGACATATACATACATAGACACACACAGACATACACACAGATGTATACACAGACACAGACATATGTGCAGGTATATTACACAGACATGTAGACACATACACAGACGTACACACACACAGACATCCACACAGATGCACACAGTAGACATACACATAGACATATACCCACAGACACACACAAACACATACATGCACATATACATGGACACATAAACACATAGACACATACACATGCACACACTTCTCTAATTCTGCTCCATTCCTGAACTTATATATATGTATGTGTATGTGTGTGTGTGTATATATATATAATTTTTTAATTTTAATTTTTTTTTTAGCAAGAGCCTGCATTTGCCACTTCTGCCAGTTTGCTTTTGCTCTTTCTTCAGCTCCATGCTCTCTGTCTCCCATCTCTATCTCTGGAAAGTAAAAGATATGGATCTCAGTTGGCAAACTCAGGAGGGAAAGAAATGCAACTTGTTTTTGCTTTTCTATAACTGAACATCCTGTCTGATTTGTGACTCCATTTGGCCTGTGGCATAAAGCTCATTCCTGTAAGTGCTCTCAGCCCCTTCCCTGTAGTTGTAGCTTAGGGCCACTGCATTATGGAGCCAAGGGGACACACTGCTCTTGTGTGGTCAGTCCACACCATTGAAGAGGCCTTGTCCCTCTTGGAAGGGCCTTGGTCTTTGATCCCTGCAGGCGGTGTGGTCCCTTATTCTCCAGCATGGGGTCTCTTGGTCTGTAGCTCTGGATCTCTTGTGGCCGCGCTGGGGCTGCAGGATGGGGACACAGTGAAGATTTCAAGGCCTTTTGAAGGACACACCCCAGGGCCTCACTTATTTTTGTTTCCTTGCTGATACTTCCAGGTTTGCCATCTTGGGGTCTTTGTTTGGGGCAAGGTTGACCAGCACATGCCTCCTGTAGTCTTCTATATGGTTCTCAGTGCCCTGACCTATACTCTTTGAACTCTGAAGCCATGGTATGACTCCTGTTCCCTGCATTCCACTGTGTCATACCTTCCCTGGGAGAGTGCAGGCCATCAACTTAATGGGAGGAGTGCACGACGGCCAAGGGGTATTAGAAAACCCCTAAAATAAACAACCAAGCCAAACCCACACTGGCTTGTAGACCAGGCTATTATTCTGCTCCCTGGATATAATGCATATGAGTGTTGTGATTTGGGCCCTCTTCTTCCCCTTTCTCTCCACAGCATCTTATGTTGTGAGGTGCCCCTTTGCAAAACTCTTTTGTCCCTTGGCTTTGGGACATAGTTAGTATCAAGTCCCCTCCTATGTCTTACTTTTTTTTTCCTGCTTCTAGCTTCTTGTCTTCTATGGGGACTTTTACCGGTCTGTGTTCTGGCCTCTCTTATTTCCTCTTTTTGTGCTCTCCCTTTGGTGAGCCTGGCTACTTCCACAATTTCATGTTCCCTGTCTAGCTGTTTTATGCTGTCCCTAGACTTATGTATCCAGCTCTCAGCTCTTTTCTAAAGCCCGGGCTAGGATTTCCTACATTAGAGAGGCCCATAGACCAGTGCAGTGATTCCTGAAACTGGCTTGATTATTACAAACACCTGGAGAGCTTAAACTGAAAGATTCCAGTGCTTTGGTAGATCTGATTCAGATTGAGTAGTTCTGGGGCATGGTCTGGGAATATGCATTTGGAAAATCCCTCATGGGCAGGATTGGGGAGCTAATGATCAGTCAGATTTGGGAGCTACTGGCTTTTTGGATGGAATAAACTTTGAGTTGGCCTGATATGGGTTCATGTCTTGGCCTTGCCACTTTGTATCTTAATCTGGATCTTAATGTGGAGTTGTTTATTTTAGTCTTTCTGAACCTCAGTTCCCTAGCCTGTAAAATGCAAGTAACGCTCCCTCGCGGGGTTGTGGGGAATAATAAGGCCGACGGTGACCATGAAATGCCCAGTATGGTCTTGGCACACAGTGACATGTGCCAGGATGTCTTGCAGACACTTCGGACAAACAAGTCCAGATAGGATTTATCCTCGCTCTCATCACACAACCGGTCTGGAAAAAGAAAACAAAAGAAACCATGCAGGAATGTTGCTCCTGACCTTTGCTCTTAGCCTGGTCACTGGCTCTACGGACTGACTTTGATGTCATCCTGAACGCCTTCTTCCCCTCACTGTGTTCATCTGAGCAGGCTTCCAGAAATGGAGTTTCTATTGACAATATCTCCAATTTAGCTTCCTTTCTATTTTCGAAGTCATTTGTGTAAACTTCCTGTGACTTTGTTTCTTTGTCTGTAAAGTGGGAAGAGCATAATCACAGTATCTACCTTGTGAATTGCTGTGAGGATTAATGAGACAAGACGGGTAAGGTTCTTAGAAGAGTGCCATAGTGAGGGCTCTATGCTGGGCAGTGGTGGTGTTGTTACCTTCATGCCATTGTCAGATTCCAGCCTGGGCCATTGTGGCCTTTTGCCTAGACTATTGCAATAGCCTTTTGCCTTGTATTCTACCTCCAGAACCTCCTTCTATGGGTCCATCTTATGCTCTTTCAGTCATTTGACAAACATCCATGCCCAGAGCCAGGCACAGTGTTTGGGATATTTCAAGAGGCAGACAGGAAAGATAAACATGTACAGATGTTTGCAAATCGTGAAAGGTCTTATAGGGGCTCAAAGTGTCAGGGAGGAAGCACTGGTTTGTTTTGCTATTGGGAAGAGAAGAGGGAAGGCTTCACATGGGAGGACATATCTGAGTTGCCTCTCCCAATAAGAGGTGATTTCCAGGCCAAAAGAGGCAGTTTATGTGCTGCCAAAGCGAGCACCAAAAGAGGCATTTCAGGCTGAGGTGTACACATGTGCAAAGGCCCTGTGACTGTGCCCTTTATAACTAGAGTTTCAAGTGAATGAGAAGAGCCAGGAGGGGGGGGGGCCTTCCTGGCCCATGCCAGCAGTTGAACTTAACTGCAGGTGATGGGAAGATCCTGAAGATTTTAAGAGCAGCAGAGGACTGGGTCTGGGAGTCTTTTTGAGAAAGTGTGCTTTCTTTTTTTCTTTTTAAGAAAGTGTAAGGAAAATGGCTTGGATAGAGACTTCACTATTTGTAAAGAAAAAAAGAAACTGCAGAAGTCCAGATGATAGTGACAATAGGGATAGAAAGGAGGGTGGTCGATTTAGGAGGTAAGCCTCCCCAGACTTGTGACCAATTGGATATTGTAGATGAAGCAGAGAGCAGAGTTCTGGGATGGTGATGTGCCTTTAGCCAGGAGGACTTCACATTTAAGGGGAAGGGACTGAGGGATGCAGTCTGAGCTTTGTTAAGTGAGAAGCTCATGGAACACGCACATGGAGATGTCCAACAGGCAGTAGATACTGGTTAGAGGCTCAGGAGGCAGTTGGGGCTGAAGAGGGAGGAGTGAGGGCATAGATGGTAGGAGAAGCCACGGGCCTGATTTGGAGCATTGCAGGCTGGACCCTGGACTCCCAGGCTGCAGCCATGAGGTGGACAGAGGGAGGGGAGCCCCAGAGGGTATGACAAAGATTCGGCCTGTGAGGTAGGAGGGAAACCAGAGAGAGTAGAGTTTTAGAAGCAAAGGTCAGAAAGTTTACAAACATAGAAGAGAGACTGGTTGCTGGCTCAGGCTTGTCTTTCTGGCAGTCCAGGAATCCCAGGAGGACTGGCCTGCTTTGCGGGGGAAGCTGAGCTCAAGGCCCAGCATAAGAGGAGAGGACGTAGGCTGGCATCTGTAGTCTCCCCCAGGCCCTGAGATAGTAGGTGCATAATGACTGTTTATTGAACTTCAGTGTCCTGCCAGAACATGGTCCCTCAATCACGTAGGTTCCCCTAAGATGAAGCTTGAGAATTCCCCCAGTACTTTCATGGTGTGGTCCTATATTTTATTTAAAAAAAAAAAAATTTTTTTTAACATTTATTTATTTTTGAGACAGAGAGAGACAGAGCATGAACGGGGGAGGGGCAGAGAGAGAGGGAGACACAGAATCAGAAGCAGGCTCCAGGCTCTGAGCCATCAGCCCAGAGCCTGACGCGGGGCTCGAACTCACGGACCGCGAGATCGTGACCTGAGCTGAAGTCGGACGCTCAACTGACTGAGCCACCCAGGCGCCCCTGTGGTCCTATATTTTAAATAAGGAGCTGCTATTTCAGAGTCCTGCTCTGAGAAAAGCAAAGGAGGGATGATGGCAACAGCAGTGGTTTTCGGACCTCGGTGGGTGAGGATCCTATGGAGAACTGGTTAGCATGCAGACTCCCAGGCTCTGCCCCAGAGACTCCCATTCCATGTCTGGAGTGGGCCCCAGAGTCTTGTCCACAGTCATCCCCCCTCCTCTGTGACCTGGTGTGGGGGACTGGGGACTGGCCTCTGAGCTTGTCATCATAGGGTGGACCCTCCTGAAGCTCGCCCTGACAGCCCTCTCTGGGACACGTTGGCTGCTGAGAGGTTTCCCACTCTGTTGGGTTCAAGAACAGACTGTTTAACGAAGCACGCTGGTGCTGTCACAGAATTAGCAGAGTCTTCCTTTCACACACCCTGGCAGACTCACATCTGCGCTTATGGTTTTCCCTTCCATACATCCTCCGTCATCCTCTCCTTTCTCCTGTCTCCTTAATATAACCCCCACTTATTTTTCTAGCACTTTGCTTTCTTCTCCTTCCGAGAGATGAAAAGTATTCCGGTATAGAATTTTTTTTTGGCTCTTTCTCTCATTATTTAAAGAAAAGTCTGTTTTATGCTCCACCTAACATATACTTTTGCACCCAAATCCATCATCTTTGTTATCTTTTCCTCATGTTAGTAAAGGATAATGAAACCGAACTGGCCCATGACACGACATTTCTCTCTGTGTTATTCACAGTCTTGTTACTGGCAATGCCACCTGCTATGCAGTACATCATTTATAATATAGCAGCTGTAAGCCTGTTCCACCAATAGCCATTACCCAGTAGGTGTATTGTAGGGTGTCTGTTGAATAACCTCAGCGAGCGGGGTGAACTCATTGTGTGTGGAAAACTCCCAGTTCTCTCAGACCCTGAAGTCCACAAAGATTTGGCTTGGGTTGAAATATTAAGAGAATATATTTGGCATTTGACCTTGTGCAAAGAACAGTGCTGTGTACTTTCTGGAGCAAGAGCCAGGCTCTCTGCGGAGGCGGAGAGGCCAGAAAAGGAGTTGTTTTGGGGCTGGGCTTGCCATCTCCATTGCAGACTAGAGTGAGCTCAGGGGGATGGGTTTGTGAGAGGTACTTGAGCCACATTAGGAAAAAGGTTGGAATGTCAGATTTCCTCACTTCCTGCTGTAAAGTTGGGACAATGATGAGAGTTGGCGTCATAGGCTGGCCGCGAGGGTTAAATTAGTTAATGTATGAGAAGTGCTTAGAACAATGCCTTGGCACAGCAAATGGGTGTTGTCCTTTAGAACTCAAAACCAGAGGCTGAAAGCCATCCCCTCCATCTGGTTCCTTGGGGTAAGTCAGGATCAGTGGCACTTCAGGCTAGCTTTTGTTTCAGAAGGGCGAGAGAGAACACCCAAAAGCCCTTGTTTCTAGCAACTCTAATCTGGCAAGATGGACGTGTGTCTGCACATGCCTCAGCCTCATCGTCTACTGCACAGGGAGGAGAGTGGAGATGCATTCATGGTGAAAGACAAACCCTGAAGGGAGAGCCCTGGGTGGCCTGTGGGGGACCCTATCCCCCACCCCCACGGGTGTCTTGTGCCTGGAACAACCCTGTGTCTGTCTCTTCCCAGTCATAGCTTCGGGAGCCGGGGTGTGCCTGAGCACTGTAGAGTGGAGGTTTCCACAATCCCCAGGCAGGCTGGGCTGAAGGCACTCTGCAGGGTCTTGCATTTAGGCCACAAGTTCTGAGATGAGTCCAGGACCTGCCCACCAGGCTCTCCGAGACCTGGGTGGCCCTAAGTCAGAGCTTCTATTTGAGAAGTGAATAAAAATGCCAGTTCAGGGGCCCCTAATCTCTCTGCAGTGAGCTGTGATTTCTTGTATCATCAGGTTTGTCTAAGAGTGAGACTTTCATGCTTCAACGAAATGCAATTTGTTATTGCTACCTTGTATGTGTCATCTTAATGCCCCAGACTTACACACTTTGCAGAAATACTAGGGTTGTAAAATACACCAATAGATAATTGCAGGTAATAAGCCACATAGCTTCTGCATTGTATGTGAATCATCTCTGTGCTGTGTGGTGAGAGGGAGCAGGGTTGGGGGGAGGCAGCAGTGTATAGTCTCTCTTTGGATAAGAGAATGAGCACGATACCGTGCTTCCTCTGAGGTGCTCATTGATTTGGTCAGGGTGTGACCTGGGCATGGGTATGTCTTAAAAGCTATTCTGGAGGGGCGCCTGGGTGGCGCAGTCGGTTAAGCGTCCGACTTCAGCCAGGTCACGATCTCGCGGTCCGTGAGTTCGAGCCCCGCGTCGGGCTCTGGGCTGATGGCTCAGAGCCTGGAGCCTGTTTCCGATTCTGTGTCTCCCTCTCTCTCTGCCCCTCCCCCGTTCATGCTCTGTCTCTCTCTGTCCCAAAAATAAATAAACGTTGAAAAAAAAATTAAAAAAAAAAAAAAGCTATTCTGGAGCCAGGATTGCAGGAATTGACCTGGGAAGAGAGATCTGAGCTGCATGGCCTTAGGTCAGCCACTTAACCTTCCTATTTGTGTCTCTTCCGGCGAGTGGGAGTAATAAAACCTGCTTAGTCATAATAATCGCCCTTATTGAGTGATCACCAGGTGCCAATGCTTTGCAAACACTATTCCTAATCCCCACAGCAATAAATTATAATATCTATTTACTTCTTTACTTGAGGGTAGAGAATTTTTCCCTTTTGTTTGCTGCTCTATCCCCAGCGCCTTGCGCGGTAACTGGCATATGTCAGGCTCTTGATAAATATTTGTCGAGTGAATGAATGAACCCTGCCAGGTAGTATCCCTTTATTTCAGATAAGGAAATAGTATCTCAGAGAAATAAAGTGACTTGGTGAGTGAGTGGCAGAGTTGTAATTTGAACTCAGGACCGTGTGAGAGCATTGCCTGGGCTCTTTGCTCTGTTCTCTGGAGTATTTAGGGTTGCTGTGAGCATAGAATGAAGTAGGTGTGAAAATGTTTCAAATATTAAGCACTCTCTGGCAGTATTAACAGGTATTTAAAAAAACAAACTTGGTTCTGTTGCAGAATAAATTTGGTAAATGCTGAGAGAACTGAAGTTAAATTAATTTGTTGTGAGACTTCTTGGAGTCCTTAACATGATAACAAGTCACTATTTAGTGCTTTGAGTATTTTAATGCATTTAAGAATCTTAAAAACCCTAGTTATTATCCCATTTTACCGATGAGGACACAGGCTGTGAGAATGGAAATAATTTGTGCCTTGTAGCGTAGCTGCGAAGTGAAGACTGTCTTGTAGACAGTTGTGTGGACACAGGCAGTTACCTGTGTGTGTGTTCTTAACCATTGTGCTACAGCAGCCTCCCTGTGAGTTAAGGTGCCTCTAGGCTCCCTGGACTTTCCCAAACCATCCCAAACTACAGACAGTTGGAGGAGTGGTGTCCCTTGGAACACACCATGGTGAATGCTGTACTCAATCAAGTAACTCAGTGGTTTAAAACCACATGCAGGAGAAAACCCTCACCCCAAGGATGGATGCCATTGGGAGAAAGGACAGAGCAGGGAGCAGGATGGGGCACACTGCAAGGCCAGTGCAGCAAAGGAGGCCAGCAAAGCCCACCTGGTGGCCGGGTCAGGGACTTGGCATTTCCGATGGGATGGCAAGTTCCCTGATAGAGTTGTGCTTACTCTGTCTTAAACCCTCGGGTGCCTGGGGCAATTGTTTGACTCAGTGTTTCCTCACTAAATATTTCAGAGGAGGAAGCATTGTCTGCTCTGCATTTGCCAGAGAATGGGGTGAGAGGAGATGATGCTTTGAAGTCTAAGCATGTTGGCACCTCTTGCTTCATTTTTATCCATCTGTATTCATTTTGGGGGGAAAATGTTTCATACGGATTCACATTCTGGGTAATGGAACCCCTTTCATGTATCAAACTCCTTTTAACGTAAGCATATTTGAAGAAAGTCTTTCTGGAATATAAAATACAAATCCCTGGATCTTTAAAAGAAAATTCTCAAAACACTCCCATCCTTTTTCTGGGACTGTACAGTCACTGGAAACTTCAATTATTAAAACTTCTGTAATACCATAAAACCATTGAGAGAGTGAAGGAAACTCCAAATGACCCCAGAACACTGTGACCTGGAGGGTCTTTGGGCATCATTTTCATACACCATCCCTGTTGGGGTGTCTCTTGCCCCCGTACCAGCCCTTTCAGTGTGCTGTTCCCTCTCTCCTGGGAGTGTGGAAACTGGATAACCACATCCATTATAGTTATGTACAAAGTAAGAGTAAATAGATTCTGATTTAGGAATGCATTAGCTTTAATTTGTGGATTTTATACAATTGATTTTGGCTTCTCAGAAGCCTTTTTTCCTCTTTATTCCCTTTGTTCTTACTGATTTCCGTATGATTGAAGTTGTTGGATTAGTGCCTTTCAACTAATAAGAATAATAATAGCACCATCCACACTCATGTAGCCACACTTCCATTGCTGCCACTGCTGTATGTATGTTACAGTGTTAACTCATTTAGTCCTCTCAATAACTCCATGAGACCTCTATTATTATGATTACAATCATTCCATTTTAAAGATCAGGGAAATGAGACACAGAGAAATGAACTAGCTTGCCCCAGGAGTGTGGATCCTTAATCAATGCCCTTAACTGCTGTGCCCTTTGGCTTCCCTAAGGTGGATAAAGGAGAGGTGTTTTGCCCATAATATGCTCCTTTTAATTACTGGGGGCTCAACTAGAACACCTATAACATATGTGATGATCTTTTATTTTAAATGTTTATTTATTTATTTTGAGAGAGAGAAAGAGAAAGCAAGCAGGGGAGGTACAGAGAGAGAGAGGGAGAGAGAGAGAGAGAGAGAGACAGAGAGAGAGAGAGAGAGAGAGAGAGAGAGAGAGAGAGAATCCCAAGCAGGCTCTGTGCTGCACAGAGCCTGATGCGGGGCTTAAACCCACAGACAGTGAGATCATGACCTGAGCCGAAACCAAGAGTCAGATGCCTAACCGATTGAGCCACCCAGGTGCTCCTATATGATGATCTCTTTACCAAGGGTTGTCAGAGGAGGAGGGACAATGAATGTAGGGAATAAGCGCCTCAGGCTGTATGTGTTTGTGAAAGTCTTAAGGGCATGGCACCCCTGGTCGGTGCCATTTGGTAAGTGTGGGAGGTGGGTGAGCAAAAGACTGGCTATGAGACCCGAATTCTTTCAAGGATCCCTGAGTCACATTAGCTGAGACCTTTAACCAAGTAGGCCTTCAAGCCTCCTCCTAAATAGATGAGAACCTCAGGTTGGAGCAGAGGACCCAGAATCAGCCTGACTTCCTGACACAAGCTTAAAACCTGAATGAGCCTTCTTGGAGACCGAGTCAGTCCCTTGAGCAGTCTTGGGGATTGTTTGGGGAAGCGTTCTAGAGAGCTAGAAGGGCCTGCATTTGAATGAGGAGCTCTGTTGGGACCCTGGTCAGTATAGTCTAGTGGCTGAGCCAGCAGAATCAGATGTAGGGGACCTCAAGGGCACCCAACCTCAGATGAGAGCCACATCCCTTTCATGGGTGTGGCTTCATGGGATACACCTGAACACTCCAGGCCCCTTGGGAGATGGGTAAACATAAAGCCACAGCCTAAACCTGGTAGTGTGATGACGGTGAGAGAGCCCCAAGTTTGGAGTCACCAACCTGGGGTCTAGCTCCCATTTGGCCGCCAACTAGTGGCATGGCCTTATCACTTTATTTCCCTGGCCTTTAGATTTCTTGGTAGCGACATAGGTAATAGCTTGTACCTCACAGAGTCACAGCAGATTCAAATGAGAGGATGTATATAAATGCTCTGTAAAAAGCAAAGTGCCATATAAACGTAGTTGCATTATCACAGTAACTCTTGTTATTAAAACTAGTCAGATATAGTCGGTCTCTGATACATTTACTCCCTTTTTTTCTGGTATGTTCCTCTGTGAACCTTTTCCTTTAGCCTCCTCTCAAGATAACTTAGAGATGCAAAAGAACTAAAAAGCCAAGTTCCAAATTTAGTTCCTGACCTTTCCAAGATGGATGGTGAGCGGTGTGGCCATAACCTGTTTGTGCTGAGTGCAGCTGGGCTGTTGGAGCCTGGGAAAGCCAAGCGAGGGGACAGCCGTCATATCCTTGACTGGGCTGGGGCCTGGAACCCCTCACCCTACATGTAGGGAGCCCCTTGCTGGGGAGCTCACTGGGTGCTCGTTGTGTTTGCTCTTTGGGGCTAGTTTAACTTGGGCACAGATGAGTGTGGCAGGCGAGTAGTTCCTTCAACACCGTGCTACAACTTGTAAAGCCTTCCAAAATACAGGACAGAGATGACAGGAGAACACTGGAGTTTCTGTGCTCCAGGACACATCATCAGCACTATGGCCTGGGAAGGGCTGTCTCTCAAGTGCCTTCAAGTCCTTAGGGACTGGGTCAGACATCGAGAATAAGGACAGATGTCCAGGAGGGGACCTCGTGAGCTGAATCGGGTCTTCTGCAGATTGGACCACAGTGCTGTGGGATTTGTGGTCAGGTTAGGTCTTCACAGGCTCAGAGAGCACAGACCTCAGAGCCACCTGTGCTTGTGGGTGGATTCTGGTTGTGCTGGCAAGGGCAGTGGCTAGTCTGCTTGAGAGCTGGGCTATGTTCACAGGTCAAATGCAGTTGGGTTTGAGTTGTGGCAGCTGGCAGGGTTGGAGAAGTAGATGCCAAAGGGAAAGGCACAGGAACATGTGTCATCTTAGTCTGCAGGCTGCCACAGGCCCACTTTGCTAGCCTACTTGGTGGCTGAATTCTGGGATGACTCCCAGTGCCCTGCAGCCTTGCACAGTCAGTCCTGTCCCCATGATTGTGGGGCTGTCCTGTGATTAGGACAGGAGAGCATGACTGTGGTGGGGCATGCTATCCCACATAGTGGCTTTAAGAAAGGGGCAAAAATGGAAGGACAGAGGTCTAATCTAGTTTGGTGACTGGGCCCTTCCTGATGAAAAGATTCAGAGTACAGGAGGGTTTGATGTGTGGGATATTTTCTGTTGTTGGTTTTCATGAAGGAGGGACTCTGTAGCAAGCATGTGAGCATGACCTCTAGGAGCTGAGAGTGACCTGATCTGATGAACATCAAAGAATGAAATTCTGCCAACAGTGTGAATGAACTTGCAAGAGGACTCCCCTGTCCGTCACTGCCCTGATTTCATCCTGAGCAGAGAACCTGGCCCCTCTGTGTCCAACCAACAGCACTGTGAGCTGTCAAATGCATTTTGTTTCAAGCCACTAAGTTTGTGGTCATTTGTCATGCAGCAGTAGAAAACCCTCAGTTCCCTCCCACACTTACACCTGGGCATTGCTGGGCTTGAGCCGGTTTCTGCCCCTTCACTGAGGGGCTTCTGCTCACATTGTTGTTCCTCTGCTTTGCCTGGCTAAATGCAGCTGGCCCTTGATGTCTCAGCCCAGATACCTCCACTTTATGCACTTGTTCCTCTGGCTGACTATTATGTATCCTCAAGGCTCCGATTGGAAGTCACTTTTTGTAGGAAGCTTTCTCTTCTCTTTCACAGCTCCATAAGATTTTCTAGATTCAGTAGCCTTATGCATGGTTTTGCTTTCTGCGGTTTCAGTTACCTACTACAGTCAACCAAGGTCAGGAACAGATGATCCTCCTTCTGATGTAACGTCAGAAGGCCAGCAGTAGCCTAGCACTGTATCGCAATGCCTATGTAATTCATTTCCCTTCATGTCATCACACAGGCATTTTATCATCTCACGTCATCACAAGAAGGGTGAGTACAGCCCAGTAAGATACTTTGAGGCAGAGAGACCACATTCACATAACCTATTACTGTATATTGTAATTGTTCCATTTCATTATTAGTTTTTGTTATTAATTGCTTATTGTGCCTAATTTGTAAATTAAATTTTATCGTAAGTATGTATGTATAGGGAAAAACCTACGATCTATGGAGCTTGGTACTCTCTGTGGTTTTAGACATCCACTGGGGGTCTTGGAGTGTCTCCCTGCAGATAAGGGGGGATGTGTTTCTTATCTAAGCACTGTTAATCTCCTGTTTATTTGTATGTGTATCTCACAGTGTTCGGTTGGTAGGGCTGCTGTAAAAAATTGCCACAAATTTAGTGGCTTAAGACAACAGAATTTTTTTCTCTCACAGTTCAGGAGGCCAGAAGTCCATAATCAAGGGGTCATCAGCATTGGTTCCCTCCAGGCACTCTGAGCAAGAATCCGTAGCATGCCTCTGTCCTTACTTCTGATGTTGTCATTAATGTTTGCCATGTGTTGGCTTCTAGACATCTCACTCCAGTCTCTGTCTCCACCTTCACATGGCCTCCTTCTCCAGGTATCTGTCTCTTTGTGTCCAGATTTCCCTCCTCTTATAAGGACACCAGCCATGGGATTAGGGCCCACCTTAATACAGTGTAACTTTATCTTAACTTGATTCTGTTTGTAAAGACCCTGTTTCCAAATAGAGTCATGTTCACAGGTACCAGGGGACACAATTCAACCCACAACACTCACTAACAGTAAGCTGTGTGCAAGCCGGGATCATGTCCATATGGTATCCAGCACAGTGCCTGAATACTGTAGGAGCTTAATATGTATCTGCTGAGTGCCTGGCTGGTCTGTTATAGGCATTTCTTCACTTTAGGGAACAGTGTGCCTAGGGTGTGTGTGTGTGCTGGCAAGGGTAAGCTCGTGGTGCCCCTGTGACAGCAGAGCTGCCTGACAGATGGCAGCTTGGGTGGCAGCAGAGGTCCCTTCCACCCCAAAGGTCTGAGACCTTAACTCAGTCCTGTAGCTCAAGACCTGCTCCTGTCTTCCCTCTCTTGCCTCCTTGGCCCACTGGTGTCAGATGTGTGCCCCAAGGGAAGGGAAAATTCTGACTGCATCATAATTGGAGGTCTGTGGGTAGGGCAGCTCTCCAGGTTACAGTAGGCCCAGTCCTGATGCCTCCTTAGCCCCTCCTGGTGCCAGTGAGTAGGAAGGAAGAGGCCTCCCAAGGGGCCGCAGAGAGGGCCCTGGCTTCCCCACTGGTTCCCAGTGCATCCTGACCGACCAGGGAAGGCTTGGACTGGTCCTCCTCCTCTTCCCTGGCACTCAGGGCCATTTGAAGCCAGTTTGGCAGAGGCCTCAGCAGTGACTTATCTTTGCCAAAGTTCAGTCCAGACAGAGGGGAGGAGCTCTTGGTGGACACGTGGCAACTCAGCCAGCTTGTTCCACACCCTTCAAAGTGCTGTCCCTCCCTCTCTGTTTTGTGTCTGTGTGTCATCGTGTTTCTAGCAGAAGACCCATCCTGTAACCAGAGAATCTCTCTCCTGGGACGGGGACAGTCCCGAATTCACTCTGGGACCAGTCATAGAAGGTGGATGATTTGTGGAATGATCCCCGGAGAGGATCAGCAAGAGGGTCCTTTAACTGCCACCAGAAATTTCTTTGTGATTGTAGATAAGGGGCTCCCAGCACTCTTGATTTGGACTTTGCTCCAAGGACCTTTCTTGAAGCATAGAATGTACTCACTGAGTATTTGCTGAATAAATAACTGAGTGGGTATGTGAGTGAGAGAACTTGATGGAGGAAAGGGTACTGGAGAGGTGGAGTGTGACTAAAATAGCACCATCCTGTTATTCCAGACCTTTCTCTGCTCCTCACTAGCTGGATGACCTTTGGCAAGTAACTTTGCCTCTCTGACCTCTGTTTGTACATTTTTCATCATCCAGGAGAGGATTATAAGTTTATTTATTTTGAGAGAGAGAGAGTGGAGGGGGGAGGAGCAGAGAGGGAGAGAGAGAGAGAGAGAGAGAGAGAGAGAGAGAGAGAGAATCCCAAGCAGGCTCCACACTGTCAGCACAGAGCCCGACATGGGGCTTGATCCCACACCTGTGAGATTACAACCTGAGACAGTATCAAGAGTCAGGCACTTAACCGACTAAACCACTTAGGCGCCCCAAAGAGGATTATGTATAGATGGTCCTTTTACATTTTGCACATCTGGAGTCTTTGCCTGGTTGCTAGACCATTTGACTTGGTGTCAGTACAGTCATTCACACATTCATTCAATAAATGTGTATTGGCTATCTGCTGTGTACCAGCTAGGTGCTGGAAATACAAAGTGTGCATACAGACGAGGTCTCTGCCCTCAAAGAGCTTATGTTCTATGATATCAGTCAGTAAACAACAAGGCAAATTAATAAGCAAGAAAATTTCACAGCATTGACAGTAGTACCATGAAGAAAGTAGAAGAGGCTCTGGAGGCAGAGAGCAATGGGGGTGGGGGTGGGAGGCAGGGAAGGTCTCTGAGGATGGGTACTGGAGCTGAGAGGTGGTGATGGGAAGGAAGGGACACTAGAGACCTGTGGGAAAAGTCTGCAGATGGACCTGGAGCAGGGAGGACTCACAGGTGTGTGTGGTGGGAGTGGCTGGTGCACAGTGAGGAAGGTGAGGAGGCATGCCAGCTGCCAGACAGATGGGAGGAGCTGCCTCATCTGGGCCATGCTGAGGGGGTTGCTCTGAATGTTGGGTTGGCAGGTCCTTTTAGCTTGTGAAGGTCTGCAAAGGAGCAGGAAGCATCCAGAAGGGTGATAGGAGGTCAACAGAGAAAGGTGAACATTTCTGCATTCACTTTGTCATTCCAAAAGTGATGTATGTGTTGCCAGTGGGCCTGTGTAGGTCTCACCAAGAGGAGGGAAAGGTGGGAGTTACAGAAACACGTCAATGGCTCCTGTCAGAATTCATCAGTGATATGGAGGCCAGGTACCTCTGGAGGCAGTTTTCCTGACTCTTCCGTACACTGTGGTCTCAGTGATCCAGCCTTTGGTAACCGGTCAAGCTCTCTACACCCTGATTCATGAGGGGAGCCCTTCTGGCCAGCCCATTGGGTGGTATACAAACCCTTCTGCTCCTTGGCGGCTGGAGAGGATTTGGAGCCTCCCTGGGGCATCTGGCCTCTGCAGCCTTTTGCTGTCAGGGGAAGAGGAGCATGGAGACAGCACTCTGGATGGTTTCATTTTATGTATATCTGTATATCCCATCTATCTGGAAGGAGAGTATGGGCAGCCTACATTCAGAACTTCACTCATTTCCTTTGATGGCAGCCCAGGGCAGAGGTCAGCCTTGTGTGAGTCATAGTAACCCAGTCTATATGAGATTAGCTTGACCAGAGCCTGTCCAAATATTTGGAGGGGTAATGTTAGAGAGGTGTCTATTCCTTTCCATCATTTGGGGAGTACAGCCAGGTTGACATGAGACTCAGACACAGGGGAGAGAGCACTGAGCTGGGTGGTCCCTGGTCTAGTCCTGGCATAACCACCACCTGGCTGTGTGCCCTTGGAGTTGATACCTGGTGTTTATGAGTACTTCTAATGCCATAGCTTTGTGCCTTACATGCATCACCTCATTCAGCCTCCAGCAACCATAGGAGGTGGAGATATTGTTATCCCCTATGACAGAGAAGCAAACAGGCTGGAAAAGTGGACAATTTGCCTGGGTGATTGCACCTGGAGAGCAAGAACCCAGAGTCCATGCTCTTGGACTGTCCCCTGCAGCTTTGGCAACTGGCCTCTGCTGGCCGAGTCTCATCTGTAAGGTAGGAGTGGTGAGATGATCTCTAAAGTCCTTTGCAGTCTAATGTCATATGAATTCCTTCCATTAACTACAACAAGATACAAGCCATTGATAGCACCAAAGTCCACATTCCAAAGTGAGGAAACCAGACATATTCTGTACACAAAAACAATTTTTAGGAATTAATCACAAAGGGGGCAGATCAAGAAAAACTTGGTATTCTCCCTTGCTCCCTCTCAAATTATATATTTGGAGGAACTTTAATTTTTTTGTTAATGTTTATTTTTGAGAGAGAGAGAGAGAGAGAGAGAGAGAGGGAGAGAGCGTGAGCAGGGGAGGGACAGAGAGTAAGGGAGACACAGAATTGGAAGCAGGCTCTAGGCTCTGAGCTGTCAGCACAGAGCCTGACACGGGGCTTGAACCCCCAAACCTTGGGATCATGACCATGGCCCAAATCGGACCGACCAAGCCACCCAGGCACTGTTTGGGAGAATTTTAAAGGGCTTTGTTGAAAGACTACACTTGGATTTCCTGGCTCTTGTTGGGTTGTGGTAGGGGATCAACTTATGCTAGAGGTGATACTTATCCTAAGTTTTGCTGACTTTCCTCCCCACCTCCACCCCATCATCCAGTGGGACATGCTATCTGCATGCTGTTGTGTCTTTAGTTTACTTTAAAGTTGCCTAAAGACATTTGACTATAAATTTATAATCACTGGTATTAGTGGTATTTAAAGAAAATAGCTATGGTAGGCAAGGTTAGCTGGTTCATCCAAACAAAGATTACCAGAGCCCTACTCTGTTGCTTGAGGTCAGCACTGTGTGGGCACATAAGAGGTGTAAGCGTCCCTACCGAAGCATTGAGAATGCAGAGTTAGGTAAGACATATGGAAACATCAGGCACTAATCTGTAAGATTCTGATATGATTCTGATGTTCTGATTAGTAGAAGGCCAAAAAGGAAGTGATTAGTGTGAACTGGAGTGGTAGAAAAGGTTTTGCTGGAGGCAGGGCTTGAGTGAAACCTGGAAGGTGGTGGAGGAATTGGCTAGGCCAGTGGTAGCAGTGAAGGAATTCCAGGTAAGAAAAACAGGAGATACAATTCCATGCAACAAGTACAATTTTGACATATAAACATGGATTTCTCAAAGTTCAGTCTAAGAACATTTTTGGGGTGATCTGCATTCATTCATCAACAAATACTTACTGAGCACCTACTGTATATAAGACACAACAAGAGTTAAGACACACAGTTCCTGCCTCATGGGATATCGTTCTATCTAAGGGAGACAGGTACCTACTCAGCATCTAATTAAATAACTAATTTTTTAATTATAATTGGCCTCTAAAATATTTATGTTTATGTTTGGGTGTGACTATATTTGCTTTAAAATAATATTTACCTAAGCTACTGAAAAAACAAAGCCTGAACTAACGGTCACCTCATTGCTTTGAAGAGAGGGCTATATTGTAAAGATGATGTTTCTCTTCAGTTGTGATTAAAAAGATGTTTTAGGGTAGATTGTAGAATTTTTGTACCGTTCAGGTGGCTCCTCGATCAGAAAACTTGAGACTTGCTGAATTAGAGGGATGCAGAGTGAAGGGGAAATCTAAATTTCCTTGGGGGAATAGACCGTGATTGCTTGAACTAAATCCTAAGGTACAAGGAGAGGATTCCAGAAGGAAAAGAAAACATACCCCAGGGGAAGAAACGGAGCCACAGCAGAGGCAGGAGGGCCACACTATGAGATTGTTCAACAGGAAACTCAATTAGCATGCAAAAAAGTATCTGCATTTAAGGGGTGTTTTCACTGTGGGAAGGTACTGAGCCTCTGTATGCCACCTGCTGTCATTCCTTACATATCAGGACGATTTGAAATTCTGTGTTGGCAAAGTCATTTTTTTCTCCCAGTAGCCAGCCATTTCTAGTAAAGCTTGTGGATTTTTTTGTACAAAAAAAATGTTATATTCATTTTACCCTTTTGGAGTCAGGAGGGTTTCCTGCCTGAATAATTGTTTTTCTTTTCTTTTTCTTCAATGTAGTATTCTTAGGTCTGGCCTTTTGGAACTGAATAATAAAATTCTTTGTTTACTCTGTGGGTCTTTGCTTATGTTAGAGCTGTTTTATCTCAAACATTTGTAATTCTGTATGTTGAAATCAGCCTTTCTTAAACTTGTGAATTTTTAAGATTTGAAATCTACTCTTGGTTGTATTTACAGCAACAATGCAATTCTTGTCATAGGTTTCTTCATTTGTTTTGCTTGTTCATTTATTTTTCATCCTTCACTCGTTCAGCAAGCATTTCTCAGTGTCTCTTATACACCAAGCCTGGGCAAGGGACATTCAATTATAGAAAACGTTGTGGGGAAAACACTAGATTAATCTCTGTTATGGTAAATGTAAAGTGTTGCCAAGTGTGGGGTTTGGTGGAAGGTGTGGATTTTCCTGGCATTTGTCTTTCTTGCCTGAATTCTGATCGTCAGTTGGATCCTGGCATTTTGAGTGTCGAATATATGTTTCCCTGCAACATAGAGGAAGGTGCTGACTGACCTGCTCTAGAAATACTAGCTGGGCTGTCTGCCCTTGGGCAAGTTGCTTAACCTTTCTGAGCCTCAGTTTCCATCTGTTGCTTAGCACTACTTAACTCACAGGCTTTCTGTGACGAACATTACCTCATTAGAGATAATGTGTCTAAAAGCTCTTTAAAAATTGTGCAGCATTATTCAAATGGAAAGTATTGCTATTTTTATTATCGAGTGCCTACTAATTCCACACCAGGAGTGGTGACAAAGGAGAGAGGGCGTTGTCACGGTGCTGGGTATCCTAGGCGTGTTTTGGATTGTGGGGGGCAGAGCAGTGCAAAGAAAGGCAGGAGTTTGGTTCCCGCCCTGGGGGACTTTAGGCTCAGATTTGGATGACAAGAACCAATTAGAGAATCATGGAAGAGTTAAGAGAAGGCAGAGAGGGCTTGAGGATCTCTCTGGGTCTTTCTGGCTCCAACAGTCTAATCATACTCAGGGAAGGTTTCACTGGGGAGTTGGCTCTCAACGTGGCTGTCATCAGCATCAGTCAGAATCACCTTCTTACTTATTAACATTCTCATCTTATTAACAATGATAATTGTTAATAAAAATCACTATTTATTGAGTGGCAGTGTGTAGTGATTTGGTTGGGGAGTCAGGATGCTCACATGAAAAAAGATAGTACATTCCCTGTTCTGGGGCCCAGATGAGGGAGATGCCAAGTGCTGCAGGAAACCAGAGGAGAAGGCAGCCCCAGGTTTGAGGTCAGTGGGAAAGGTGACTGAGCAGCAGTGGCTCCGGACCTAAAGGAAGAGCAGGATTTAGACAAAAGCAGAGCCATCTGAAAGGACATCCCATGTTTCTGTTTATCTGGAAGGATTTAATTATCTGTTTTCCCATCAAGCTTAAAGAGATTACTTTCTATTCTCAATACCTGATTTTGTTTACCTACTAGAAGGGGAGAGCATCTTAAAACCCAACTCATGCAGCCCCCTGCACCATTTCCTCTCTTCTTTATAGAAGGGGTTTTGTGCTGATGCATAGGGGCACTCGTACCCCAATGTTTATAGCAGCACTCTCAACAATAGCCAAATTATGGAAGGAGCCTAAATGTCCATCAACTGATGAATGGATAAAGAAATTGTGGTTTATATACACAATGGAATACTACTTGGCAATGAGAAAGAATGAAATATGGCCTTTTCTAGCAACGTGGATGGAACTGAAGAGTGTTATGCTAAGTGAAATAAGTCATACAGAGAAAGACAGATACCATATGTTTTCACTCTTATGTGGATCCTGAGAAACTTAGCAGAAGACCATGGGGGAGGGGAAGAAAAAAAAAGAGGTTAGAGTGGGAGAGAGCCAAAGCATAAGAGACTTTTAAAAACTGAGAATAAACTGAGGGTTGATAGGGGGTGGAAGGGAGGGGAAAGTGGGTGATGGGCATTGAGGAGGGCACCTGTTGGGATGAGCACTGGGTGTTGTATGGAAACCAATGTGACAATAAATTTCATATTAAAAAAAATTTTCATAAGGCGAAAAAAAATAGAAGGGGTTTTGCGGGATTTGCCAGTGATTTTTCCAGCATTCAAGCTAAATGCCTGAGGGCTAATGACACCCAGGGAGGGCTAATGACACCCAGGTAGGGCTAGGTGTGAGGGAAGGAGGACAGAGAGGGAGAAGGGCAGCCTGAGTCCTTCCAGTTGTGGGCAAATGAAAGAGAGGACAGACAAATCTCCCCTGAGAACGCTTCAGTCCCTTGAATGATCAAAGCAAATTAATTTCACTGAAAGGCATATCTCTGTTCCTTGCTCAGTTCTTATCCCTATCTTTATATCTATACAATCCAGGGCTTTAAGGACAAAGGGTGGCATCTAGAGAGATTAAAACAAGTCACTGATATAGGGTGGCAACCCCCAAAATGTTGAGATTCACTTGCTTAGTGTTTCAGAAGCTTCAAAGGAATTGAAGGTTTAAATTTCAAGCAATGGGGCCAACCAGAGAGAAAGGAAGGTAGGAACACAGTGCACTGCAGAGGTCGAAGGTGGAGGTAAATTCTGCTGTTTTAGCAGGGCCAGGCTTCCCAGACAGCACATTTCTGGATGACGTTAATACAATGGGAGGTTTACTGACAACTTCTTCAGGCAGTCTTGGGGAGTGAAATGCTAAATATGGGAAAGGCACACATTTGGCTTTGCTGGTATTGGGGCTTCACCGAAATTATCTACTACCAAGTACTTTCCAGGGACTTGTTGCCTCTTTATGACAAGTGTTAGATAATTTCCATTAACTCAGTCATTGATAGAAAAGGCAGAAAGGGTGGTGGTGGAGAGAGAAAAGATCAAATGAGGCTCAGGATTAACTGCATGAACAGGGGAGATGAAGGGAGAATGGAGAGAAAGCGTACATACATTTTAGGACAATAACATGTAAAAGGCAATGATGAAAATACTGTGACCAGGTTGGAAGGAGAGGAACTGTGAATTATAAAGTGAAAGGAGACTTCATTCTACTTTCCTGAACCTTTCTGGGGACTTCTTTTGGTAATTAAATAAGCAACAGGTTTTCCTCCCAGGTGAATCATTTTGGAAAATTCACCCTTTAACACTCGAGTTTCTATGTTCTTGATTCATAATCCTCGGATTACCACTGTGGGTTGTGAAGGGTCCATTGGAAAACAACACGCCATCAGTACACCTGGTACGAGTTAGCAGGGTGCTGGGGATGGGGCTAGATGCAATTTCCAGGGCTTCTTAAAAATTATTATTTGTACATTTGCACGTATATACACACACATACGTACTTATACCTTCCAGTCTTTCAACAATTTTTAAAGGAATTAGCATTATAAAGTCCTAAGGAAATCTCTGAAGGGACTTCACAATAGAGAAAAAGGAGGGAAAAAGCCCAAATATATCACTCCGCTGCAAACCAATCATCCACACAACCACAGAAATCTCTGATAAATTTCTTGTGAAATAAACTCCTTTCTGCCTGACAGTTCTCTTTGGAAGTGTTCTCTCTGCCTTTCATATTAAAATATTGCATTGAAAAGACCTGCTGTGGAGATATCGATCCCACTTATGGGCAAGGAGGCATCTGAACTTGTCTTCCAGCCACTGCTCAAAGATTCTACGTATTAACCTCTGCTGTTCACGCTTGTGTATTTAACCAAACTCTAAGGCCAGGCCAGGGCTCCTCATTTTTGAGAACACATTATGGTCCAGGGGTTCTGGGTCACATCTTTCATTTAGCTGCCATTTACCTTTAATCGTACTGATGATGATTACTATGATTACAATTCCAGGGCATGTATCATGTGCCAGGAACTTTACTCTTAATAACAACTCTGCAACTTTAGACTTTTCTTTTTCTTTTTTTTTTTTTTTAATTTTTTTTTAATGTTTATTTATTTTTGAGACAGAGAGAGACAGAGCATGAATGGGGCAGGGGCAGAGAGAGAGGGAGACACAGAATCGGAAGCAGGCTCCAGGCTCTGAGCCATCAGCCCAGAGCCTGACGCGGGGCTCGAACTGAGATCATGACCTGAGCCGAAGTCGGACGCTCAACCGACTGAGCCACCCAGGTGCCCCAACTTTAGACTTTTCAACTCTTGTTTGCAAGCAAGGAAGCAGGTTTGAAGGCAGAGTAACCTAGCTGTGGTCACACAACTAGGAAACAGGGGAGGTAGGATGTAACCCACATTCTGTGTTACTCTAAATGCTGTTCTTCCCAGTGTACTCAATGTTTGCAACCATGTCTGTGCCAGATATATTGTCAAAGGGGCCCGAGGAGGGGGAAGAGGGGTTTGTTGTCTGAGAACACAGGAGTGAGCAAGTGGTGGCTCCCTTTCCTGGGGCTGGAGGGTGTAGCCTGGGACTTATGCTTTCTCAGCCCTGTGTGCTACCAGAAGCCATCCTACCGCAGGCTGGCGGGTGTCTGTGGGAGTCATCACTTTGTGTCCTGTCTGGACCAACCCTGAAATCTGTTTTTTGGCTTCTGCAGTGGAGATTCCACACATAAGATTTGATTTTGCCCAGGCTCATCAGGGAAATGAGGTCTTGCATTTGGGAAGATGTGGTCTTGTAGGTCACCTGAGCAGCAGAGGAAATCTTGCAAGATGACATTGGGCTTATGTGGAATTAGCTTGGAAGCTGATGAGTTGGCTGGACCTGAGAACTCACAAAGGGCATTTGAATGTCTGAGGCTGAGGAAGAAAGGGCAGCTCTGACCCATCTTGGGATATTGTGCTTTGTTCTTGTGACCCTTTGGAAATGCTTGAATAAACGCACATGTTCAGATTCATGC
Organism: Leopardus geoffroyi; assembly: GCF_018350155.1. NCBI lineage: Eukaryota > Metazoa > Chordata > Mammalia > Carnivora > Felidae > Leopardus > Leopardus geoffroyi. The sequence continues at coordinate 35,533,223 of NC_059341.1, read as the reverse complement.
CAGGCTGGTGTAAAGAATCAAGCTGAGCATGCATCCATTCTAGGCTCAAAGCCAAAAGAGAGACAGGCCTGAAAAAATATCTGGGGAATGTCATAGTTCCTTCTCCTGGACTTACTTAAAAAGCCCAGGACCCACTTAATATTTTGATTGCAAGAATTATCTCTGTTGATGGTGTTTTGCAAAGCAGGAATCTAGGAAGATCCTAGCTACAGGAATTCTTATAGTAGCAGAGCAGGCTACTGTCCTTTCTGGTTTTCAGCAGTATTTTAATTTCCTGATTATGTATTAACTGTCTACCATACCAGAAACTTTCTTGGATCAGGGCTGGCCTTGAGTAAGAGACGGTAGCCTGAAATGCAGCAGGAGAGATTTGTGTCAACGGAGGACAGCAGGTGGGACCATGACTTAGGAGAACCAATGCCCACTGTCAGAGGGCATGTGAGAGTCCAGGCTGGGACAAACCCCAGGCACGGCTGCTGGGGAAGCTGGGAGTCTGTGCCTGGGGTGCTGGCTGAAGGCGGATGTCGGCATAGTGGCTCAGGAATCTGGGTAGCAGGCAGAGTTTAAGGAACCAGTCTAGCTTTATGGGTTAAGAATGTAGAGTAGGCAGAAAGCAAAGATAAGGCTCCAGGTAATGACTTTTACTGATGGACTATCTGGCACAGAGACCATATAGTAGAAGTCAGAGATCCAGCAAGGAGAAAGGGTAACAGAGAGCCATGACATGGTGGTGGAGTCTGGGCAGCAAGTGTACCAGTCCCTAAGGGCTTTCTGCGAGAAGCTGGCATTCTGTAGCAGGTTTGGCTGGCTTGAGGCTTGCAGGCTGAGATAAATCAGAGTCAGAGCCATGTAAGAATGAAGTGGCAGAATAGGAAAGGTCTTGCTGGCCTTGGTCTCTAGAGGAACCACTGCATGGAAGAAGGAATGTGTCCATTAACTGATCAACAGAACACAAGAGAATAAGAGTGTCCCTCACCCCCAATTTCCCAGCACTTCCCAAGGAACAGATCAGAGGGACGACAAACCAAAGAGGAAGATGTCTGTTTACATCATGACCTTCTGCCCTCTGAATTTCAATAAGACTTTTAGGCTACAAAGCATCGTTGATGACAGCAATGCTTTCCCCCTCCTCTAGAAGGTTAGGTGGCTTTGAAATAGGTAAGGCTAATTTCATTCCCTCTCTGAGCTCCAATGGACAGGGTGTTTGGTGAAAAACATGTGGGCTATCATGCAATTAATACTTAATATACACTGGTGTTTTAAAGACAATGACACAGAATCAAAATTTAACACACAACTTTGAGTTTTCAGTTTTTTCCTGCTTCTCTCCTTCTCAAGGGTGAACTGTCTTTAACCCTCCTATTTTTTTTTTTTAATCTAATAGCAATACTTTCAAAGCACTTGGAGTACGCCTCCTGGGAAGATGACATGGGAACTACAGTGGTACCTCTGGCAGGTGCCAAGGGCCTGAGGCTGCTTGTATTTTTGTGTCCTGCATGCTTTCCTTTGCATTGGCTTTTATGTCTGTGTTCACTATTGGTCTGTCTTTGACAGTTATGGGGAGGTGTGAGTAAGTCCCAGAACTCACTGAGTTCCACTGAACTTGTATATTTTAGTCGCAAGAGACTCTACCAGTAGTATGGGATTCTGTGGGCACAGTTACACTCAACTGTGATACAGATCATTGGAGCTAAAAGAAAACCTGAAGATTATCTACTTGAGTTCCCTGGCTTTACAAAATAATGAAACTGAGGTTAAATTAGATTTTACTCAGGTCTAAAGAAAATTGAAGTCATTCGTAGCACAGCCAGTGTTCTTTGTATAGACCACTGGCTGACCAGTGGTAGCAAGAAAACGCATTTGGGATGGTAGGGCTGAGTGTCTGACTGAAGAACCATTTTTATAGTCTTAAAGCTGTGGTCATCATTCATCATGTATTTGCATAGGCTTGGAGTAGCAGAACCAAAAATAGTCTTTCCCTTTTCAGGAGCAACTCTGCATAAAAGACTCACTTCCTTTGGACTCTGTCCCTATCATATCCCTTTTAGTAGCCAGGCCGAGATATCTGGCCAGGAGTCTGGGTACATCCCAGCCAGAGAACAAGCACTTGTCATAGAATGAGTCGTGAAGCTGGGCGCAGAGCCAGGTTAGCAGAGAAATGGTTTTATATTGATGAAGAAGGGAGATTTATACCTTGTCTCGACCTCTGTCATTATGAAAGTGCTACAGAGAACTAGAGATGACACTAGGCCGCTCTGGCAGACACATTAAGCTTGTTTTCCTCCATCCCTAATACATAGGCCAGTGGACCCTCAGGAATCCATTCTCATATGTGGTGGATGAGCCAAAGATTGGGTAGAGGCCCATTTTGATAGCTTATTACCTGACGCTGTATCTTGAACCTGTGCTGCCCTAGGGATATAGCATGTCTTGGAGGGATCTGAACCAAGCAGTGATGTGGCAACCAACGGATCCCTTTCAGTCAGCATACCTGGACAGGTTTGAAACCCTCATGTTTCTGGTGCCTTGGCCCATCTGAGAAGTTTGGAACTCAGGCTGTCATTGTGAATCTTGGTAATGGTCAGTCAGCTGGAGGGTGACATCAGATGTGCAGTTCCCTGGTTAGCCACATCACCGCTGACCACATTATGGTGGATGTTGTTCATACAAAAGAAGTCACAGATTCCACTAATGACAGAAATGATTCACTCAACATCTATTCTCTTCATCTTTCATAGTAATAGCATCTTTAGCTAGGGACATGGCTGCCTGAAATAACGAACTACAGTTGGTTACTATGGATGCAATTGGCTGCATCTGTATGGTTAGTGAGGTTGTGTGATAAGTAGTAGCTAATGGGATGTCAGCAGAAGTGATGTGTACAGCTTCCAGGTTTTACCCTTAAAGGGAAAGCTGTGCCTGCCCGTCCCCCTTTCTTTCCTCTTGCTGGCATGAGTGCAGTCATGCTGATGAGCCACTTGGATCATGAGGACTGAAGCAGCACCCTAGACATGGTAGAGCAGCAAGCAGAAGGCGCCGGTGCCTCTGGCAACTGGTAGAGTTCCAGAAAAAACAGTTTGGGGCATCCAGCTGCCCATCATGGACAGCAGGGCACAGACTAGCAGAATGAAGAGTGAGGAGATAGCCTCATTTCTGATCTAACTCTAATAATAAATGTCAGTGTCCACTGAGTCAGTGGAGTGGTCGGTTCCCCTTTATTGCTTTGGTCTGTTGGTCCTAAAACAGCCTATTGTAACTTGTCTGAAGAACTGGCTCTTATTCTTGAGATGAAGGACAGCACTTCTTTTACAGGAGCATCCCCACTTACATAATTCTTTCTCCATTTTAGGATGGAAGTTCCTTTTTTTTATTGTGATAAAACATACATAAAAAATTTACTATTTTAACCATTTGAAAGTGTATATTCAGTGGCATTAAGTGCAGCAGTTACCACCATCCAACTCCAGGACTTTTTCATCTTTCCAAATTAAGGCTCAGTAACTAATAAACTAACTCCCCATTCCTCCCTTCCCCTTAGGCCCTGGCAACCACCACAGTCCTTCCTGTCTCTAATTTGTCTACTCTAGGTACCTCAGAAGTGGAATGTACAGTATTTGTCCTTCAGTGATTGAAGGCCACTTGTTTTTTTTTTTTCCATTTTATTGTGCTTCCTTTCATTGTGCTTCTCAGATACTGTGTTTTTGTTTGTTTGTTTTTATATACAAATTGAAGGTTTGTGGCAGCCCTGAACCCATAAGGTCTGTTTGCCCCATTTTTCTAGCAGCATTTTCTCATTCATGTCTCTGTGTCATATTTTGGCAATACTAACAATATTTCAGACTTTTCATTATTTTTATATTTGTCATGGTGATCTGTAATCATTTTTAAACTATTTTTTTATTATTGAAGTGTAATTTACATACAATGTTGTTATAGTTTCATGTATACAACACACTGATTTGACAATTCTGTGCATAACTCAGCGCTCCCCATAGTAAGTGTAATCACCACCTGTCCCAATACAATGTTATTATCATATTATTGACTGTATTCCCTGTACTGTTCTTTTTGTCTCTGTGAATTATTTATTTTATAAATGGAAGTTTGTACCTCTTAATCCCCTTTCTCTATTTCATTCTGCCTCTGCCCCCAGCAACCACCAGTTTGCTCTCTGTATTTAAGAGTCTCTTTGTTTTTTTGTTTGTTCACTTGCTTTGATTTTTAGATTCCACATATAAGTTAAATCATATGGTATTTGTCTTTTCTGTCTGACTTATTTCACTTAGCATAACACCTGCTAGATTTATCCGTGTTGTCACAAATGGCAAGATTTCATTCCTTTTTATGGCTAAGTAATATTCCAAATGTATATATACCACATTTTCTTTATCCATTCATCTATCAGTGGACACTTCAGTTGCTTCCATATCTTGGCTATTGTAAATAATGTACCAGTAAACATAGAAGTGTATGTACCTTTTCAAATTAGTGTTTTCATTTTCTTTGGGTAAATAGTAATGTAATTACTGGATCACATGGTAATTCTATTTTTAATTTTTTTGAGGAAACTCCAAACTGTTTTCCATAGAGATTGTGTCAATTTATATTCCCACCAACAGTGCACAAGGGTTCCCTTTCTCCACATCCTCGCCAACACTTGTTATTTCTTATCTTTTTGATACGAGCCATTCTGGACTGGTGTGATGTGATATCTTACTGTGGTTTTGATTTGCATTTCCCTGATTATGAGTGATGTTGAACATCTTTTAATGTGTCTGTTGGCCACTGTATGCCTTCCTTGGAAAAATGTCTATTCACATGGTCCTCTGCCCATTTTTAGTTGGATTATTTTTTGGTGTTGAGTTGTAGAAGTTCCTTAATATTTTGGGTATTAACCATTTATCATATATATCACTTGCAAATATCTTTTCCCAGTCATTAATTTGCCTTTTTGTTTTGTTGATAGTTTTCTTTATTTTTATTTTGGTATGGTCCCAATAGTTTATTTTTGCTTTTGTTTTCTTTGCCTGAGAAGGTGCATCCATGAATATGTTGCTAAGACCAATGTCCAAGAAACTATTGCCTAAGTTTTCTTTCAGGAATTTTATGGTTTCAAGTTTCACATTTAGGTCTTTAATCCATTTTGAGTTTATTTTTTGTGTATGGTTTAAGAAAGTGGTCCAGTTTCATTCTTTGTCTTTTAAGTTTTTATTTAAATTTTAATTAATTAAAATACAGTGTAATATTAGTTTCAGGTGTACAATATAGTGATTCAGCCTGTCTGTATAGCACCCGGTACAGCAGTCATCACAACAACTGCGCTCCTTAATCCCCATCACCTACTGAACCCATCCCCCTACTCACTTTCCCTCTGGTAACCATCAGTTTTTTTCTCTGTAGTTAAGAGTGTTTCTTGGTTTGCCCCTCACTGTCTTTTTCCCTTTGCTTATTTGTTTTGTTTCTTTAATTCTACATATATGTGAAATCATATGGTATTTGTCTTTCTGTGACTGACTTATTTCACTTAGCATAATACTAGAGTTCCATCCATGTCATTGCAAATGGCAAGATTTTGTTCTATTTTTTTTTTTTATGTTTGTTTGTTTTTGAGAGAGAGAGAGAGTGAGCAGGGGAGGGGCACAGAGAGAGGAGGACAGAGGATCCAAAGCAGGCTCTACACTGACAGAGGAGAGCCCAACACGGGGCTCAAACTCACGAGCCATGACATCATGACCTGAGCCTAAGTCAGATGCTTAACTGATTGAACCACCCAGGTGTCCCAAGATTTCTTTCTTTTTTATGGTTGAATAATATTCCATTGTGTATATAACCCATATGTTCTTTTTTTTTTAATTTTTTCAATATATGAAATTTATTGTCAAATTGGTTTCCATACAACACCCAGTGCTCATCCCAAAAGGTGCCCTCCTCAATACCCATCACCCACCCTCCCCTCCCTTCCACCCCCCATCAACCCTCAGTTTGTTCTCAGTTTTTAAGAGTCTCTTATGCTTTGGCTCTCTCCCACTCTAACCTCTTTTTTTTTTTTTTCCTTCCCCTCCTCCATGGATTTCTGTTAAGTTTCTCAGGATCCACATAAGAGTGAAAACATATGGTATCTGTCTTTCTCTGTATGGCTTATTTCACTTAGCATCACACTCTCCAGTTCCACCCACGTTGCTACAAAGGGCCATATTTCGTTCTTTCTCATTGCCATGTAGTACTCCATTGTGTATATAAACCATAATTTCTTTATCCATTCATCAGTTGATGGATACTTGGGCTGTTTCCATAATTTGGATATTATAGACAATGCTGCTATAAACATGGTGCATGTATCCTTTTGAATTCGTATTTTGGTATTCTTTGGGTAAATACCCAGTAGTATGATTGCTAGATAGTAGGGTAGTTCTATTTTTAACTTTTTGAAGAATCCATACTGTTTTCCAGAATGGCTGCACCAGTTTGCATTCTCACCAACAGTGCAAGAGGGTTCCCCTTTTTTCATCTCCTTGCCAACATCTGTTGTTTCCTGTGTTGTTAATTTTAGACATTCTGACAGGTGTGAGGTGATATCTCATTGTAGTTTTGATTTGCATTTCCCTGATGATAAAGTAATGTTGAGCATCTTTTTGGTCATCTGTGTCTTCTTTGGAGAAATATCTATTCATATCTTCTCACTTTTAATTGGATTTTTTTTGTTTTTTGGGTATTGGGTTTTATAAGTTCTTTATATTTTGGATACTAACCCTTTATTAGATATACCATTTGCACATATCTTCTTCCATTCTGTAGGTTGCCTTTTAGTTTTGTTGATTGTTTCCTTGGCTGTGGAGAAGCTTTTTATTTTGATGTAAGCAAGATGTTTCCCTTGCCTCAGGAGACCTATCTAGAAAAAAGTTGCTGTGGCTGGTGTCAGAGAAGTTATTGCCTGTGCTCTCTTCTAGAATTTTTATGGTTTCAGTTCTCCCATTTAGGTTTTTAATCCATTTTGAATTTATTTTTGTATATAGTGGAAGAGAATGTTTCAGTTTCATTCTTTCGCATGTTGCTGTCCAGTTTTCTCAACATCATTTGTTAAAGAGACTGTCTTTTTCACATTGGATATCCTTTCCTGCTTTGTCAAAGATTAATTGACCATATAGTTGTGGGTTCATTTCTAAGTTTTCTATTCTGTTCTATTGATCTATGTGTCTATTTTTATGTCAGTAGTATACTGTTTTGATCACTATAGTTTTGTAATATAACCTGAAGTCTGGAATTGTGATGCTTTCAGCGTTTTCTTTTTCAAGAAAGAAAATGGCCTTTTTCAAGGCCATTTGGGTCTTTTGTGGTTCCATATAAATTTTAGGATTGTTTGTTCTAGTTCTGTGAAAATGCTGTTGGTATTTTGATAGGGATTTCATGAAATGTGTAGATTGCTTTAGGTGATATAGATATTTTAACAATATTCTTCCAATCCATGAGCATGGGATATCTTTCCCTCTTTGTGTCTTCTTCAGTTTCTTTTATCATTATTTTATAGTTTTCAGAGTATAGGTCTTCCATCTCTTTGGTTAGGTTAATTTCTAAGTATCTTATGGTTTTTGGTACAATTGTAAATGAGATTGATTCCTTAATTTCTCTTTCTGCTACCTTATTATTGGTGTGTAGAAATAAAACATATTTCTGTACATTGATTTTGTATCCTGCAACTTTACTGAATTAGTTGATCAGTTCTAGCAGTTTTTTGGTGATGTCTTTGGGTTTTCTATATATAGTATTATGTCATCTGCAAATAGTGGAAGTTTTACTTCTTCCTTGCCAATTTGGATGCCTTTATTTCTTTTTGTTTTCTGACTGCCATGGCTAGGACTTCCAGTACTCTGTTAAATTAAGTGGTGAGAATGTACATCTCTGTCTTGTTCCTGACCATGGAAGAAAAGCTCTCAGTTTTTCCCCATTGAGGATATTATCTGTTTTTTCTATATGGCCTTTATCATGTTGAGGTGTGTTCTCTCTAAACCTACTTTGTTGAGGGTTTTTATCATGAATGGATGTTGTACTTTGTCAGATGCCTTTTCTGCACCTATTGAAATGACCATATGGTTCTTATCTTTTCTTTTATTAATGTGATATAGCACATTGATTGATTTGCAAGTATTGATCCACCCTTTCAACCCAGGAATAAATCCCACTTGATTGTGGTGAATGATTTTTTTAAATGTATTGTTGGATTCGGTTTGCTAGTATTTTATTGAGGATTTGCATCTGTGTTCATCAGGGATATTGGCATATAGTTCTCTTCTTTAGTGGTGTCTTTATCTGGTTTTACTATAAGGTAATGCTGGCCTCATAGTATGAATTTGCAAGTTTTTCTTCCTTTTCTGTTTTTTTCAAATAGTTTGAGAATAAGTATTAACTCTTCTTTAAATATTTGGTAGAATTTGCCTATGAAACCATCTGGTCCAGGACATTTGTGTGTTGGGAGTTTTCTGATTACTGATTCAATTTCTTTGCTGGTTATGGGTCTGTTCAAGTTTTCTGTTTCTTCCTGTTTCAATTTTAGCAGTTTATATGTTTCTAGGGATTTATCCACTTCCTCCATTTTGTCCAATTTGTTGGCATACAGTTTTTCATAATATTCTCTTGTAATTGTTTGTATTTCTGTGGTATTGGTTGTTACTTCTCTTTTCTCCTTTGTGATTTTATTTGTTTGCATTCTTTCTCTTTTCTTTTTGATAAGTCTGGTCCATTTTTAATCTTTTGTCCAGTTTTCTCTGCACAACTTATTAGAAGTACTGTCTTTTCCCCATTGTATATTCTTGCCTCCTTTGTCATAGATGAATTGATCATACATGTATGGATTTATTTCATGGCTTTCTGTCCTGTTCCATTGATATATGTGTCTATTTTGGTGCCAGTGCCATACTATTTCATTACTGTAGCTTTGTAGTATATTTGACACTTGGGATTTTGATACCTCCAGCTCTTTCTCAAGGATTGCTTTGGCTATTCGAGGTTTTATGTGGTTCCATACAGATTAGGATTATTTGTTATAGTTCTAGTGAAAAATGCTATTGGTATTTAAAGCATTTATTTTTATTATGGAGAGAGAGAGAGAAAGAGAGAGAGCGAGTGAGCAGGGGAGGGGCAGAGAGAGAGAAGAGAGAGAATCCCAAGCAGGCTCCATGCTTAGTGTGGAGCTTGACATGGGGCTCAATCCCATGACTCCAGGATCATGACCTGAGCTGAAATCAAGAGTCAGACGCTCCACTGACTAAGCCAACCAGGTGCCCCACTATTGGTATTTTGAAGGAATTGCATTCAGTATGGATATTTTAACAATATTAATTCTTCAAGTCCATGAGCATGGTATATCTTTTGATTTGTTTGTGTTAATATTTTTTAATATTGTTGTGTTTATGTTTTTTAATTTGTTTGTGTTATTTGTTTGTTTGTTTAATTTCATCAGTGTTTTATAGTTTTTAGAGTATTGCTCTTTCATCTCCCTGGTTAAATTTATTACTAGATAATTAATTCTTTTTGGTGCAATTGTGAATGGGATTGTTTTCTTAACTTCTCTTTCTGTGACTTTGTTAGTGTATAGAAATGCAGCAGATTTCTATATATTAATTTTGTATCTTGCAATTCTACTGAATTCATTTATCAGTTCTAATAGTTTTTTGGTGGAGTCTTTAGGATTTTCTATATGTAGTATCCTATCTGCAAATAGTGACAACTTTACGTCTTCCTTACCAGTTTTGATGTTTTTATTTCTTTTTCTTGTCTGATTGTTGCAGCTAGGACTTTCAATACTATGTTGAATAAAAGTGGTGATAGTGGACATCCTTGTCTTGTTCCTAATTTTAGAGGAAGAAATTTCCATTTTTCACCACTGGTATGATGTTAGCTGTGGGGTTTTCATATGTGACCTTTATTATGTTGAGTACGTTCCCTCTAAACCCATTTTGCTGACAGTTTTTATCATGAATGGATGTTGTATTTTGTCAAATGCTTTTCCTGCTTCTATTAAGATAATCATATGGCGGGGGGCGCCTGGGTGGCTCAGTCAATTGAACGTGAGACTCTTGATTTTGTCTCAGATCATGATCTCATGGTTCGTGGGTTCAAGCCCCACATTGGACTTTGCACTAACAACACTCAGAACCTGGTTGGGGTTCTTGCTCTTCTTCTCTGCCCCTCCTCTGCTTTCTCTTGTGTATGCTCTTTCAATCTCTCTCTCTCTCTGTCAAAATAAATAAATAAACTTTAAAAAAGATAATCATATAGTTCTTATCCTTCCTCTTGTTAATGTGATGTATCACATTGATTGGTTTATGAATATTGAGCCACCCTTGCATCCCTGGAATGAATCCCACTTGATCATGGTGAATGATCCTTTTAATCTATTATTGAATTCTGTTGGCTAATATTTTGTTGAGGATTTTTACATCTATTTCATCAGAGATATTGGCCTGTAGTATTCTGTTTTTGTAGTGTATGGTTTTGGTATCAGGGTAATCCTTGCCTTGTTGAATGAAACTGAAAATTTTTCTTCCTTTTGTATTGTTTTGAAATAGCTTGAGAAATATAGATATTAACTCTTTAATACCTGTTTGATAGAATTCACCAGATGGTAAAACCATCTGGTCCTGGGCTTTTGGTTGTTGAGAGTTTTTTGATTACAAGCTCAATTTTGTTACTAGTAATCACTCCCTACAAATTTTCTATTTTATCCTGATTCAGTTTTAGAAGATCGGTGTTTCTGGGAATTTATACATTTTTTCTAGGTTGTCTGATTTGTTGGCATACCATTTTTATAGTATTCTCTTATAATTCTTTGTATTTCTGTGGTATCAGTTGTTATTTCTCCTCCTCCATTTCTGAACTTATTTATTTGAGTCCTCTCTCTTTTTTTTATTTATAAGCCTGGCCAAAAGTTTATCAGTTTTATTTATCTTTTCAAATAACTAGATCCAGTTTCACTGGTCTTTTCTATTTTTTTAGTCTATTTCATTTATTTCTGCTCTAATATTTAATATTTCCTTTTTTCAACTAGCTTTGAGCTGTGTTATTCTTTTTTTAGTTCCTTTAAGGTGTAAGGTTAAGTTATTTATTTGAGGGTTTTTTTGTTTTTTTGTTTTTTTGTTTTTTTGTTTCTTGAGGTAAGTCTGTATCACTGTAAACTTCCCTCTTAGAACTGCTTTTGCTGTGTCCCAAAGATCTTGGACCATTGTGTTTTCATTTTCATTTATCTTCATGTTTTTTAAGTTTATTTCCTCTTTGATTTCTTCATTCACCCACTGGTTGTTTAATAGCATGTTGTTTAGGGATGCCTGGGTTGCTCAGTTGGTTGGCTCGGTTGACTTTTGATTTCTGCTCAGGTCATGATCTCATGGTTTGTGAGTTTGAGCTCCACATCCAGCTCTGTGCTGACAGTGTGGAGCCTGCTTGGTATTCTCTCTCCCCTCTCCCTCAAAATAAATAAATAAACTTTAATAGCATGTTGTTTAGCTTCTATGGGTTTGTATTTTTCCAGTTTTTTTTTCCTTGTAACTAATTTCTAGTTGTATACCATTACGTTAAGAAAAGATGCTTGATATGATTTTAATCTTCTTAAATTTATTCGGACTTGTTTTGTGGCCTAATGTGTGATATATATTGGAGAAAGTTCCACATGCACTTGAAAATAATGTGTATTCTGCTGTATGTTCTGTATATACGTGTTAAGTCCATCTAGTCTAATGTGTTATTCAAAACCACTGTTTATTTGTTGATTTTCTGTCTGGATGATCTGTCCATTGATGTAAGTAAGGCATTAAAGTCTACTACTATTATTGTATTACTGCCAATTTCTCTCATTATGTCTGGTGATATTTCCTTCATATATTTAGGTGCTTCTATGTTGGGTGCATAGATATTTACAATTGTTTTGCCCTCTTGTTGGGTTGATTCCTTTATCATTATACAGTGCCCTTCTTTGTCTCTGATTACAGTCTTTGCTTTAAACTTCATTTTGTCTGATATAAGTATTGTTACTTTGGCTGTTTTTTGGTTGCTTTGTTTTTTGTTTGTTGTTTTTTGTTTGTCTGTTTATTTGTTTTGGGGGAATCCACTTTTTACTAAGGTGGGAAAGAGGTGGGTAAATTTCTTGCTAGGAAGGAGCCAGGTACTGTGTTCATTGGGAATTTAGAGACTCCAAACTATAATTGTGCTTTTTTGTCCAGTGTAGGATGTGGTAGCCCTTGCTAAAATGTCTTCTGTTATTGCACCTTTTAATTTTTCTTACTGGGAAATGAATGGTGTCTGCCTTCTTCACTTGGAGGCACAGAGGCATGGATCATGAATAAGGTAGTTGGAATGTAGTTGGCAAAATATTAAATACCAATTATCTCAGAAAAGCTAAATAATCACAGAATCCCTACAAGCTCTACCACTTTAATTGTGCTTTCAGCTATTCTTGGACATTTCTTTTTCCCTTGCCTCCCTCCACTCCGCTTTCTGTTTCCCAAAATACTGGGCAGAAGTTCTTTTAAATTCAAGAAAAAAGTTAGACTTTACCTTTCTCCCCAGTGACACTCTTGAAATCTCCTCTTTGACCAGGGAGATTTCCAATGTAAAGCTCAACAATAGGATTTTTTTTTTCCTTTAGGCTCTCCATTTAAATATCTTGGGTTCTTCCTGACAAAGGGAGGCTTAGTCATCTCCCAGCAGTGATGGGTCCTACTTAAAAAACAAACAACTTAGAAATTCTGCATCCCACTCCAGCCATGTGCTGCTGAGACTGGCCAGGACATAAGAGAAGGACAATACACTTGGAAAGGCAATTCTGAGACTTGGGATTATCTTGGCAGTGAGACAGAAGGTAAGCGATCAGAAAACAAAATCTACCAGGTTGTAGAAAGAACGCTACCTCAAATGTATAGAGCTACTTTCTTCCTGTGAATCCTAGAGTCTTCTTGCTCCCTGCCCCACTCATGGGGGTCATTGCTGTGTCCAGCATCCTGGTGCCCACTTAACACAGAGGGACATTGAGGTATTAGAAGAAGGGGGTCTTCTCACTCAGGCCAGTGGGACCAGTGGAGGATGCAGGATTAGGACTCAGGTCTCCTAGCTGGGAGTCCTGTGTATGACTGTGGAGTCTAAAATCTTTCTTTCTTTCTTTCTTTCTTTCTTTCTTTCTTTCTTTCTTTCTTTCTTTCTTTTTCTTTCTTTCTTTCTTTCTTTTTTTAAGTTTATTTATTTATTGTTGACACAGACAGGGACAATGCGAGCAGGGGAGAAACAGAAAGAGAGGGAGAGAGAGAATCCCAAGCAGGCTCTGCACTGTCAGCGCAGAGCCTGACGCAGGGCTCAAACTCACGAAACTGTGAGATCATGACCTGAGCTGAAACCAAGAGCTGGATGCTTAACTGACCGAGCCATCCAGGCACCCCGAGTCTAAAATGTTTCTAACTATACCTCCAACACTTTGGAATTTGCCATGGAGGGAATCCAAGGCTCCAGGGCATAAGTCACTGAGGGTTTACCAAGCAATTTTACACTGTGAAGAAACTGAAGCCCAGAAGAACTTCTTTTCTGATGACTCCTACACAGGCTGCCTCCTTCCTTCTCTCAATTCCAAAGGCACAGAATGTCTGATCAGAGAGTTTAGCATACTGCATTGTACTGTTTTCTCACAGTTTCACATATCAACCTTGTCTTGCCAATGAGACAGAAGCTCCCTGCAGGATAGATGGTAGGTGGGGGCTTTGTGATTGCTATATTGATGTTGACAAAGCTCCCCAAGTGGGATGTTCCCAGGGCTTCTTTCCTGAGGTGGCTCTGTGTTCTTAAAGAGGCTCATCCCACCTTCCTGGGGTAGAGGTGCAGTCTCCCTCCATTTACTGAGTTATCAGGAGATGAAATATTTTTTTACTTGGTGAATCCCATGGCATTCTGGGAAGACTCTTCTAATGCAAACATAATTCTCTTTGCTTGTAATTACACAGGTATACACACACACATACACAGAGTCATACCCCTGATGTGTAAGGGGCCTTGTTTTGCCTGGAGAACACAGAGCATGAAGATACATTTTCCATGATGGCTGTTCCCATAGTGTGGGCTTGATTTGCCTGTAGACAGCAGGAGTTGGAGTGTTCGTTTTCTTCAGTACTAATGTAGGACACCTGCCCTCCACAGGTGAAGAGAATGTAGCCTTGAGAGCCTAACAGCCCTATGAGCTTTGTAACTTAGACAGTGTTTTTATCTCACTTGGGCTTTGAATTCCTCATCTGAAAAAAATAGGATTACCCTAAAAGGATCTTTAAAGATGTTTTCAGAATTCTATACTAAATGAATTTGTTAAGTTTATTTATTTTTGAGAGAGAGAAAGAGTGCACACATGCAGGGCACCTGGGTGGTTCACTTGCTTGAGCATCCAGCTTTGGCTCAGGTCATGATCTCACAGTTGTGAGTTTGAGCCCTGCGTCAGGCTCTGTGCTGACAGCTTGGAGCCTAGAGCCTGCTTTGGATTCTGTCTTCCTTTCTCTCTGCCCCTCCCCCTGCTCGTGCTCTGTCTCTCTCTTTTTCTCTCAAAAATAAATAAACATTAAAAAAAACCCTGCACACCTACAAGCGGGGGAGGGGCAGAGAGAGAGAGGGAGAGAGAGAACATCCCAAGCAGACTCCACACTGTCAGCACAGAGCCTGGTGTGGGGCTCGATCCTACAAACTGAGATCATGATCTGAGCTGAAATCAGGCGTCTGATGCTCCACTGACTGAGCCATCCAGGCACCCTACTAACTGAATTTTAATTGCCATTTTCTCACCATTCTTTGGCCTTCTTAGAACTGACTAGAATAGTTGGATTAAAAAAAATTATTTATTGTTTAATTTACATCCAAATTATCATATGGTGCAATAATGATTTCAGGAGTAGATTCCTTAATGTCCCTTATCCATTTAGACCATCCCCCCCCCACAACCCCTCCAGCAACCCTCTGTTTGTTCTCCATATTTAAGAGTCTCTTATGTTTTGTCCCCCTCCCTGTTTTTCTATTATTTTTGCTTCCCTTCCCTTATGTTCATCTGTTCTGTGTCTTAAAGTGCTCATATGAGTGAAGTCATATGATATTTGTCTTTCTCTGACTAATTTCACTTAGCATAATACCCTCCAGTTCCATCATGTAGTTGCAAATGGTAAGATTTCATCCTTTTTGATTGCTGATTAATACTCCATTGTATATATACCACATCTTCTTTATCCATTCATCCATTGATATACATTTGGGCTCTTTCCATACTTTGGCTATTGTCAATAGCGCTGCTACAAACATTAGGGTGCATGTGTCCCTTCAAAACAACCTATATCCCTTGGATAAATACCTAGTAGTGCAATTGCTGGGTTGTAGGGTAGTTATATTTTTAATTTTTTGAGGAACCTTCATACTGTTTTCCAGAGTGGCTGCACCAGTTTACATTCCCACCAGCAGTGCAAAAGAGATCCTCTTTTTCTGCATCCTCACCAACATCTGTTGTTGCCAGAGTTGTTAATGTTAGCCATTCTGACAGGTGTGAGGTAGTATCTCATTGTGGTTTTGATTTGTATTTCCCTGATGATGAGTGATGTTGAGCATTTTTTTTCATGTGTCTGTTCACCTTCTGGATGTCTTCTCTGGAGAAGTGTTGGAATAGCTGGATTTTTAGGGAATTTCTGACCTCAGTCCATTTTACTCATTGCTTGTAGAGATTCATGTCTCTTGGGGCAATGTCTGACTTAAAAGTGCTACAAGAATATATTGGTGGGGTGCTTGGGTGACTCAGTCAGTTAAGTGTCTGACTTCGGCTCAGATCATGATCTTGCAGTTCATGAGTTTGAGCTCCGTGTCAGGCTCTGTGCTAACAGCTCAGAGCCTAGCGCCTGTTTTGGATTCTGTGTCTCGCTCTCTCTCTGCCCCTCTCCCCCCACTCTCAAAAATAAATAAACATTAAAAGTAACCTTTAAAAAAAGGATATATTGGATTGCTGAGGGTGGCTCAATCTGTTGAGCGTCTGGCTCTTGGTTTTGGCTCAGGTCTGATCCCAGAGTTGTGGTATCAAGCCCCATTCCAGCTCTGCACTGAGTGTGGAGCCTGCTTAAGAGTCTCTCTCCCTCTGCTCCTCCCTGCTCACACACTCTTTCTCTTTCAATGTCTCTCTAAAATAAAAAAAAAAGAATATATTGATTGTTGAGAGAAGGTGCCGCCTCTTAGAAAACGTCACCAACTCAAAACCAGGGCATCTCCTGATGAGAAAATGGGCACCGAGACTAGTACAAATCCTTCCAGAGGTGGGAGGATGAGCCAGCCAGCCCTGGAAAGCCATTTTTAGGCGAGCTTTCCACTGGCTTTGAAAAGTCTAATTATGTTTCACACTTAAAAGAGAAATATTTCTGAAGCTGAGGATTTTTTTCCTTAAACTTTGAGCAAATTATTTAACTTCTCTCTTATTACATGCCACTTCCATGGCTCCCTAACATCTCTCATTTTTATTATTAATGTTATAAAGTGTATTTCATTAAAGGGTAAAGATGCAGAAAAAGATCAATAGCCAACGCACAACAATAAGAATAGATCTGACAAACATAGAGTTGGGTGAAAGAAGCAAGACAAAATATGTTCAGTAGGATTCCATTCATATAAAGCTAAACACAGGCTTTTAGGTACACATTCCATAGGTGATAAAAGCATAAAGAAAAGTCAGAGAATGGTTATAGACAAAGTCAAGGTAGCAGTGTTGACTGTGAGGAGGGGTTGGTTCATGATTCGGGAGGACCATGTGGGAAAGGGCTGGCAATGTTGTGTTTCTTGATCGGGATGGTAGTTACATGAGAGTTTGCTTTCTGCTTATTCATTAATCTATAAAAATATGTTTTATGAACCTTTCTGAATGTATGCTATATTTTATAAAAATAGAATACAGTGATATGGAAATGAGAAAAATATAGTAGTTTAGAAGTCGCAGATAAATATGGCAAGATTGAGTGCTCTTTTCCAAAACCACAGTAAAATGATGGCAAAAGAATCTTTAAAAATGCATAAACCACAAAGACAAAATGAATGGAAAAGAAAATACCAGCAACCACACATATATAGATAGGTATGCTTATAGATATGCCTATCTATAACTATATCTATATCTATATATCTATCTAGAGAGAGGGGACACTGGATTTTTATTTGTCATTTTTTTTGTATTTGAAATATGCTTTGAAGACATATTTGGCCTGAGATTCTTTGCCATGGTTCTTAACAACCATACAACTGCAACCAACTGCTTTATAGGGCTTTGCCTCTCAGATAATTTTGCAGAGGCCTACCCATTCCTCTAGTTTCTTGTTATAAGCATCCTCAATTAAGTTGATCTGGTGTGTAGCACACAGTTCCTCTACCAGGTTTTTGTGCATTGACTTGCCAGACACATATTGCCCTGGATGGGCCATGGTGGATGGGGTGTTCTTCAGCACTTAGTTTGTTCACGTATGTATGTATATATGTATATATTTGTTTATTTATTTATGAGAGAGGGAGAGAGAGAGAGAGCAAGTGTGTGAGCAGGGGAGGGGCAGAGGGAGAGGGAGAGAGAGAATCCCAAGTAGGCTTCATGCTGTCAGTGCAGAGCCCAATGTGGGGCTCAAGCCCATGAACCATGAGACCATGACCTGAGGAGAAATCAAGAGCAGTAATCAACTGAACCACCCAGGCACCCCTTCAGCACCTCTTTTAAGTCAGTGTTAGTGTCCATTTCACTGCCAAAAGTGATGCTTTCCATGGATATAGTGTGGGGGGTTAAGGCTAGAGCTGAATCCTGAACTTGCCAGAGAGGCCCTGCCTTCATGCAATCCAGCGGCAACAATATTCTGGAATCTGGAAAGTAGATGGACAAGTAGTGACTTGACTTTGCACACATAAGATAACTGAATCCTGAGCTGCAGTGGGGAAAATGGGGATAATCCTCATTTTCCATGCTAGGAAAAAAGTTAAAAATTGGTAAGAAGCTATATAAGCATATTATTTTAAAATACAGAATTAACTACCAAAAGAAACAGCTAAAGACTCCAAAGTGGTTGTTTGTTTAGAAGGGAGGTAGGAAAGAGAACTGTGGTTTTCTTTTTGTGATGAGCCTTTTAGAACTATTTGTCTCTTTTAATTATATGGATATATAACAGATAAAAATGAAAACTGGAAAAAATTAATAGCTTATTGCTGCTAAGCAGCTATTTCCTTTAGAATGATTTTGCATTTTGGGGCACCTGGGTGGCTCAGTCGGTTAAACGTCCGACTTCAGCTAGGTCACGATCTCGCGGTCCGTGAGTTCGAGCCCCGCCTCGGGCTCTGGGCTGATGGCCCAGAGCCTGGAGCCTGCTTCCAATTCTGTGTCTCCCTCTCTCTCTGCCTCTCCCCCGTTCATGCTCTGTCTCTCTCTCTCTGTCTCAAAAATAAATAAACGTTAAAAAAAAAAAAAAAGAATGATTTTTCATTTTAAAAAAAGAGAGAGACATGGGGCTCCTGGGTGGTTCAGTCGGTTAAGGATACAACTTTGGCTTAGGTCATGATCTCACAGTTTGTGGGTTCAAGCCCCACATCAGGCTCTGTGCTGAGAACTCAGAGTCTGGAGCCTGCTTCAGATTCTGTGTCTCCCTTTCTTTCTGCCCCTCCCCTGCTCATGCTCTCTCTCTCTCTCTCTCTCTCAAAAATAAATAAACATTAAAAAAATTAAAACAAAAAGGAGAGAGAGAGAGAGTCCTATGTTGTCCACTCATTATTCAGCAGATCTTTTCTTGAGCATCTGTTATGTGCTGGGTATGAAGGCCACTTCTTTTTTCAGTGTTTTCCTTTTTAAAAAAAATGCTTCCTACTGGGACCCTAAATTTAGGAAACTAGTGACTGCCTGTCCTGTACCTTTTTCTCCATAGATCTCTGCTGTATGTAGTATTGTTGGAAATTGCAAATTTCTAACAGTTTGTGGTTAATTAGCTGAGTACAGTTCCTGGCAGGTAGCAGGCACTCGATGGATAAACCAACAGTTGTTCTTATGTGTACTCCTCTCCTGTCTCTCATCCACAAAGTAGACTAACTCTTGACCTGCTCATGTCCCAAGATCACCCCTTAGCTTGGGCAGAACAGGGAAACTAGGGAGGGCCTGCTGCAGCCCACTTGACCCCCCACTATTTACACCTTTGCTACCAGGAATCTAATTATTTGAGATTCAGCACTTTGAGTTTTGAAGACTATTTGGAATTTAAGGAAAGTACAAATGCTTCTGAGAGGAAAAAGACTATGAACCATGATCATGATAATTTCCACCCTGGAGTTTCTACACTCTGATAATCTCATCAAGGGCATAATGGTGGCCAGAGAGTTCTTTTTAATATTTCAAAACACCTAATGGAAACTGCCCATTTATTCAAGATAAGGCTATAAAGAGTAACTAAAATGTCAAGGTTCTCTGCTCTCGCTGAGAGTATCTACTGACTTGGCAGTGTAGCTCTGGTTATTCCTTGCTGGTTAGGTGCTATGGTTGGTAGCTATCTATCTTTGATAAATTTAAGAGTGGAAGGGGAGATAATAATTACCAACACAGTTTATTTGGTTAACAGAATCTTGCCAAAGGCAGTGTCCGTGTGGGGAAGTAGGAAAGCGGTTGTAGGGAGTGGAGCAGGTGAGGGCCCTGCACACTGTCTCACTCATTCCCAGGAATTTGTAGGCAACTGGGCCGAGGGCAGAAGGCAGAGGAGGGGTACAAAGATCAGCTTCTGCTACCCGTTTTATCACTTTGCAGAGGGCTGGCCCAAGGGGCCAGTGTTGCTGTGAAAGGCGCCCAGCCCAGTGTGTCAACCCTCCCTGCAATTCAGACCTTATCACACAGCCTCATGGCAGCAGGGATAAATGCTCCAACAAGGCAAATGAATCCAGAGAGAATAGGAGCCTCAAAACACGAAAAATGATGGAGACTATGGCCTACTTTCTTGCCTTGTAAAAGTCACTTACATTTTTCTGGGGTACCAAACTGCTCTGTGTGGGGAACAGTGCTGTGAATGGAGATGTGTGAACCCTGTTGGGCAAACACAGGGTGCTGTGGTCTCCAGTGGTTCTAGCTTTTGAGCCCAGACCAAAGAAAGTGAAACTGGTGACTGTATAGAAAACTTGGACCAACCAAGTTAGTCCATTTACCTCTTTGGTGACTCAGGGGGTGGAAATGGTTTGGGGGGTTTTGTTTTGTTTTGGAGGAGTGATATTTGGAAGCAGAAACTCTAGAGAAAGACATTCTGACCTTCTGGGGCACTTAAACCTACCACCACAGACCTTGGTAGTTAGTTGTTTTCTGTTTGTTTTGGTATTTTCTATTTTTGTATTTCCAACCAGATTGTAAGGTTGCTGGCATCCGTTTATTTACCAGTAAGTCTCAATTTTCTAATCTTTAAAATGAGCATAATGATGCCTATTTTGTAGGTTTGCTGTGAGTATTAGGGGTTCACTGCTCAGTTTTGGTTTCACATCCTTTTCCCCTTCCTGTACTCTCTCAGAAAGGATCTCATGTCCAAAGAACAGTACTCTCCAAGTGAGAGAGATGGCTGCTTTTTAATTTTTTTTTTCAACGTTTATTTATTTTTGGGACAGAGAGAGACAGAGCATGAACGGGGGAGGGGCAGAGAGAGAGGGAGACACAGAATCGGAAACAGGCTCCAGGCTCTGAGCCATCAGCCCAGAGCCTGACGCGGGGCTCGAACTCACGGACCGCGAGATCGTGACCTGGCTGAAGTCGGACGTTTAACCGACTGCGCCACCCAGGCGCCCCGAGATGGCTGCTTTCTTAAAGAGCTTGGCAAACATCTGAGAACTGTTCCCTCCTGTTTAAAGACCCCTTGTTTCCTTGCACTGAGCCCAGCCCAGACCATGAGCCCATTTGTTCAGCTGGGATGAAGATGCTGATTTTACTGCCACAGAGAGACAAGCCCCACCCAGTTTTGCTTTTTACATGGAATGCATGACAAAGCTGGAGGAAATGAACAGGAAAGTTCACAGAGGGTTGTGGTCCATACTTTCTTATTCACGAAACAAAAGAATAAAAGAAGAAGCAGGACATGCCTTTGAGGTACATTAACCCTGTCCATTGGCTGTCCCTTGGTGTAACCAGTTAGAATAGCTACTCCTCCAACAGGGAGACCTAGAGATGGGATGGAAAGAGGGATGAAAGTGCCCTCAATTAATAGTAGAGGAGTAAACAAGAGGACTGAGGGAAGAAGTTGCTTCCCTAACAGGGAGGATATAGCCCCAGGCACACAGCCTAGCCCATGGGAGGGCCTTCCCAAAGGGTAATTGTTACTATTAGTGATGGCTTTGCCATACTGAGTTGATATCCATGCTGTAACCACAGAGCTCTGCTGAGATGAAATTTCCTCCTTAGTGTGCTTTTGTGGACCCCTTTACTGAGAATGGCCCAAAGAAGCACACTGAGGAGGAAATTTCATCTCAGCAGAGCTCTGTGGTTATAGCATGGACGTCAACTCAGTGTGGCAAAGCCATCACTAATAATAACCCTAATAATGTTAATAATGGCCCTCTTGGTCACCCTCATTAAAACTAGAATAATTTCTGTCCCTCATTTGCCCATGTGTCTGGAAAACCAATGGATATGCCTTCCCTGTTTAAAATATGACTATTGAAATTTGTGTGCTTTAAAATTTACGGTGAATTTCCTCATATGTCACTTGCACCTCATAACAGCCTTATCAAGCATAGACGGTATGAGTGTAAAGATAAGGAAGCTGGTGTCGAAATGGCTTGAGCACCATGCCAAGTTACTACAGTGAGTAAATCACCAAGGCAGGACAGAAGTCTTTGGACTACACATCCTATGCTCCTTTTTGTAATCCACAATGTTTCTTCTGCCTCCTGTCTGTAATCTGGTAACAAGACTGATCACTTTTCTTGATGAGAGGCATCATGTGTAGACCCTTCTGTTTTCTAGAGGAGGAAAATGGCTTTCAGCTTGTGGTGAAGGTTCTCAGAAAAATAGGAACCAAAAATGTCTTCAAGCCCAGTACAGGTGCCAGAAGAGTTTGGCAAGTGAGTTTACCGCTGCTGAGTCAGGCCCTGGTCCCCTTCTCCCGGGATTTGGATCAATGTTGCAATGACTCTGGCAGCTCTGTGCATTTCCCTTGGCCTCTAAGGCATTCCAGTGATGATGATGGCTTGTCAGGGTCATGGGCCCAGTACAAAGCAAGGCTATTTGTGGCTTATCGAAAACATAACTGGAGCCACCTGCATGTGAGTCTGGCTGCTTGGCCTCTGGGGCCTGCAACTCAGCTGAAATAAAATGTTCATATATCACTCTGTATAGTACGTATCAAAAGTCATATCTTTTTCTTTAAGTTTGCAAGTAATTGGAAAATCAAGTTGTCAACTCCCCTGCCATGTTGGACTACACTACTCAGTTTCTTATTCCATCCTCTGGGCCTGGAACATCCCTCTTCTCTCTTTGTCTCTGTAAATCCTGCTTGCCTGCAAGACCCTACTTCCTCCATGGAGTCTCCTTGCCAGAATGCCTGTGATCTGGTTGTTTGTTGCTCAAGCTGATGCTTTATTAAATATCCCCTTGCAGTGTTTCATGATTGCTTTATGCACAGTTATTCTGGCTGGATTCTTTGGAGCCGGACACTGGATCTGCCTTATCTTTCCCCTTTCTATAAGTGCCTGGGTGTGCTGAGCACAAGGGAATGCTGACAGACTCATCTGATGAAAAAGTGGAGATCTGGGAATCTGGAGATGTGGTTTTGTTATCCAGGATGAATCCCTTCACCTCTCTGGTTGCAGTCTTTATCTGTAAAATGAGAGTTGAACTGGATGATCTGTAGAGTTTATGCCAAATCCAAAATTCTAGGAGTACTTATAGATTAATCATAGAGATTCTCATTGCTTTTACCTGTCTGTATGCATTCTCCATATTGCAACCTGTTAAGCTGTCTTTGTCTTATCACCTGCACCTATGATTTGGCTGCATATAGCTTAAAAGGAATATTATCTTCCTATCTCAGACACAAGTTACAGAGGAGAATGAGGGAATAGTGAGTAGTTTTAAATTTTTTTTTTCCAACGTTTATTTATTTTTGGGACAGAGAGAGACAGAGCATGAACGGGGGAGGGGCAGAGAGAGAGGGAGACACAGAATTGGAAACAGGCTCCAGGCTCTGAGCCATCAGCCCAGAGCCCGATGCGGGGCTCGAACTCACGGACTGCGAGATTGTGACCTGGCTGAAGTCGGACGCTTAACCGACTGCGCCACCCAGGCGCCCCGAGAATAGTGAATAGTTTTAGAAGCAGATGTCTTTCAGTTCTGGTTTCAAATCACAGTCCTGTCATTTACTAGTGTGATCTTGATCAAGTTACCTTATTAAATACTACTTTTCTCATCGGAAGTATAGAGTTGATAATATTGGTATCACAGGGTGATTGAGGAATAAGTGAGATAAAGCATGTGTGGTGTATAAGTGCTCAATAAATAGTGGTGGCAATAATAATTGTAATTGGGAAGCAAAAGAGTGTGTCTTCTTATCCATCGGTGAGCATTTTCTGATTTGTAAACTATTGGTTGTATTTTAAGACAACGCGTTTATCATTTTAATAAGCAGCGTAATGATTTGAAGAAAATCATTTTGGTTCTAATAAGAACACTAACAGTACTAATTATGCACATGATAGCATTTTAACAGAGCTCCATAATTTATGGAATTGGGAGAGACTTACAAAAACATGGGTTGACTCTCTGGAGTCTCAGATTTCTGGTGAGTGATTCAAACGGGATACTTTTGCTTCCTGCCAGTGCAAATAAATCAAGTGTAAACCTTTACTTTTTAACCAAATTGTGGAAAATGGAACAGGTTTAATGATAAGGAACTGTCTTAATGAGGCACTGTATTCTTGAGGTGATTGGCTAAGGAGAGACTCTCCGATTTATCCCTGAACTACCAAAAGTAACAGACCTGCTCTCCAATTTGCTGCCCCCCCAACCCAGCTGCTCTGGATTTAAGTAAATGAAGTTTCTCAAGTCTTAAAGTTGGAAGGTAGCTCAGTGATCTAAGCAATGAGGCCTTAAAAAAGACTTTGGGTGTAAATCAAAAATTTCTAACTGCTTTGCTCTGAGATGTCAGGAAGGTCACTTATCGACTTTGGATACCTTAATCTTACCAACTACAAAAATGGTATGATGCATGATGAACATAACCTGGCTTTAGAGAGTGTTAGTGAGGAAATAACGTGTTAGATGATCTTTTTCTGCCTAAATGAAAAAAAAATGTATATTGAGTATTACCTTTTAAGTAACTTGGACAAAGTCCAGGGATTGTGTGTGTGTGTGTGTGTGTGTGTGTGTGTGCCTGAAGTTCAAGTATTTGTAAAGGTTTCCAGCACACAGTATCTTTAAGAAACAGAGAAAAGAGTTTTATCAAAATAATGCTTTTCATCAGTGGCAGGTGAGCAAGATTTAGGACTTTCAGATCTCCCATGTCTTATCTTGACAATTTATGTTTTAACTGAGTTTCAACATTGGCTCTCAGGGTCAGAAACAATTCCAGAAGATAAAGGAGAACGAGAAAGCCAATTTTTAATAAATGTTCAGAGAGTAAAAAGAAATAATCAAAATGGTATACATTGCAGAGGGCACATGGTCTATGAAGAAATAGCTTTGGGTAAAACAGAACAGGACGAAGCTTCAAAGTGTCTTCTGCCTGTTAGTCCCATTAGTGTTCTAGTGATTTCTCAGAGATTGATTATCTCTGGGGAACTGTGTTACATCAACCCTCAAACTGTTTTTCCAAACCCATTAGGCCCAGCAGACATTCTGCACTGTTGGGATAATGGGCTTTTGTGCCATATTTACCCATATTCCTTCAGCTTGTTTCCCATCCTCCCCAGACCCAGTCAGGGGCAGAAAGATGCCTCCATTCCTAGTAGTTTGTGGGATTCCCACTCATAACCCTTTGAGTGGGCAAAAGAAACTCAGAATGGAGAGGCAGCATCTACCCAGGTTATCTTTAGGTTGGCTAGCCAATTCTTCAAGTGGCTTTTGATGTTTATTTAGATTTTCATGGGGGAGATACACTGTCCCCATTCAAAATGCCCCTTTTTATTAGAAATATATAGAATATATTAGAAGTATATAGTATACATTAGAAGTACATACTTAAGGAGCATCAAAAGTGAGGGGAAAAATAGCATCTCTTGAAGTCTCTTTCTTTGTCTAGTTTGGCGGGCAAAGGAGTTTGCCAATTGCTAACTTTATAAATAATCTCACAGTTTCAGTTTGTAAAATGGCAATAATAATAATGCATCCTTCACAGGGGAGTTAGGAGAATTAAATGGGTTAGTTATTTGGTAAATGCTTTGCACTGTGCCTGCCTGACATCATAGAAGGCACGCAATAAAAGTTAGCTAAAGTTATGTTAATTTTCAAAGGGTAAGAATTAATAGGCATATTGTAAATTGATATTAAGAAGGAATAAGATGCATATTTGGGAAAAGTGGGGGTCCAGGAGAGTAGCTAACAGAATTTTGAATGTGGGAATATGCAGGATGTGAGCACATCTTTGTACTTAAGGTCTACATCCTCCTTGCCACAGAAACTACTTACATCAGATATAGCAAGAAGAAAAGGATAGTGTGAGCATAGTACAAAGGGGCTACCCATAAGTCTATGATACTCAACCTTTTAATATCATCCTCAGTCACTTCATTCATTGATCCCAATTTATCACCCAACTTGTGCTATACATTGATGTTATAGATAAAAACAATCCACTCTTTACCCTTAAGAAAGCTGAGGGAGGAGATGAGCAAGTAACCAGACAATTAGACAAGTTCTTGAATGATCAGGAAGAATGAGGTGTACTGGGAAGGCTTCTTGGAGGAGTTGATAACTGAGATTAGATGAGTAAGAGTTATTTAGCAATAGGATAAGAGATTTTCAGGTAGAGGTTCCTGTATGTGCAGAAGCATGGATGACAGAGCACTGTGTATGCTATATCCTGTCTGCTAATTTCAACATCTGAGTCATCTCGTGGCTCTTCTCCATTGATTGCCTGTTCTCTTAAGTAAGGAATTTTGGATTATGTGTCTAGCAATTTTGGATTATTTTCTGGACATTGTCAGTGATACATTGTAGAGCCTATGGATTCTATTTGTTCCTCTCAAGAATGTTAATTTTTTTTATTTTAGCAGGTATTGAATATTTTTTAAATTTACATCCAAATTAGTTAGCATATAGTGTAACAATGATTTCAGGAGTATATTCCTTAATGCCCCTTACCCATTTAGCCCATCCCCCCTCCCACAACCCCTCCAGTAACCCTCTGTTTGTTCTCCATATTTAAGAGTCTCTTATGTTTTGTCCCCCTCCCTGTTTTTCTATTATTTTTGCTTCCCTTCCCTTATGTTCATCTGTTCTGTGTCTTAAAGTGCTCATATGAGTGAAGTCATATGATATTTGTCTTTCTCTGACTGGCTAATTTCGCTTAGCATAATACCATCTAGTTCTGTACACGTAGTTGCAAATGGCAAGATTTCATTCTCTTTGATTGCTGATTAATACTCCATTGTATATATACCACATCTTCTTTATCCATTCATCCATCGATGGACATTTGGGCTCTTTCCATACTTTGGCTATTGTTGATAGTGCTGCTATATACACTGGGGTGCACGTGCCCCTTCGAAACAGCATACCTGTATCCCTTGGATAAATACCCAGTAGTGCAATTGCTGAGTCATAGGGTAGTTCTATTTTTAATTTTTTGAGGAACCTTCATACTGTTTTCCAGAGTGGCTGCACCAATTTGCATTCCCACCAGCAGTGCAAAAGAGATCCTCTTTCTCTGCATCCTCGTTAACATCTGTTGTTGCCGGAGTTGTTAATGGTAGCCATTCTGAAAGGTGTGAGGTGGAATCTCATTGCGGTTTTGATTTGTATTTACCTGATGATGAGTGAGTGATGTTGAGCATCTTTTCGTATGTCAGTTGGCCCTCTGGATGTCTTCTTTGCAGAAGTGTCTATTCATGTCTTTTGCCCATGTCTTCACTGGATTATTTGTTTTTTGGGTGTTGAGTTTGATAAGTTCTTTATAGATTTTGGATACTAAGACTTTATCTGATATATCATTTGCATTTGTCATCTTCTCCCATTATGTCGGTTGCCTTTTAGTTTTGCTGATTGTTTCCTTTGCCGTGCAGTTTTTGTTTTGATGAGGTCCCAATAGTTCATTTTGGCTTTTGTTTCCCTTGCCTCTGGAGATGTGTTGAGTAAAAAGTTGCTGCAGCCAAGATCAAAGAGGTTTTTTCCTGCTTTCTCCTCTAGGATTTTGATGGCTTCCTGTCTTACATTTAGGTCTTTTATCCATTTTGAGTTTATTTTTCTGTATGGTGTAAGAAAGTGGTCCAGGTTCATTCTTCTGCACGATGCTGTCGTTTTCCCAGCACCACTTGCCAAAGAGACTGTCTTTATTCCATTAGGTATTCTTTCCTACTTTGTCAAAGATTAGTTGGCCATACATTTGTGGGTCCATTTCTGGGTTCTCTATTCTGTTCCATTGATCTGAGTGTCTGTTTTTGTGCCAGTACCATACTGTCTTGATGATTACAGCTTTGTAATATGGCTTGAAGTCTGGGATTGTGATGCCTCCTGCTTTGGTTTTCTTTTTCAAGACTGCTTTGGCTATTTGGGGTCTTTTCTGATTCCATACAAGTTTTAGGATTGTTTGTTCTAGCTCTGTGAAGAATGCTGGTGTTATTTTGATAGGGATCACTTTGAATATATAGATTGTTTTGGACAGTATTGACATTTTAACAATTTAGCAGGTATTGAATTTGACTGAACTCAAACATCAAACTCCACTTTCTCTGTAGTAGGCAGAAACTTAAATCTCTGATCAGTTCTATTAAACTTAGCTGGGTTGTTTAGAATCTGTCCCATGCATGTATAGCTTAAGAGTCAGGTAGAGATTTGGATGAAATTTATATATAGAATTTAGAGTTCCATTCTGAGGCTCTCTCCTTTTTGGTATTTCTTCTCTCATTTTTTAGCTGCCTCAACTCCATCTTCTGATTCTTCAGGTATCTATCTAGTTTGTAGCCACTTCACAGGGTGCTTATTGGGGCCCCCTCTCAAGCAAAAAGTTGCAAAGAACAGAAAACTTGTCCAGTGCTCCCTTTACCCAGTTTCTGCCTGCTTTTGGTTGCCCTCTAGTGCACACAAATAGTTATTTTTGATATTTTATTAGATAATAGTTATGCAGAAAGGATTGGTCCAATATAAGCTACTTAACATATTGGAAGCAAAACATTCACATGGATATTTCAAGAACTTCAAGCTGTTCAGTATGGTTGGAAGGGAGTGTGTGTGTGTGTGTGTGTGTGTGTGTGTGTGTGTGTGTATTGTAGGGGACTGGAAGGATATATAGCTTGGAGAAAGGCAGAGGCCAGGTCATCAAGAGCCTTGTGTGTAACACTCAGGAATTTGAGCTTTAGCCTGAAGGATGTGATGAAGAGCTTTAATTAGAAGAGTAAAATGATCAGAATTGTGTCTCAGGAACATGGCTTGACATCTGTTTGAAGGATGAGCCAGAAGAGGTAGGAAGATAGTTAGGAGGCTAATGGGTAAAACAGAGTTCAGTTTTCTCCTTTGCAAGATGAGGGGTTGAGCTAGCTGATCATTAATGTCTTTTAGCTTTAATATTATGATTTTCCCACTAATGTCCTTATTTGGCCTTCCTGGAGCTGGGGGTTCCTGTAAGGCTGTGTTTTGCAGAGCACTATACACAGCCCTGTGATCCTTTAGATGATGCCAACAGAGAAAAATATACTTGGTGGTGTTCTTTGGTTTATGAATACATTAAGGCAATGGGGGCACAAAGCAACACACACAAATGTACCATAGGTGGTTAACAACCTTTGAATTTCTCTGTCTCTCTCTTACCTCCTGCATCACAACAGGCATTTGGTTATTCCATGTTATCTTAAATGGCCTACTATTAATCTGAATTTGACTTTTTCAGTTCTCAAAGAGAAGGAAATGGGCCTATTAGGAACCCTGGGACATATTGCAGTTGGGGTGCCCAGATTGGGAACAGTGGGAATATACCCTATCATAATTTTCTGAGAGCCTCGGGAAATGCTAATAGCAGTGTGATGGACATACTGGATTTTATCCTTTCCTGGTTCTGGCCTAATAGGAAAGTGAGGCTTCCCTGAGCCTCAGAATGTTCTGCATCTTCTAAAGCCTCTTGGAGAGCAAAGAGCTCTTTTGTGTCAGATTGTGATGGCATGCTGAAAAGCAACATCAGCCCTTGCTCAGGAGGGCAGTCCAGAGTCCAGTAGGCTACCTTCATCATGACACAGTTTTATGTGCTTTGCCTTAGTAGGAGCTCAGGCCTTTTAGTTCTTAAAGCTGGCTGAGTATACTATCCTTGGTAAATCAATCCTGCATTCAGTACAAGAAACACCAGGTTTTAGGAGTTATAGAGGCAACAATGTAATTCTTGGATGGTGTTTCTTACATGAAACTGTAAACAAGGCTTTCTTAGGATTTCAAGACCTGGTACAGAGATTCGTGAATTACCTTCCTGACTTTTTACTTTGAGGAATGTCATTTTAGTCAGAGTTGACTAAATGATAAAATCATTTAGAGCCTATATGGCTCTAAAATTTTTCTATGATCTGTTTCCAGCCTGGAGTGTATGAGTGTATTAGCTCACTTATTTACTAGGCACCTGGGGTTGACCTGGGGAAATTCTAGTGATTAAGATGCAGTCCTTGTCCTCAGAGAGAACCTAGGCTAAGTATCTGACATGGCCCCTCCTTGACTGCTTGGCTTTCTACCCTGCAAACTGAGCTTATGAACATGGTGTGCCTTTCCATGGTGGTTCTCTCTTTTCTATCACACTGTGGCCACTGAATTGGATTTGGTGAAATATCAGGAAGTGAAATAATGTGCTTGTGGCATAGATGTTCAAATTTGGCCACACTTGACATTTTGCCAACTTCTGTTATATCTATTATGGTATAATCTGGCCAGTGTTTGGATTTGAGGGTGCTGTGGGGCTCACTCCAAGTTCATCTCCTATTTCTCTGCCTCTGTGCCTAAGTTTCTGCCATTGGTGTAACTCATCACATTATCATGGGCTATCCCATGGGTTATCATGGATGAGGGCATATTCTACTGGAAGAAGTTGATTGGGGAAGCACTTGACTTATTTATGATGTTCCATCTGAGATCTGTGGATGGCAGCAGTGGGAGGTGGGGATGAGTTTCAGGGGTTGAGAGAAAGTGAGTCAAAAGAGCATGGAATAGGCAGAAATAGGAATTCTCCCCTGTTGCAGTTTTGGCAGGTTCTCGGCATATATATAATTTTTTTTTTAACTTTTATCTCAAGCATATAATAGATGATCAGACAATGAAATCTCAGGCCCAGCCTTGGCTGGCAGTTAGATCTGTGAATCTCAGCCCCTATTTAAGTCTAGTCAGGACTGAGTCATTACAGGGTGCCTTGCATATTCACATAGTGGGATTTTTGCTCAGTCTCATTCATTTTAATGTGGCTTCAGCATAACCAGGTCTATGAGGAATGAGGTATCCTTCCCAATATGGGGATAAGCCCTCTGCTCTGAGGTACCTGCTGATTTAGATCAGACCCTGTTTTTAGAGGGAAAAGTCTATTTTAGAATAGGAGGGACAGAGGAGCTCAGCCATGACCTAAGGGAAGAGAGGGACTGAGCTATCCTACCCCTTCATGTATGGTTGACTCAGCCAAGTTTGACTGCAAGAATGGGTCTTGGCCCAGGATGGAGAGTATCCATTAATGAGGCAAGTGGCTTCAAGAAGATCAAAATAATTAGTCAGTTTTCACTGCTGCAGTGAGTCACCATCTTGAAGACATTATGTTCCAACTTAAGAGTTAGGAAGCTGAGGTAGAAGACGCCTAGTTCCTCCTCCCCAGGGAATGCCAAGTGTGTCTGAGGGCTGGTGGAGAACGGATGAGGATCCAGTTCTTTTCTGCTGCCTGCTCTTTTGTTTCCTTCTTGCCTTCAGTGGGAAGGAATGTGAGAGGGACAGTGCATTCGAGTCTGAGGTGAGTTGGAACGGACTCATTAGGGGCAGATGAGTGGTCTAGCAGAAAGCAATGTATCTAACACTGCTACCCCAGGCCTCTGGGGACTAGAGAGATCTCACCATGCCTGCAGGGGTTCCTGAGTGGCATATCGGTAAGCCTGGCTTTCCAAACCTCACTGTTTGAGAGGGATAAATATTCCCCTTGGAGGCAGGGAGAAGGGCTGATGGTGTCTGCATCTGGAATTCTCCATCTGTGTGACTCATGCAGCCCGTAGAATGCCCTGTAGCAGGGAGAGACAGCTCGCACCCTGTGGTTACTTTACAGTACATGGCTTTCCAAGTACTGGGTTGGATTACTGAGAAGTCTTTTCCCTGGGGCATCCCCATATAGGTGAGGTGGATGTCAGTCTGGAAAGCTGATTCACATATTCTCTAAAGCCAGGCAGGAGCAGCATGACCTGTCAGGGTAATAAGTTCTATAGCTGTGTGGCCAGAGCTAGAAGTGTGTCCACAGAACAAATTCCCTTGGAACTGAGCAGGATGTCTCCCTTAGAGACTGAACCCTTGATCTTTGTTTTCAAGAGTCCCCCACTGCAGCTGACTTGCAAATGAGAGGCTGAGACAAGAGAGGGCTAGGCTTAGGGCATAACATCACCTCTGCAGGAAGGAGGAGTCAAAGTGTACATTCCCCTCCCATCACAGAGTGATGGGCACCCTGCACAGAAAGTCTGTCAAGAAGAGTCTAGTAGCAGAACTCAGATAGATGGGGCTCTGTTAGGTTCTGCCACTTTCTGGATAAGTGACCTTCGGGACACCACTTAAACTCTTTGAACTGTCTTTCCACCCCTCCCTCTGTCCCTCCTTTCCTTTTGAGTGCCTACTAGGGGTTATAAGTGCTCAAAATGCAGTGGGAAATAATATAACAAGGCTGATGCTCTATAAGAGAGTGACGGAAATGAGGTAAACAACTAAATAAGTAAGACTATTTTAAATCCTGGTAAGTGCTTTGAAAAAAAAAGTGATGGGGTGGATGGTGCAGTGGAGGGGGGTGTGGCTACTTCTGGGGGGTAGCATGGAAGGCCTCCCTAAGGTAATGCTCTTTGGGCCTTTTATTAATAGGCCTGAGAGAAAGGCCATTAAAAAAAGAAGGAACAGGAAACGCAGTGGCCCTGAGACGGGAAGGCCCGTAGGCAGATGGCCATGATGCCCTAAGTGGGCACAGAGCCTGGTCTCTGAATTCCAATGTGAAGGAAAGCTTATCTGGAATTACTGTGAGCAAGAAATAAACTTACATTGTGTTGAGCCACCTACATGTTGGTGTGTATTATAGCAATTAGTGCCACCCTAACGAATACAGTATAAACCATTGCATCTAGTGGTGCAGAGGGCCCGAAGCAAATGTGGAACTTGAACACAGAAAGGAAAGCCAATTATCACCTCAGCAACAGGAGGGTGTTCACCTCTCTCTCCTTGTAGTCTGAGCCAGAGGCTCTGTCTTGGCTGTAATGTCAGTTCAAAAGGCAGCATTTCCAGACTCTTGTCACGTCACCGGGAGCCCTTGGTCCTCTAATTAAGCAGTAATGTGCTTGTCCAATAAATACCATATGGTTGCAATGAATCAAGACCAAATTATCATAGCTTTAAAAATTAATATTATTAATGTTGATAATAAAATCTTACAATTTTATGTCATGTTTTTCTTCTGAAGAGCTCAATATGCAAGTATTAAAATATATGTCCAAATATCATACCAACTGTGCCTTAGGAAGAGGTGAAGACCCACAGAAAAGTTGGAAAGATGACTTCATACTTTAAAATAAGGCTCACTTCTTTCACCTATCTCTGACCCCATAAAGATAGCTAATCTTTTCTAGCAATAAACCAGAATAGTGTGATAGAATTAGGAAAATGGGATTATCTTCATGTCACGGTAAGGAGATGAAGCACAAATAAGGGGCTGGAGTGAATTAGATACTACAAAATGTCAAGATGGGAGAAACTAGAGTAGACTTGCCGTCATGAACCTGGACTATCGAGAGAGGATATGGGGTGGGGTCAGGGAGCATGGGAAGGAGAACTGGCCAGCTTTGGCCAGTGCCTTACTGGCCTGGAAGTGGCAGGTGACTGCAGAATTGATGAGGAGCCAAGGGAGGGATTTATCAGGAAGCACTGAGTTCT
Source organism: Leopardus geoffroyi (assembly GCF_018350155.1). Lineage (NCBI taxonomy): Eukaryota > Metazoa > Chordata > Mammalia > Carnivora > Felidae > Leopardus > Leopardus geoffroyi. Next base: position 35,499,943 of record NC_059341.1, on the reverse strand, counting down.
GAATGGTGGGCATACTTGAGGACAGGAGACTAGCCTCTATCTAAGAGAGAGAACAGGGCTTACCCTAAGGGAGGTTAAGTGATAGATTGATAATGTGCCCAGGGAGTTCTCTTACTTATGAGTGACAAAAGTTTAAGAGTTTCTGTGTTTGGCTCTAATCCAGATCCATTTCTTCACTGAACTCAGAGATGCCATGGGATAACCCAGGGGAGTTGGGGGAAAGTAGGCATTTACATCTGAGGGGGTAGTTAAGAAAGAGTTATGAGCCACAGGATTCAAACAAGTTGCTAAGGACACCATGGAGACCATTACTTGGTCAGTTCTCCATTTCTAGGAAAAGGCCCATAACCATAAACCAAAATTCATTAGTCTCTTATTCAACAGGAATTAATTAATTGGCTATATGTGCTTCTCCTACCCTGGAGGAGCTTATAATTAAGATGATCATACAATGTATTAGCCAAACAAAGACACATTTGAGAAAGAAAGGGGACACTATTAATAATTATATGGGGACAACAGGCACACACAAAGGTGGCTCAGGAAAACTGGGATATATGGAGACCCGACTTCTGAGATATCACTCTATTCACACCGAGGTACAGTGAGATGCATGTTCCATGAGCAGTGCATGTTTCCACCCATGTCCTCATCTTCTGCCAAGAATGGGACTCCTTTCCTGCCTGCCTGAGCCCATTCTTCTTACTGTCAAGACTCAGCTGAAGCCCTCCCCCCCCCCCCCCCACCCACCACTTTAGCCACTGGCTAGGTTTGTGACTTTGGACAAATTACTTAACCAGTACTCAAATTCTGTCAGTACAATGGGGATAACAAGAATACTTGTTTTGCAGGGTTGTGGTGAAGATGAATGAATTAATATAGATTTACACTAGAATGCTGCCTGGCATAAAGTAAGCACCACATACATACTGGTTACTATTATGATTGGCTTTGTGACAGCAGATAACTTACCCAATGTCTCTGCACTTTAGTTTCCTCATCTGGGAAACAGGGACAGGAATACCTACCTTTTATGGACTTGGAATTCAATAAAATATAGCCCCCCTCTTCCTTAGAATAAGCAGCAGACAACGTCCACAGATTTATTGCATAATATATTTAGATGTGGTTAAAGAACATTTACTGAATGGACAGGGGGGTTGCCCAAGAGGAAGGAAGCAAATAGGGAGAGGGATGTGTGGCCTTCATGGAAAGGGTAGGCAGGAACCCAGATAAGCGGATTGCTAATCTTCTTAGCACCCCCAGGCAAGAAAGAAGACTCTAGAAGTCACGAGATGGGCTGGCCTTTTTCTCAGGATAAAAACCAGAGGAGCTTTCTTTAAACTAGAGAGGCAAGGCACGTAGCTACATCCAAAGTCAGAAAATGACCAGCTTTTTTGCTTCTAGTATTTGACCTCCATTCAGAACTGATGGGAGCCACAGAACTATTCTAAGTACTTTGAATTATTATTTATTTACTTCATTAAGTTCATCTATAAAACAGCAACTTATATTTTTTAGAAATGGCTTTATCATGGAAAATTTCAAACATAATCAGAGACTTGTATAATCATTTCCCATGTATCCATCTCTCAGCTTCAGCTCCATAGTTATCAACACCTGTCAAGTTAGTTTTCTTGTTTCCTTCAAGACATTTTATCTCAGATATTTGAAAGCAAATTCATCATCATATATACAGATGGTCCTTGACTTATGATGATTTGACTTGTAATTTTTCGACTTTACAATGGTACAGTAGTAGAATCAGTAGAAACCATACATCAAACTTTGAATTTGGATCTTTTCCCAGGCTAGGAATATGCAGTACTATACTCTCCCATGATGCCTGGTGGTGGCCATGAGCCACAGCTCCCAGTCAGCCCTGTGATCACAGGACCAGTAACTGATACATTTACAACCATTCTATACCCATGAAAACATGCTGTTTTTCACTTTCAGTACAGTGTTCAATATATTACATGATATATTCATTATTTTATTTTAAAATAGGCTTTGCATTAGATAATTTTGCCCAACCATAGGCTAGCGGACATGTCCTGAGCAAGGTGGGCTAGGCTAAGCTATGATGTTTGATAGGTTAGGTATAGCAAATACATTTTCAACTTATGATATTTTCAGCATACAGGCTTATTAGGACATAACCCCATCATAAGTTGAGGAAGATCTGTAATTTCCTCTAAATACTTCAGTGTGTATCTTCTACAGATAAAGACTTAAAAAACCCCGAATATCTGAATCACCCCAGACAACAATAACACCAACAAAACTCAGTAAACATCTCAGTAAACAACTCAGTAATAACATCTGATACTCAGTTCATATTTAAATTTTCCTTATTATCTAAAAAAAAAAAAAATCTTTTGCCATTTGGTTTGAATCAAGATCCTAATAAGGTCCACACATTACATTGACTTGTATGTCCTAAATCTCTTTTTATTAACGATTGCCCCCTCTCCTCTTTTGAATGTCATTTGTTTGTTGAAGAAACTGGGTCAGCTGTCCTGCAGAATGTCCCACATTTTGATTTGGCTGACTACTTCCTCATTTTGTCATTTAATTTGTTCCTTTACCCTCCTATTTCTTGTAACCTAGAAGCTAGATTCACGCTCCATTTGTTTTGGAGGGAAGGTCAAGGGTATTCTTGTTGGGGCTATGCACTTCCTGTTGTAGTACATCAGCATCACTTGTAGTGATTCTAGGACTTTTGAGGGGGCTCAGGAATTGATTGTCAGACTGTTCTCTCTATTACAGAGCTCCCCATCAACTTTTCACATTGTGATTTTAGCATCCAGTGATGACCGTTGCCCATACCTGTTATTCACTAGGACTTGTAAAATGTCCATTTTTTATTCCATCACTCCTTTGCACTTACTAGCTGGAAGTCTTTTATAAAGAACTACACTCCCTCATCATTTATTTGGTTTTCCTGAAATACAGTTTGATAGAAAAAGCAGGACAAGTGCTTTCCTATCATTTGTCAACTTTTGGAATAATGAGTTGGTGCCCTAGCAAAGAAGGATAGATCTTTCATGAATTAATTAATTAAACAACTATTTATTGAGTTGCTGTTGTATGTTAAGCATTGTTATAACTCCTGATGTGAACAATTTTTTGTTCAGCAGTGAACAAAACGGACACAACTCTGCTTTCTTGGAACTTACATTCTGGTGGGAGAAGACAAATAATAACCAAGCCAGTAAGTTGATATATTGTGTTAGGTGATGACAAGGGATATGGAGAAAAATAAAGCAGGGCAGGGGTATAGGGAGTGCTGGAGGGAGTGGGAGTTGGGTTTGCAATTTTAAATAAGGTCAGGAAGGCTCATGAGAAGGTGACATTTAAACAAAAACCTGAAGAGGGTGAAAGCATGAGCCATATACATTGTCGGAGAGGAGCATTCCAGGCAGAGGGTCTTAAGGTGGGGACCGTGCCTACAGTGTTTGAGGAATAACAAAGAGGCCAGTGTGGCTGGTGTGAGTGAATGAAGGGGAAGTCAGTAAGAGAGGTCAGAAAGGTGGGAAAGGGGGCTGACCAAGTAGGGCCTAGTAGACATTGGATTTCCCCTTGAATGAACTAAGCAGCCACTGAAGGGTTTTTAGCAGAGGCATATGATGTGACTCCTGATGGAGTAGTCAGGTAAGGGTGGAACCGAGTTTAGATTTAAAAGTAGAAAGCTTCTTGCCTTGCCAGCTAGTACTGGCAAGGTGGACAGAAGGTGTTTCATCTGTTTGGAGGGGAATTCTGCATCTGGTTAGTAGTTGGACTATAGGAAATACTGTCTCTTAATCTATCCTTTTAAGTTCCTAGGTTTAACATTTTCCTTGGCACTGTTGAGCACTTCATAACATAAAATTCCAGGGCAGAAACCTTCCTCTTTCACCCTCCACACAGAATGACTATATGTCCATCATCCCAGAGAAATCGAATTCCATCTTACTCTAAAATTATGATACAGGGGAAAATGCCACCACTTGACCCATCTCCTTTTGTTCTTGGTTACAAGTCTGTCAGCACATTTTCATCATCTCTAAAGAATTGGTGTTGGCTAACCAGTGGGGATTCCTGGTGATTCTAGAGGTAGGTCAGTGTTTGTGGTGGCAGAGACCATCCATCTGTCCAGGGGTTACCACTTTAAGCATGGTGAGGGGCACCCTTTTCTTTCCAGAGTTTCCCAGTCAGCTTGGAGCACACCTTTTCATCCATGCCGCCTTCTCAGCATCCAGAGAGCCTTTTTGTGGACGAGCATCTGTCTTTGCCTGTAACTCCTGCCTGTCATAGGCTGTTAGGAATTTATGGGTGCTTAGCAACCAGGAGAGGATACAATACAAGCAGCCTGAATACAATACAAGCTATGCCTGTCAAGTAGCTGTTCCCTCTCTCATCTTCTGCTCTGGGTTTGTATGTGAAATAAAAGAAGAGACAGAGACACTCAATGTCAACTTAAACAGTGGCTTTTTTTTAATTAAAAAAATTTTAAATGGAATCTAGTTCAAGCACACCTTGCCTCAAAGAAAGCTTGCAAGCATCCCTTCTCATCATTCTGTGTCATCATTCCAGGTGGTTCTCTGTAACTTTCTGAGGTTTTTTCCCCACAGGCCTACTTCTTGGTAGGTACACCAAGGGAAGCAAGGGGGTGGGAGGAGGCCAGGCCTCTCCACAATGCAAGGTTCTTCTCAAGCTGCAGGTTCTGAAGAGGATAAAGAAGGACATAATGAGGGGAGAAAATTTTCCAAAGAAGGGACATCATAACTTAGAATGGTCTCTGTGCCTCTTATTGAAAGGAAAATTGCTGGCTAGGGGAGTGGCAAAATATTTCAAATGAATGACCATCCTTGGTAGCGGCCAATACACAGCAATGTGACAGGACAGGAAATGCAGCTCTCAGGCCAGGAGGCTTCAAGAGGAGCCAGGGGCTTGAGGGAATGCTACAGAGCTTGCTGTCTGCAAGGGGTCATACACTGTTAGCTGCAATTCTTAAAAATACCTGTAGGAGGCATGAACCTTCCTTTTTGCACAGATAAACCTAACTCAGAATTGCTGCTGCATGTGAGGTTATGTGCTGCAGACAGTCCAAGTCTACATAAGGCTTGACAAAGGATCTAAGTGATTGCCTTGTAGTGTCAAGGCATCCGTGTCTGAAGAGCTGGATGCTAAGACCTAGAGTTTGGCCCCCTTCCAAGGTTGTCATAAAAGGCTCCTGGAAAATGCCCTTCTTTCCTGATTCCTGGGCAGACTCTGCCACTTTCTTCATGACCTGGTTCCCACCAGGGAGTTTTTGGGGCTGCGTGAGTACCAGAGTTTTGGACCTATAGGTGTGTTCTTTTTTTTTCAGATGAATTGCACATCCCCTGAGAGGAAAACAAAAAGGTAGAAGTAAGGGGAGTCTTTTTGTGGTGAGAAGAACATAATGCTTATTTAATTCATTAAACAAGCATTAAAACGAATGTTTGAAAACTTGAAATCCAAAGTCTTTTTTTATAATCTGAGTGTCCTCTTGTATCTCCAGTTGTTCATGGTCTTTACAGGCATGGGGGCACAGCACAGAAGTTAGAGGGTGATGTATTGCCAAAGATGCAGCATTCCCTGGGCCTACCGATGATGGTAGGTTTTAGTGAACTCATGGTTTTGGCCAGATTTTTGACCCAGTGAGCTGTCTGTTGAAGGGAAAGTACACAAACTTATTAGTGAAGTCAGCACCTTGGACCCATAGACTCTTTAAGGTTAGCAGGACCTCTGAGGTCATCTAGCCCATTGCCCCATTGAATGCTTGATTAGTAATTGATGCAAAAACTCCAGGTTCTGCATTCCAAAGGTTGACCCAGGCCCATATTATTGGTTTAGAATATTATCATAATTAATGGAATACTGCTAGAATATTGGCTTCAGACCTGAATTCACAAATTGGAAGAGATTCAGCAGTAAAAATATCCAGAGGAAGCGACAGACATTAGTAAAGTTAGAAAGTAGACACAGTGAGAAAAGAGTAAGTTCAGTAGGTTCAGAAGGAACAATCAAAGTTTCAGAATAATGATCACAAATAAGTATTCAGTAGTTAAATAAAAATACCCTTGGTCCACACTTACTTGATGTGAACCTTCTTTCAGGAGGAGTTCTTGCCTTCCTGCCTTTGGTTTCTTCACCCTCTGAACCACTGGACACACAACTACTGGAGTCATCTGCTGAGAGTCTTCTTCCTCTGCATTTGTTCTCTCCAAGAATGAAACTTTCATGGGTTCTCTTTGTCTAATTGGAGAAAGAGCTTTTTACACTTGCCTTTCAAGGCTCCACCCTTCTTTCTCCACCTTTTGATATAAGCTTTTGTTTGGGGCAGGTGGGTTCACCCACTGCCTCCTGAGCAGGCCTTACTCTGAGTCTTTGCTCATGCTTGTTAGAATGGGGAGCATATCTTATAGTTCCTGTAACTTCCATTATTACCTACCGTGAGGTTGAGTACATAGTAGATGTATGAATGAATAAATGAAGCCTACATTCTACATAAACAAACATACAGGTATAAGCACACACCCATATGTCTGTCTGCATGCACAGAAACACCCCCTACTCCTAAGCACAGATGGAGATAGCCCCTAGCACCCCTCTTTTCTGGCACCTGGCAAAGGGCGAGGGGCCTAGAGAAGTATAAACATCAACCAGAGGGGACAGCAGTAAGATACAGAAGCTCCAGTTCTTGTTTCTCTCTGGAGCCAGCATCTGCTAGGAAGCCCAGCAGGCCTGAGTACTGGCAAGCCTGGCATGGAGCCCTTCTCCTTTCAGAGGAAGCAAAATGTCCTGGCAGGATGAGTCAGTGGGAGAATGGAACCAGAGAGTGAGTCACTTTGGGAGGAGAGGCTAAAGGATCTTCTCTGCTCAAAGATATTTTAGTCTTGGTAGGTTTTTCCCATTTCTCTTGTTTAGATATAAGTTTGGGACATGTGATTGCGGTGGGTAAGTTCTCAGATGTAATACAGAAAACTTCCCCTTGACTGTCTGGAGTGCTGCGTACTGGAACACTTTTGCAGTAAAGTGAGAGGTTAAGAGGGCTGGCTTTGGAGCCAGGCAAGCTGGGTCCTAATCACAGCACATCCCAGAAGCAGCTAGGGACCTTGAGTGGGTGCTTGAGTCCCTTGAAGCCTACTTTTTATCATTTTTTAAAATAAGGGTTTTTGCGAGTGTCAAATGAGATCACATGTTCACTTATTCCACAAGTATTTGGCTGTCTAATGTGTGTCTGGCACATTGCTGGGTGCAGAGTACATGGAAGTGAATGCTGCAGATTTGGACCCTGCCCTCTGGGGTCCAAGATACTGGCTGGGAGAGCCACCATGAGGAGAGCCATTTGTGTAGTACCTGTAGACAGGAAGTTCTCAGCCAAGACAGTGATTACAACGATCATTACTATTTCTTCAGTTTCCTCTAAACCAGTTCATATTTTTGCATCTCAGTTTCTTCTATAAAATGTGGAGCTGAATTAAAATAATCTCAAAGGGGAATACCCCCAGCCTCTAGCCTTAAGTTGAAGTTTTGGAGCTCATGCTTGTTATTTGGAGAGTCTGTAAAATACAAATGAGAGGCAGCTGGAGGGAGCAGCATCTAGACCTTTAGTGTGGGATGGAATTAAGATCAACATGATCACAATAGACTGGTATGGTCACAATAGACTGGTATGGTGACCTGAAGCAAACAGGAAGACATTGGAGTCTGATATTTAGGCTCCCAAACTCAATTGTTCAAAGACATAGTGAAGGAGAGCAGACTTGAGAATAGAGCACATGAAAACAGTCCAGGTATTTCATCTTAAATGATGGGGGCTGCTAAAACTATAGTGCAACCCCAAGCTGCATTTGTAGGTGGGGAGTGCTTAGTGTTTAGGCTAGGGGAAGAAAAAGAAGACCAATAATAGCTCAGACTTTGGAGTTATTGTAGGCCAAGAGACCTACATATATGATATTATTTAATTATAGCTTGTTGAATCCCCACAGTAACCCCACAGAGTCAATACTATTGTTATTATCACTTTATAGATGGGAACACTGAAACCTAAGTAATGGATTAAAAGGGACACTGCTCATGGCCCATAATGAATAGCTGTAGGACCAGGCAAGAAGATGTATTTTCAGGGGGTCATGTAGAGAGGGAGTGAACTGACTGCGGGTTACTTAGTGTAGAACTCCAACAGTGGGTGGATGCTGTGGGTTCAGTCAAGAGCTGTTTAGAAATAGAACATGTCAAGAGGTTGTGAGTTCTCCATCCTTAAAAGCCTTCATGCAGAGGCTGGAGGACAGTCAGTGATGATGGAGAGGGAGTTTTGGCACTGGAAGGGACTGGCCAGATGACATGTGAATTTCTGTCTGTGGAAAAGTAATGATGAGGGAACCCATGTAATCTTTAATAACATGCCCAACAAGAACAACTATAAAGTGTGAGCAATGAGGTAATACTGGGAAAGCGAACACAAGCATGGGTATTACCCAAGTGGAAACATGGGTCCAGTGACAGGATCTGTGCACCCTGGGGGCAGAGGTTCTTACGGGTTTCCTCTTCGCCGTGCCTTCCCCACGTCTTTCTCTGTACAAGACTCTTTCTTCTTCTCTCCTACAGCACCTGAAATTGAAACCCACTCATATCTGTGGAGGTTTCAAAGCCCTTTGCCTATTGGTGAACCATGTGGGGGTCATTGTTATCATATTGAGGGCACAAAATCCAAGGTCATTCTGGGGAAGTGGCTTCTCTAGTGGAATTTTTATAGGGAGAAGTGGTCACCTCATCTGTATACCCTCTCCTTTTCTTTGTTTAATTTATTTGGGAAATACTTGTCTCATGTCTACTACTGGCTGGAATTGTGCTAGGGATGGAGACTCAAAGGTGACTAAGGTGTGTTGTTGTGTTTTCTCTGTGCAGGGACACAGGGAAGTAAGCAAACAGATGACACTGCACCATGAGTGTTGGGATAAAGGTGCACCCAGGGTCCTGGGGCAGCATGTGGGAGGGGAATTTACCCAGATGTCACCTGGCTGGACTTGATGGTGTCATCCTTATAAAATTTCAGACAGGGATTGGTTTTAGTCCTCGTCCTGCCACATGCCATATGGTGGGCAAATTTCTTAACCATTTAGAGCCCTTGTCTCTCCACCTATTAAATGGGGATAATATTACTTCCTTCAATTCATTTCTGTGAAAATCTAGTTAAATGGGTTAATTTAGGGAAACCAATTTAGCGTAGTGTCTGGCCCAATAAAGGAAATTTCCTTGCCTTTCCTGACCTTGGTGGGGGTGAAGGGTGGGCACAGAGATGCTGAACTTGATGTCCACGAGTCCTTAAGACAGTAGTTCCCAAACTCTTGGTCATAGATTGGTGCCCAGCTGAATATCATAATCACAGGAATGGTTTCTTTAGTACAAGTGTTGGGGTGCTTTCTCTGGAGATTCTGTTTTGGGGAGTGTAGGAAGGGGCTGCACCAGAATTTGAGAAGTTGCCCAAGTGATCCTGAAGCATAGGTACATTTGGAGACCTACTGAAAATATATTCAAAAGTATGAGTGTGCATGCACACACGTACCTATGTGCATTTTTCCAGAGAAAGGCCCCCTTGTTTTCACCAGATTCTCAAAGTGCTTCATAATCCCACAAAAATTAAGAATCGCTCTTGTGTGCTGTGTGCTCGCTGGCACAGACGATGGTCTGGAGAATATGGGCTTAGGACATGAACTGGCCTCTAAGTCTAGCACTGCTGGGCTCTCCTCCTCCCCTCACTCTAGAGATTCCTGGGGAAATAGGAACAGGTGCTTGGTCACCTGACTCTGGCAGGTGGGTAAGTGGGGCATCTCATCATGCTGACTCCAGAGGTTCCTGAGATAGTTGTAACTGGCCTGAAAAGTTGACATGGAAATTGTTTCCGTCTGGTTCCTGTAAACGTGAAATCTGTTATGAATTACATCCATCTGAGTGAAAGAGGGATAGAGGTTTGTGGTGTGTGTGCAGGAGAGGCAGCCTCGGCATGGTCTGAAAGCTTTTGCAATTTTTCCTAATTGGTCCAATCTTTGTCAGCAATGAGTCTCCTTTTTTCTTTTCTCCATCCCATCCTCCATTGCCTGTAATGTCTGACTTCCTGGCAAGGCAAACAGGCACCAGAACTGGGATGTTGTGATTCCGGAGGATTTTCAGGTGTGTGATGGTAAAAACAGGCAGGAAGGGAATGTTGGCTCTGTGTTTGGCAGCTAAGGAGACTTGTTTTTCAACATGCCTTGTGAGGTTAGGAGACTTGGACTTTTTTCCTTGTTTTCTGTATTCTCGGTAAGTCTCCTAAGATGCTCTATGAACTGTGCTGTGAATTCTGACTTCCCCTATGATGTCCTCAAGTTTACCACTGAAGGGACAGAAGTTCGCAACTGTTTCCGGTCGCCATGGGTGATACCTTGGTAACTTGAACTAAGTTCATGTTAGTTTGTAGTCTTTGGTGTCAACTTTAGGGTACCCATTCCTTTGTTGTCTCCTGTCAGAGCTAACACAGACCAGGTAAGAATGTGATTTGCCTCATATAGAACCCCCTACCATGCAGTTATATCTAGAATATGAAATAGTCAGTGAGTGCTGTGAGTGTCTTTCTGTGTGGTTGTTAGTCTGTTTGTTCATTCCTTCAACCCTTACCTCTTGCTTGTTGGCCACGTGCCAGGCACAGTCACCAACACTGGAAGTATCGTGAGGACCAATGCTCAGTCCTGCTTTTCCGGAACTTACCTTTTGGTGACAAGGACAGGAGAATAGGTGGCATGATAGAGCAGACAGAGAATCTTGTTTTCTAGGATACTTTCTTCCTTGTTAGCTTGGTGGCTTCCTCTTCCTCACAAAATACTCCTAACACTAGGATCTTAAAGATGAATAATAATGGAAATAACTTAAGATACTTCCCCTTCCATGGGCATTTGCCTTTAAACTGGAGTTAAAATCTTATGTAAAGGGATGTGGAGCTAAATTTTGGGGTAGGCTCTGTGAGAAGACCTGGAATCTCCCTCTGAAGTGGCTAATGCTGCCCGGCTGTAGCTCATTCACCATGCCTGTCGCCAAGCTGTGTGAAGGTACAGATGTCTCCACTGACACCCTCCAAGTTGTCTCTCTTGTGTTTCTACTTCTCTGCTTTGTATCACTCCCACTTTACCACCGGTGAATCCCTCTCTGTTTTCATGTGTGGCTGGCAGGTGCAGTCGAGATACCAGGAGGAAGGAATCAAGCAGCTGAGGAGGGGCCAGGCTGTTCTTCCTCCCGCCCACAGTACCTGCTCTGTACCCAATCCTTCCCCCCCACCACACTGTCTACCCTGCATACCCCCGTGCCTTCAGAGCTTTGCCCAGACCTCTGAGGCCTGCATGAGTGCCTGTCTACAGGGCTGTCTCTCAGCTAGTTCTCTGGCTCTTATCTCCTGCCTTGCCTGTATACCCCTGGGCAGAAGCTGCCATGTATCCTTGGCCACCTTTTCTCATGGACCATGTCTTTTTTGCCCTGTCCCTGAGACCAGCCTAGACTTCCCAAAACATGATAGCTATCTTTGTGGCCCTTGTGTGAAGAGAGCCCAACAAACGCTTGTGGCCTGACTGATTGGTTTTCCAGCCAGGCCATCAGTTGTTTCCTGGCCACAGTCTGGCTGCTCTTTTGAATGCCTTCCCCTGCCCCCCACTCTAAGGAGGCAGTGGCCAGATTCACGTCAGCAGCTACTCCCACTGTGGGCTGTGGTTTTGGTGAGCCGCTTTTTAGGCCTCTCATCTTTATGGGAAGCCTGCCCAGCCCCGGCCTGATTAGAGTTGGATGGTGGCAATAAAGGTTTCCCTTCCCTCCAGTGGGGCTGAGTGTGTAGCCTTGAATGGCTGGAGTTAGCCACACATGATAGCGGGTTTCCTTCCCGGGCCTCTAGTCACTGTCTTCAACTGTGCGGTGGGTCTGCTTGGCTCAGGTCACCCAGACAGGACTGAAGTCAGGCTCTTGCTGTGTTGGGTAGGGCCTGGGTAACTAGGTGAGGTTAGGTGCCCACCCCTTGATCTCCTTTGGGATGGAACTTCTGAAGGAGAGCCAGGCAGTTGTGCAGTGGGTCCTGAAGCAACAGCAGGCCATGGGGAGGATGGCCACGGATGGAGTGAGGGCACCTTTCAGTGACAGAAGGTACCTTCTCCCTAAACAGAAGTTGAATTTATTTATTTATTTATTTATTTATTTATTTATTTACTTACTTACTTACTAACTTACTTTTAAAGGAAGGAAGGAAAAGATGAAGAACTTTAGAGGTCAGAGTCTGAGACAGCCCAAGGTGGAGACAAAAGGAGTGCCAGGGAAGAACATACACTGAGACACAGAGAGACAGTGAGTGGCAGATTGGCAGAGAGAGGGGCAGGAAGACCACAGGGAGAGAAGTACTGAAAGAGAGAGAGACAGAGGAAGAGGGAGAGGGAAGCCTAGAAGAAGCAGCGGTGACATTGCTTATGGATTTACTGATCTCTGACTTGTTCACGACTTCTGCTGGGAGTCTCTAAAGTACAGTCTTAATGTAGGTATCCATTTAATAATAATAGGATTTCTTGAGCAATTGCTGTGTGCCAAGTACTGTGCTAAGATATTTTGTAAATGTAACCTCCTTTAATTTTTATGACAATCCCATGAGGGGACTTTCATTATCTCATTTTATACAAGAGGAACAGGTGCTCAGAATAGGGAACATGGCAAGCAAGGAAAAGAGCCAGGACTCTGACCTGAGGTCTGTGGAACCCCAACGTGTATCACTGTAAAATATGTGACACTTCTTTGTCTTCTGGGAGCTGCACCATCCATTTTATCCCATGTGGTCCTCTTTTCACAAACAGCCCACCCCTTTTTCATCTCCTACCTCTGCCATCACTCTCTGCTTTCTTGCTGCCAGCAGTCAAGCCCACAGACTCACCATGAAAGCATATCTTACCTTTGTGTACCATTGTGTTTCCAGAGCCTTTCCCATGCAGTGATTCTGTGAGCAGATATTATTTTCTACATCCTGTAGAAGGGGAAAGTGGCTCAGTGAGATTCAATGACTGCCTAGGGTTGCACCACACAACTGTTAGGTGGTGGAGCCAGGATGCAAATCCAGTGTCAGAATTCAAATCCAGCACCCTCCTAACCTCACTGGCCACCTCTCTGAGGAGCCATGTTCTTCATAGCAGCCACTCCATCTTGAGCCAGAGGGTAGGCCATGGAACCAGGAAGTGGTTTGCATTTGGAACTGAGGTGGGGTTGGTTGTGGGTAGAGAGACACTGAGGCAATGAGTGGGCCCATAGAAACTTCTCCCTGGGAGCTGCAGCCTCTCCCCAAGGCAGAGCATCTGAGTTATGGCTTAGTGTTGACCGCTGGCCATTTTCAGAAAGTCTGCCCTCCAACAGAGTAGAGGGCTGATACGTCAGGTAAGTGTGAGGAGACCTACTGTTTGGGGGGCATGTGTTAGTGACTGGCAGGCCTGACATCAGGGAAACATGGAGACAGCCAGGTGTGGCAAAGGGACCAGGAGCAGTGTCCACAGAGAGTAGGATACCTGCCTTGAAGTGTTCCATTTACCTTCTTTAAAGGGAAATGACCACGAAAGCAAAGGCAGATCTCCCACTGGTGCTCCCACATGGTTGCAGCTAAAGTCCTGAGGCTCTAAGGTCCCTGACATGTTGTCCTGATGTCAGAGTCGGGTCTGCTGACCCCTCAGAGGGGTTAAGTTGTCCCATCTGCACCCTCGCTACCCTCCTGTAGCGAGGAGGGTATCTGTGGAGCCACCCCGGCCCTATCTCCTTGAAACACTGCCTTGGGCCTCCAGAAATAGCAGCCGTCAGAGAGAAGCAAATACCCAACAGAACAAGCAGCCTGTGTGTGAGTCTTTTCACTCAGAATTAAAACAGAAACCAAAAAAAATTGTTATCGACACAATACCTAGGGGCCATGTGATAGAATAACTGTCGTCTTCCTGGGGTTGTGTAAAACTTTCCAAGGCCCACGGCCCTCTGATGTTTGGTAACTCTACCCATCAGCATATCGGACATCTTCAAATATATCCACAAATCACATCAAGTAGAATATGTTTGCTGTAACAAAGTTAGAAACAATGGTTGTGTTTTTATAATGTTGAGTTTTATTAAGAATAAATTATTCACTTTGGTCTTGTGATATAGACTTTATTATATTGATAGATAACTCTTATGTGTTGAGCTGCATTTGACTAGCTGACACAATGTTAAGTGTTATGGACATTGAGTTACATATGCATTTTGATTTTGTACTTTTCCTCTCTATTTTGGACCCAATCTAGTTTTTTAAAAAATTTTCGAGTGTTTTTTTGGGGTAATGAAAAGCTTGGAGGGCATAGGCATTGAGTCTCTTGTGCCCAGTGTATAATCTCTTCTATCCCTTCCCACATCACCCTCCAGCCCCAGAGTGAGAGAGAAAGAAAGAGACTTCCTCAATGAATTGATATTCACTTTCTGGCCTAAATTATACTAGGTTCTCAGGTCCTCCAGTCTCCTCTTGGTGTTGTTTTTATAACTATAAAATATAAGAAGTGTTCTTTGAGAAATGTGGAAAATTTCTAAGTGTCCCAAACAGATGATATTAAATCAGTTACCACAGATCCTTTGGCAGAAGGGAGGATATAAATTCTAAATGTGATTGTGTCAACCAGCTCAGATTTTCAGAAGTGAAGAGTAAAGATGTGGGGAAGTCTGGTTCTTCCAGAGCCTCTGACTGCGACCTTTGTGTGGCTCTGGTGTAATGTAGATGATGGATTTTCTCTCTTGCTCCAAAAAAGAGACTTGTGCTGGATGTAGCCATGATGGAGGTGCCTCACAGGCACTGTGTGCAAATATTGTGCCTGAGGGGAGCAGAGTGAAGAACTGACTTGGGTGACAAGAGGCAGAATTTTAAAAAGGAGAGGAAAGCTGGGGAAAACCCCTCTAGGGCCAGAGACCTGGCTCATCCAAGACATTCAGGTAGGGTCCGGGCTATGGAAGCAGGAAGACACTCTGCCATGTGGGGACACCATGGCTTCCTCTTTAGGGACTGAAGCTGGGCTCTGGCTATGCTTCCCAAGATGGGGGCACCAGGTCTAGCTTCCAAAGGGCCACTTCTAGGAGGGGCCTGTTACTCATCTGGAAAACTCTATCAGCACCTTGAGTGGGAACCTGTAGGGGCGAGGGAGAGGGGGGAGCATTTGGCTATCCTCAACCACAGTGATTTACCTGACATAAGAAAAACTAAAATGAAGCATCATGAATTGTGACAGGCCCCGTTAATGTGACACACTCGTTAAGAGCTCTGATAACTAGTGATATTTAAAGAAGGGGAAAAAACCCTCATAAAAAGACATGAAGGGATTTACTACAGGAAAAGAAAATATAGATCCCTTGAGATGACTGATACAAGAGAACAAAGGAGGTCCTGAAAGTGGCTGCCTTTGATCAAGGTGAGAGCCAGAATCTTCAAGGTTGGGCACAGGTACTTCTGAAACCCAGGAGAAGCATCTTTTGGGTCATGCCTGGTGTTTCTCCATTAAGCAAGTAGTACATTCAACCAGAACTTGCTCTTTGTTAATGGAGTGGAATCCCCTTTCTACACTAAAAATGAGATTATGTAAAATCTAAAATTTATTTGAAAGAGGGAGGGCTTTTTTGTGTGCCTGATGCATTACCATAAAATGACACTGTCTTACTCCTTATTGCCTAATTAGTAATATTGTACTTCTGTGTGAAATGGTGTGTTTAAACATTGCCAATCGATTTAAACAAAAGAATTCAAAATACTGTAGGATGGAGCACAGTGAAACATTCCTGCCAGCCAGTGTTCTCCCAGGGTAAGGTTTTTGTCATTTCAAGGTATGCTTGTGCAACAGGAACATAGCAGAAGAGGGAAGTTTCCTTCAGTTTCCCAGTCCTCACCGTGTTTTCTGACCTTTCCATTTCCTTCATCCAGGGCTTAGCTGGTCCTAGGGCTGTAAAAAGTTTTAGGGTCTTATAGACTTAGCTGGATATTGGGCTTAGTGGGATCTATCATTCATTTTCTCATTCATTATACACTTAGTGAAGACATATATAAACTATGGGTTCTAGGTATTAAAGACATAGAATGAGGATAATAGAGTTCCTTTCCTTTAGGAGGTCAGCCCAGTGGGAAAACAGATGTTCTTGTGGAAAATTGAAATATACCCTGGTCAGCAAAGAGGATGGTAGAGAGATGAGCAGATTTCATGGCAACCTTGAGAAAGAGTATAGTAGAATAGCCTGCCTGCTGTAACAAATAACCCCCAACTCTTGGTGGCTTAACAGGATAAAGGTTTATTTCTTCTATCACAGTCCAACTTAGATTGGCAGGGTCGTGATAGGGGACATTCAGGGATTCAGGGTTCTTCTGTTTAGAGGCTGTGCCATCCCCTTGGGCCTGGAAATTTTCCTTTGGAGCCCCTGAATCTGGGCTGACAGATAAGAGATAATAAGGGGCATGGAGGGTTGTACCCGAAGTTTTAAGGTCCAGGCCTAGAGGTGGGGCTCATCATTTCCACATGTTCCATTGGCTAGAAAGGAATTCATGGCCCTGCCCCCTGCAGGGGAGTCTGGGAAATATGGTCTGGCTTTGTGCTCATGTGGAAGAGGAGCAGGTTTGGTGAACATTAGTGCCACATTCACTGCAAGGAGCAACTGCTGCCCCCCCCCCCCCCGCCCCGGGAAGTCAGAGCAGCTCCATGAAAAGTGAGTACTGAGGGTGGGTGGAGTTTGCCACAGAAAGATGTTGAGTGTTGGTGCCAGGCCAGGAGGGAGTAGGGGTGTGAGAAGAGTACCTCAAGGAAAGGAAGTGGAAATAACTTGGATTTGTCTTCAGATAGAGCTGGATTTAAACATTGGCCTACAACTAGCAATGGTGTGACCTTGAGCCTGGTCCCTGTGTGTCCCAGGTGTCAGCTTCAGCTCTTCATCCCATGCCCTCTCCCAGATTGTGGGCATTAGGGACTTGCCTTCTACAGTCCCTGCTGGCTCCAGTGTCAACCACAGTCACTTTCTCTGAGTATGCCCTTCTCCCTGCTCTGGACAAACCCTGACATGGACCTGTTCCCCTTCTTTGAGTTATACACACACACACACACACACACACACACACACACACACACACACTCACACACACAGACACTCCAGTCCCACACAAGGTTTTTATGAGTATATCAGCCTGTACTCAGGTTTTGGGAAGCTAAAGGGAGTTCACATCATTGTAATGTAAATATTGAATGTTTGAAGTTTCTGTGCTTAGAAAGTCCTTCCGACATTTTTACCTACCCAGGCCTTACAGTTTTAATGTATTTCTTGCCCTTTCTATTTCTCCCCCTCTACTGCCCCCAAACTACTTGAACATACTCTCCTCATTTTTATTATGCAGAGTAGTTCAGCTCTATATAGTCCCTAAACTTAGCTCAGAGCTTTCCTCTGCACATCCACTGATGTGCTTTCCCACACAAGGGGCCATATCCACTGATGTGTCTTCCCACATGATGGGCCATCTGATGGGGATCTGACCCCATCTTCTTGGATGAGGGAAAAGGGGTGGTAGAGAGACTCATTTTTCCATTGCTTCAAAGGCAGAAGCAGATGGCGTCAATTTTTGTTTTAAGTAACTTTTTCTTTCTTTTATATACAATTTCACTAAGGATCAGATGGGAATGTTGCCACCCAAATTGCAAGGTTGTTGTGAGAAATAAGATAATATATGAAAATGTGTAATATGGTGCCTGGCACATAGCAGATCCTCAATTAAAATGCAGCTGTCACTCCTCTCCCACCCACCCTCAGATTCACAGGGTATTAAAAGGCACAGTGCTGTGTGGTCAGTGACACTGACCTAGATGGGTCAAGGGGACAGTGTGTGATGGGGAGTCATGAGAGCTGGAGCTGCAGAGAGGGAGTGGGGCCAAACAATTTCATGCCATGCTTTTATCCAAGGAGATGGGCCTTTGTCCTCTGCATTCAGAATTCAGAACTTAGCACATTAGATATAAATGGGAGGAGAACCTTTTAAAATAGCCGTCTGTTTGAGCAGAAGTCTTTTTACTGAGATTCAAGATGTGGCTCCAAGTAGGTTTAAATTTGCAGAGCACATGCAGAAGCTGGTTTGTTGCTCTAGGATGCCACACCTGCAGTTAGGGCAGACATAGTGTGTCCTCCCACGTGAGCTGCAGCTTATTGGCCCTGTCTGGAAGACCCGGCTGAAACTTGTTACCCTGAGGAGCTGGTTTGCATGACAGATCCTGCAGGGAAATGGCTGGCAGAGCTGGAGGGTTCACGTACTCTCCCAGCAGCCTGCTCTTTGTGAGAGCCCCGTGCCTTTACTTCTCTTTGAGAGGTAGAGGAAGAGAGGCCCAGGCAAGCTAAGCAGCTGACACAGTCAGGCATGTGCTGCAAGGATCAAAACCCTTTCTCCTGCAACTCCCCCAGTCTCCCAGAGCTAAGAGGGGCCCTGGCCCATCCAGCAGAGGGTCTTCTCCTGCAGCAGTCTCTTGACAAGTCTTTGGGGCCATCCAACCTCTGCCCCAACACCTCTAGGAGTGGAAATCCATTTGGGGTTATCTGTAATCCTGAAAAAGGGTTTTCTTAGAGCTGTCTTCCTTTATCTTTTACCTGTTGCACTTCATTTTGCCATCTGGAGGGGAAAAAGGTATTCTTCCTTCCTTAGGAAATCCTTGTTGATACCAAAGACAGCTCCCATGTGTCTCTTGGTTGTCCCTTAGGCTAACAATCCTCTTCACTGCACCCTTTCCCTGCAGTCCTGGCCACCTCATCTGAACTCTGCTGTTTGCCTTTGACCCACAGTTCCTCAGCTCTACCTGGCCACAGGGATGAGAGACTGTTGCTTCCCCTTAGGACAGCATAGCCTGAGATTATATACTGCCTTCCTCCTCCTCCCTCCTCCTTTTTGTCCTCCCCCTCCCTCCTCCTCATCCTCCCTCTCTCTCTCCTCTTTCCCCATCTTTCCTCCTCCCCCTCCCTCCTCCTCTCCTTCATTCTCCCCCTCCCTTTTCCTTTCCTCTTCTTTCCTCCCTCCTCCTTCCTTCCTCCTCCTCCTCCCTTCTTCTCTCCTCTCCCTCCTCCGTGTTCTCCTCTCACTCCTCATCCCCCCTCCTTCCTCCTTCCACATCACATTGTTTACTTGTGTTGAAATTTTAGGCAACTGGAATTCCTCAGTCATTTTTCATGTGTAGTGTAAGTTTTGTTTCTCTCTTTCTGTCCATGGACAGTTCCTTCTTTTGGAGATTTCCTGGTAAATGTTTTTCCTTGACACACTTGGCCCCTTTGGGGGCTTCTTTGCTTGTCCCCCCCCCCAACATTCCTGCTCTGTGATATTCTTATTTTCTTTCCCACTATGAATGCTGTGTTTCAGTGACTGGAGGAGTTTTTGGCCTATTTGATGAACTTCTTATGCTCCCTTATGCTCCCTGTGAACACTTATGCTCCCTTTGATTCTATCCCATTTTCCCATGCAGGAACGCTCATTCCCTAAGTCCTGACCGGCCATTGAACACCTATGGGAGGTGTCACTGGGTTTCTTGCCCTCATAGGAGCACAGTGTTCATCAGGTTCTATCCTGCAGCCTACACTGGCATATCTGAAAATTCCATCATTGTAGAAGTAGGAATACTTTCCAAACAAAGGTCCTGTGAGGACACCTGGGGACACTGTATTCCCAAGAGCAAACACTGACTACAATGTCTTTTTGGCTATCATGGGATCTGGTAGAAAACTTTCAAGTTACCAAAATAGAGAATATGTTCTAATGTCTTGCAAATGAACCAAATACACTTCCCTTAATGGGAGAAGAGATGTGTGTGTGTTTTTTTTTATCACTGATAATAATAGCAGAGATGACAGTAATAGTTATTACTTGCCTGGCACTGTGCTCTGTGTTCTACACACCTTTGTCATTTAGTCCATACAGCAACTAATGAGGAGTGAGTGTGCATATCTCAAAGCCTGGAGGGGTCATCAGACCTGCCCTGATCACACGGCTAGAGAGCAGAGCAGTGGAGCCAGAGCTCCCTGTAACCAGCAAGTCATGTTTCCCACAGGACAGTTGGGATCATGGCTGTGCCAGTGTTGCTGCCACTTGGGGGTGAGTCTCTGGGCCTTAGTTTCTCCCGTGGTAAAGATGGGATCAGATTAGATGTACTTAACAGTGTTATCAGCTATATATATGTCTATGATTTGATATCTCTGTTATTTCAGAGACAGCTTCCTTTGGGAAACATTGTTGTCACAAGAAAAGAAAATTGCCTTCTGTCAAAATGTTTTCTAGTCTCGGACACAGTGAATGGGGTTAGCACCAGAGGTAGAAAGCCATTACTACAGGAAGCAGGGTGGAGATGAGGCTTAGGATGGGTGGATGGACCAGCATCCTAAACTGAATAGGGACATAATTCTTCGGGAGCCACAAAATTATGCATCTGATTCTGTCCCCTGCAATTCAAGCCTGCTAGAGGTAGTGAATGTCAGACTGGTGAGGATCTTCCCCTCGGCCTCAGACTCAGAAATTCATATGTCAGGTCAGGAAGGGGACCCCAGCACCATTTAGCACCCCCTTCATTTTATGTCAGCATACGTGGAACTCTCAGCCCTTAGAGGACAGAGACCTCTGAGGCCATATGTTCCAAACTCCCAAAGAATCTCTGACAGAGGAGACTTTAGATCAGGGGGGCCTCACACTCTGTGCCCCCTCAGGGGTACCATCCCTGATAAGTACATCTTCAAGAGCCAGCCTTGGTAGAGCAGGGCTTCCTTTTGGAATATGGAACTTGTAAGACTCTTTCAGCCTCTCTTCCAGTAGTTCATCTGTCAGGCTGGTTAGTAGGACAAGGAGTCCGGAACCCTCCTGTTGTTTCAGGAAGCTCCTCTTGTCCATCTATCCTGAATACCTGTGATTTGCCAGCTCACTCTACAGTTCTTAGTGGGAATTAATGAATCCGGGATTCTTTGCTACTTCTCAGGTGATAAATTGTGATGAAGTATAGTCAAGATCTCCTAGCCTAAATGTAATGAAAGCCTAAATGAAGTACCATTGGTAAGATATTTTGAGTCATACACACAAAAATAATTTATTGGCAATCCCCAAATTTTGAACTGTTCTTTTATTCATTGTTAGCTTGGTGTTTTAAACTTAGAAAATTTTAAATGGCATTTAGATTTCTGGGCTGGCCTGTTTAACCCATAATACAGCTGAAACACTCTATAGTTACCATGAATCACAGTGGAAAATAATATTTTTGTAAATGAGTAGTATAGAATTGCAGTTAGACTCCCTCTATATCGAACTACTTTTGGAAAGCCGTCAGCAGTTTCCAGCCAGAACAGAAACACATTTAACACTGAAGTGTAAAAGTAGCATGTCCGATTAATCTTTACTCTGATAAGAGGGAAGTGAGGAAGAACTGAGAGTTTACTGGGTATTTACATGGTCCAGGCAAGCAGCAAGGAGAGCAGTGTGGTTCAGGGTTCTTGAGGCTGTGGTAGGTGTAGCCCTTATGGTCTCCTGTAAACATTTCTTCCTGGGTATTTTTTTCTAAAATTTTTAGTTTTATTTATTTATTTATTTTGAGAGAGAGAGAGAGAGAGAGAGAGAGATGAACCAGTAGAGAAGGGGCAGAGAGAGAGAGGGGGACAGAGGATCTGAAGGAGGCTCTGCGCTGACAATGGAGAGCCTGATGTGGGCCTCGAAGCCACGAACCATGAGATCATGACCTGAGCCACCAGGGTGCCCCCTGAGTATTTTAAATATCACCTAGCCCAGCAGGTCCAGAGCTGATGGGAACAAGGTGGGCAGCAGGAAGGGAAGACTCCAGGGCTTCTATAGTTTTGAGCAGGACAAAACCTGTTAGCAGCCTGCCTTCTGGTTCAGAATGGATGGGCTGGGCTTGCCCAGTGAAACATATTCTGGTCCTTTTTAGGTCAGCAGTCCCATGGCCAGCAGTATATCCAGAGCTGGCTTTTTACCAGGCACAGCCTGGCCCAAAGCACCCCTTCCTTCAGGGGCACCATCTTGCTCTTCTAAGATGGGAGATGGGAGCTAAAGCTGTCAGAA
This sequence comes from Leopardus geoffroyi, assembly GCF_018350155.1. NCBI lineage: Eukaryota > Metazoa > Chordata > Mammalia > Carnivora > Felidae > Leopardus > Leopardus geoffroyi. The sequence goes on along the minus strand of NC_059341.1, from coordinate 35,477,829 downwards.
CAAGGAGACTGCAGCAAGGTACCTCACTACAGCCCAGAACGCCTACCCTATGCCCTTAGGAAATTTAAATCCTACCACTCTTTCGGCTGCTCTTCTCTATGAAGACATGTAAATCGAGATTCCCAATTTAAGAATTTATCCCTTCTTCCCTGGGTGGATCTCTTCCCCACCCTCTACCTCTGTCTCTCCCTTTCGTTCCCTTCTCTCTTCACTCTACCCCTCCTCTTGCCCTCTCTCTTTCCTCCCAGTCCCTCTTTCCCTCTTTTTCCTCCTCTCTCCATCTCTCTCTGTCCTCCCTCTCCCCCTCTCCAGCTTCCCTGCTTCTTGAGTTTACTAAAGCTACTCACTGACCATTGGAAATGCCCAATTAAATCCTGAGTGCTGTGTGACTTAAATTCAAATTGTACCCCAGGAATTCTGACACAGTCTGTGTTTCCCATTGATTTAAAAAATTAAGACTCAGTGATATAATGTAATTCATTATTATGTAATAAAAGCCTATTATGGATTGTAATTTTTCAGTGACTAACTCAATTTTACTTATTAGTGTTCATTTAAATCTTAGCTTATTATATGTTCAATACTACAAGTATTAGAACCATTTTCTTCAAAAATCAGCCATTTGGATTTTTTCATCAGTTTAGACAAGACTTTCCTCCTCCCTCTTCCTCCAAAAACATTCAGGTAGGTGAGATTTTCCTACATTCAAATCAGTGATTGAATAGGACCAAACTGGAGGATGATTAAATTTGGAACCAGAAGCACCAAACTGAAATGAATTTTATTAATTTCAAAATCTGACATTTTTGAGGACCCTTTAATAGAACCAGGGCTTCTGTAAATAACCACCCAGTGAATCAGTTCCATGCAGAAACAAACCTGTATCTTGAAATGCAACTTTAGATCATTTTCAAACCAAGCTGCAATTTCATTAGGAAGGTTCCTCTGATTTACATTTTCTGGGTTTAGTAAATTCAATTCAAATTTATTTCCTCCTAAATGAATTTTTACTACCGGAAGGCCCTTGTATGGAAATGATCTTCTATCATTATGTGGTTTGCCTGCCCCTGAGGGTGAGATGGCCTTGATATTGGAGTGGCAGCCAGGGCTTGGAGAGGACTGGAGTTACCTTTCAAGGCTGCGTGTGTGTGTACACACACACACACACACACACACACACACACACACACGGCTGAAACAGGAGTAAAGGACACACTTAAGAAGGAAGGTGCTTGTGTTTGTGCCTGCGTTCTTTAGGACAAAATATTCAGATCTGGCCGTTCTGCTGAAAGCATCTTTGAAGGCAGCAGGGGCCAGGACCTGGGGATCTGCCTGCCTGTTTTCCTCCCCACCTGGCTCTCTCCCCACCTCTGCCTCCCCTGGAGAAGTGGCTTCTGAGGAGGTATGCCGCCAGAAGAGCGCCTGATCTGTTGAACCAGAGGCCTCCCCTCAGAGGCTATGTGGATGTGTTCCTCAGGCATAAGAATGACTCACCATGTAATGATTCCCTACAACTCCGTATACTGTAGGCCCCACACGTGTGGGGGAGTGGTACTCTCAGTGTCTCACAGTGGCATTGAGTTCCTCCATTACCAAACTGTGAAGACTTCAGTTTTAAAAAACAGCAATTGAATCACGTTTGGTAGAAAAGGTAAATTCTGCAGTGTCTTTGATAGAAACTCCTCATTTTCTACCCTGCAGCTCTCAGGTTGCACCAGGGGGAGGAAGTCAGAGGTGGGAGGTGGGAAGGTCAGATGAGGGATCCTGGTATTAAGAGGACGGAGGACCTGCCTACTAAGCCCTGTGTCCAGGGTTGCTGTGGTGGGCATTCATTTTGACAAGGCCAACAAGAGGTGACATACAGAGCAGCATATTTATTCCATGTGATTCTTAGTCTTCAAGGTGAGGGATGCATTTTGATGTTCTGTTAATTGTTTTCAATCATATATTATAGTGTATTATCCAAAAGTCTTTTGTAAACTTTTCCTGAAGCAAATGTAAGCTCTTGTAAGTTAGGTATTAGTTGCGTAAAGTCATTTCTCCTGAAGCTTGTGAGTTTGTCCCTTTTGACCTTCAACAAGTGGCTCCACATTGTTCTGTCACTCCATCCTGCCCATCGTCTCCTGAGGGGCTTAGAGGCATGCATCCTCCTGATCCTTTGTGCTCTGACATCTTTGGTGTGGCAGCTCTGTCCTCAGAGACCTCCTCCGAAATCGTAAGATGGCTCTACCCATTTCACACATCCCAGGCAGAAGCAGCAATGTCCAGGCCACAGGAGGCATCTTCCCCCTGAGTGTGTCTTAAGAATGAGGACGCTTCCCCTAGAAGTGTCCAATACACTCCACCATTTCTCCTGGCCAGGAATTGGTCAAATGTCCCTTTAGCAAGGAGAATGGGATTTCCTGACTGGTTTAGATGAATTAGGACTTACCTCCAACACTGGGATTGTGGTATCACAACCAAGCAGAATCTGGGCTTTGCCAGCCAGTGAGCAGGAGTGATAGCTTTTAGGCAGGCAGTGATACTGATTTCATCATTGGTCTTCCTGGCAGGGACTTAGAGGGTACCCACCACCTGTTTGTTTATTCATTTTAAGAGTTCACCTTTAAACAAAATTTTTTTAATGCTTATTTATTATTGAAAGACAGGGAGAGACAGAGCATGAGCATGGGAGGAGCAGAGAGAGGGGGAGATACAGAATCTGAAGCAGGCTCCAGGCTCTGAGCTGTCAGCACAGATCCCGATGTGGGGCTTGAATTTACAAAATCTGAAATCATGACCTGAGCTGAAGTCAGACACTTAACCGACTGAACCACCCAGGTACCCCTAAGAGTTCAGCTTTTTATTGAACATGTTACAAAAGAGGTTTAGTCAGAAAGACCAAAGCCCATGTCATCATCAAACTTCAGATTCTTCTTTCTTTGCTTCTGCCTTCTTCTCAGCTGGGGCAGCAGTGGTAGAGCGGTCAGGGCCTCTGCTGGTGCCGTGCCAGCTGCTGGGACAGGTCCACCAGCCCCTACCATGCAGACAAGGCTCCTGATGTTGACATCGGCCAGAGCCTTTGCAGACAGGCCTGGCCACAAAGGTTTAACACTTAACACCTGCTGCTTTCATGAGGACATTGATCTTATCCTCCATTTCTGTCACCTCATTGTCATGCAGAATGAGGGCACTGAGTAGATGCAGGTGAGCTCCAAGATGGAGGCCATGGTGTGGGCGCGTGCTAGTCTCAGGGTGAAGTGGGGGACCCACCCCAGCACGGCCTCAGCTTCCTCAGAAGGACTGAGCACCTTAGCGGCAGCTGCTGAAAAGTGATACTGACCATTTACGTTTTTCTAGTCTTTTGTCACGTGCAAAAATATGTGTTTTTTTTTCTCTTTAAGTTGTAATGATTAGAGAAATTATTCAGTGCTGACCTCAGGCCTCTGTTTCTTCTTGCCTGAACTGGACAATGTGGATTTTAGAGTTGGAAGCCCTCTAAGAACATGCAACTCACAAGCACCTGGGTGGCTCAGTCAGTGAAGTGTCCGACTTCAGCTCAGGTCATGATCTTGTGGCTTGTGCTTTCGAACCCCACATTGGGTTCTGTGCTGACAGCTCAGAGCCTGGACCCTGCTTCAGATTCTGTGTCTCCTTCTATCTCTGTCCCTCCCCTGCTCACGCTCTGTCTCTCTCTTCTCTCTTTCAAAAATAAATGTTTAAAAAAACCATGCAGCTCAATCTTTCATTTTACAAATAGGGACACTGAGGCTCATGCTGCTAGGGACTTGCCTGGTGGGTGTCTCATAGCTGGTTTAGCTGAGCATGCCTGTGATGGCTTGTCTCTCATTTCATGGTTTTTTTTTTTCTACTTTCACGATGCTCCAGCCTCTTTCTGTCCATGTAATCAATGCTATTGTGCACTTTTAAGCTTTTCTCTCTGTTAAAACCTGTGTGAGAACCGAAGAACTAGAGAGCAGTCATTTATAGCTCAGCATGAATATTAGATACTTCATATTTTAAGTCTGCTCTTGAATCATTTAAAGACATTTCAAGCATTTATTAACAGAATGAGAATTATTTTGGGGGTAGGAGACCGTTACTTCTCTTCCCGGTCCTTCAGAATGAAACTGGTACCTCGTCTGCCTTCTTGCTCCTCGAAGGCACAACCATCTCAGGAGCTACAGCAGAGAAGAGAAAGGGACCTTGCTTCACATGAGGAAAGTGTCCTGCTGAACACCATCCTTAGACTCTTCATTTAATCTAAAAATGTTTTGTGTGTAAAGTACAAGCTCTGTTGTCTTCTGTAAGCAGAGGGTGAGGTGGGTGAGGTGAGGCTCATGGATAAAGGGCCATAGGTCCTTAGAATGCTCCGGGTCCCAGAGATGAAGACATCTGTCTGACAAAGTCCCCCATGTCTCACAGTCCAAGACAGACTTCTCTTCTCCATAAACAGATGCTTTTAAGTGCCTGATCATAGAAGCCTAGGAAGTGGCTGTTTGTACTACCAAAGTTTTTTTTTTTTCTATGCAGATAAAATCATCATGGGGATCCTATGAAAGGAGTATGTCAAGTATTTACCTGGAGTATCTCCCCTGGAGTATTTAGAAAATGACTTGATTTCCACACTGAGTATTGTTTAAAGTGAGACATACATAGTCTTTCCCTTAAAGTGACATGCCTCTGAACTATTAGGTCAGAGACCTAGTTAGGCTATTAGGTCAGAGAAGCAACAGGCTAGTACCAAGAAGGTGGTGTAGGATATTATGTCTGCAGTCCTGTCTCTGAGCTGTCCTCCCCTGTTGCCACCAAGTGCCATGGTTACTGCCTTGTCTTCTTCCCCTCAGGGTAGCTCTTGCTCAGTGCTGAGGCCATTCTTTGTTAGGGTCTGTGTCACCCACTGCAGGGTGTTTAGAAGCCTTGGCTTTCACCCCCACTTAAGTCCCCACCCAGGTATGGTGACACTTGGAAGGACCTCTGCTCACCTCGAACCACCTCCTAAGGGGACATAATGCTCCTGGTTGAGAAGGTCCATTCAACACAGAACCAACTAGAAAGTTAGAATTCTGGGGCCTGACTTAGTCATATATCTAAGCCTGTCTCTTCCTCTGTTTTTAGGGCAGTTTTCTGAATCTAGAGAAGGAGGACATTTCTTTCTGCTCACCTGGCTGCTGACATTATAGCTTCAGTCAGCGAACAAATGAAATAAACATTGATTATCATCCCCCCCTTCTCTCCACACACCCATGGGGCGTTCACTCATGCATTATGGATGCATTTTCACACCAAAGAGATTGCTAAACAGAACCAAAGGGGGTAGCGTGGGGTATTGTGACTGGAAGACCTTCACAGCAGGTCTTCTTCTTACCAAATCTCAGGGCCCAGGGCCCCAGGCTCTGTTCTTCAATGCCCAGGGGGGCATGTGACATCTGCACAACCACCACTTCAAAGCGGGATGCAGGGTTAGGGATGCTTGGCAGTTTCTTGGACATCAGACAGCATTTGCAAAACAAATTTGGTGACTTATGAATGAATCAGAACCAGACGAGTTAGTTACATTTCTCTCAGAATGCATATTTAAAACTTCTTACACACACACACACACACACACACACCAAAGAACATTCATCCCTTCCCAGGGGAGGGAGTGTTGGTCACATGTACTGGAGGGTTTGCAAAGCCAGTGTAGTTTTCCAACCCATGACATATCTGCATTCTCATCCCTTCCCTTTTTCTGGGCACCAGTCTTCCTGGTAGGAGGTTATCCATTTGGGCCCCTTTAAAGGACTGGGTGAAACCAGGTGACAGCCTTCTGCAAATTCAACTGGGAAACCTCTGTATGTAGAAGTTCAAGGTACCCTCCCACCACCACCCTGAGAGGCTGGGTTCTCACAGTTCCGACATGGAGATAGACTTGTGGAGGCGGGGTTTGGGAGGTGGCAGGTCGTGGTGCTTACAAGGAGGAAGCCGACAACCCAGAGGTGCTCACTCTTAATTTGACTTTCTCTTTCTTATCCTTCTATTTAGGTCTCATTAAATGTCACTTCATTTGACAAGTCTTCCCTAAGCTCCTATTCTAAATCCTCTTTCCTGTTATAACCTTTTATCTTGCCCTGTATTGCCCTTTTATCTTGCTCTTGTCTCTTGTAGAACTTAAAACAATTTGTAATTACATTTATTTGTATGATTGTTGGTCACCCCAGTAGATCATAAGCTGGGTGAGGTTGAGAACCTTATTTATCTTCTCGCCATTGTCATATCCCCAGTTCTTAGCCCATTGCTGGCATGTAAGAAATAGTTGTCAGATGAGTAAATGGTGACGGTAGACTCCTCTTGGGTTGATGTTTTTGAATAAGGGGAGGCAGAGGGTCTGGTGTACATGGTCTGTTTTGGGGATTAACCTTGATTTGGGGATACTCAGGGAGGCAGGAGAGCGAGTTGGGCAAACCTGGGGCTGCTCCATGTAAATCGAGTCTGAGCTTCCTGGTAGTCTACTTGAGATTTGGTGCTTCCACTGGAGCTCCATGAGATGTAAAATCCAAACCTTGGGATGACATCCAGAGGGAAGAAGGCCAGTTGACAACTTATATAATGTAGATTGGTGATTTCAGAAGCACAGGGCAGTGTTTTCAAAAATCAAATAAGACACTAAGGGTTGGGGGAATGGCAGAACATGGGAGTTGAGTCTGCTTCTGACCTGGGAGGAGGTGCTATGCAATGGTGGAAAGAGCTCAGACTTTGGAGTTAAGCCAGCATTTGATTCTAGATTTCACCACCGACTAGTTGTGTGGCTCTTAGCCAAGTTGTTTATCTAGTCTGTGTGAAACTTGGTATTTTTATCTGTAAAATGGGCCTAGTGATAGCTCCCGTTCTGCATTGTCATGAATATAGAGATGACATGTATGTCTGCCTCACACTTTGTGTCCAGTGAGTGTTGATTCTTAGTTCTTTTTCTCTTTTGAAGAGTCAACATGGAAGATTTAAGATTTCTCCTTCTCTCCAACCTAATCTCGTCCCATTTATTTAGTCATTTACCAGTCCTTAGGTATATAGTGCTCACATGCAATGTACTCATCATTGTGTTAAGGGTGGTAAAGATTCAGAAGAAATGCAGGTTTCTCCTGCAGAATGTCTCCCATGTTAACATATTCCTAGGAGAATATACCTTAGTTTTCAATAGTCCTGTTTCATATTTTATACACAGCTCTGAATAAAATGATTTTTCAGTTGATATTTATACAGGAAATATATCACCCAAACTCACTGTACATTTTGAAAAAAAGTCTCCAATTATGTTTCTAATACAACTGGTAGAGCATGAGAAACAATTGTAGGTGATTTGCAGAGCCCACAGAGTGTCAGTAAAGGAGATGTGCTTTGGGGATATTTTGGGGGCTAAGAAAGGCCATGTGACTACACTAAAGGAACATTCATCCTCTTCTCAGGGGAGGAGTCTTGGTCACATATATGTGTTGGAGGATTTGCAAAGCCAATTTAATAAATAGTGAGGTAGACCAGACTGCTTTTCCAACCCATAATACATCCGCAACACACTCTTCCCCTTTTCCTGACCGCCAACCTTCCTAGAAGGAGGTCATCCATTTGGGTCCTTTTCAAGGTCTGGGAGAAACCAGGTGACAGGCTTCTGCACATTCAACTGAGAGATCAGGAAGTGCTATTTTAAACACTTTACATCCTAATGTGATAGTTTATATGATAGTTATGTGCTGTACTTTGCTTACATTTTAGGAAATACATTATAATATATTTTGGTTTGGGGTTGATGTAATGCAACACATTATAATTTTTCCTATTTAAAATAATGGGAAATAGGTTAGCATTTCCCACTGAACATACGATTTTCAGAAACAGATTACCAAAATGTGCTTTTTCCCACGTGGTCCTTATCTTCAAAGAATGTATAGTTTAGTTGGGGTGATAACACAAACAACAAGAATTGAACTTTCTTATAAGGAACATAACATAAGATGACATACAGTTCAATTAGGTGTTGGGGTATGCATTATGGTCTGTTGATTTCATAGAGATTAGAAAAAGCAGAATCACTTGGGTGGGGGGGAAATTCCAGAGAGGTTTCATGGAGGGGACTATACCTGCAGGGACTTTAAGAATGGCAAGGCCTGGTTAGGATGGAAATCAACTTATAAGCCATGGCTGTTTGAATGTCAGGCTTGAGAAGTTTCTTCCAGTGAACATTCCTTAAATACCTATAATGCACCAAGTACTGTGTTAAGTATGAAGTGATAAGGCAGAAAACATAAAACATTGTATTATACCTGCCTCAAATCTCTTCATGTCTAAGAGTAATCAGAAGACATGTACATTGAAAACACACAACATAATTCAAATGAAAAAGTTACAACATGCTGAAAGAGAGGGATAGTGACAAGAGGGGAGATGACATACACCTGAGAAGTCACGATGGCTTTGGCTAGGATAGCTATGTTAGCTGAGATGGTCTTAAGGGAAGACCATGACTAGGGCTGCACATGTTATTAACAACTGGTCCTGCAGCACTCATCAGAATGGATACCACAGGCCAGGAGAGCTGGTGTAGGGTTCTGGAGCCTTCTGTCCTGCCTGGCATAAACCCTCTATTTAGTGGGTTCAAGGGAGGATCCAGGGGACCTGAGGAAGGGGGCCTGGGTGGTACAGGGAATTTGGGAAACTCAGGGAAATGGCCATTTACCGACCAATATGAAAGTGTCTTAATATGTAATGATCAGTTTGTACTTATCATACCTAGTAGCTGAAGATTAGACCAAATTAGAACCCCTGGGGTGAGTAAACCAATGAAGTCAGGTTATCTAACTTCTTCTCACCCCACCCCAGAACAACGTGTTTACCCTGTAACAAATGCCTTGTTTTTGGTTTGGTTTGGTTTGGTTTGAGGTTCCACCTGGTTTAACCTGAGGATCTAACTTAGGGCCTGAGTACCTGCCCCCCCGCCCACACCAATAGAAATAATGGAGAAACATCGTTCCTTTTCTAACTACTCTGAGTGTTTGAGTTAACTCTAATCCAAGGGCACCCACCCCCTGGCCCCTTCCTCAGATCCCTGGACATCCCCTGCACCCAGTAAATAGAAGATCTATGTCTAGCAGGGCAGAGGGCTCCAGAGCCCCGGGCCACCTCTCCTGGCTGGTGGTGTTCATTCTGACAGGTGGGTGATTTTTAAATATTACTCACTGGCCCTCATGCCTTCCAGTAAGAAGCAACGAATCATACTATACCTCACTAAAGTCTTGGTTTGGGGTGATGTGTTTATTGTTAGAACTGTTTTCATAAAAACAATAATCAAACACCTTTAAAAATTTTGTAAGCATCCACTTTATATATCAATATTGTTTAAAAAAAAAAAACAAATACCACAGTCCTCATGAACAAACAAACAAGACAGTTGGAAGTGGTCTGTCGATGGTTGTAATAATAAGGAATTCTCTGGGAGGAGTCATCATGTGCCTGATATTTGATGGCTCTGGGAAGACAAATGGTGTTCCATCTGTGTGCATACTTGTATTCAAGAGAAAGAGACACAGAGAGTGAGACAGAGACAGAGAGACGTGTGTCTGTGCCTCTCTGTATTTTGGGCAGTGTTTCATAAGATTCTTAACTGGCTTGTACCACCATACACACAGTGTTCTATTAGCAATTGTTTGGCCAAGAATAAAGAATTCCTAATTATATTTTAGAAATACAGTTTAAGGAGCCGAAGTTTAAAATAACTGTCTTGAGCTTCAGAAAATTCATCTCTGGAAACCATCCAGGGAAGGATATTTGTACTTTCCAAGGGGGTGGGGGGGGGGGGTCTGGTGGGGCAAAGAGCAAGTCAGATTTTTCTTACATTTCAGGCAGTGGCTTCCTGAAAGGTTACTCATACATTTCTTTAAAACACTAATTGCTTGCTTTCTCAAGAGCCAAGACGCATCCAGTCCTCCAACCAAATTCTCACCTAAAATCAGAAGGCTTAAAATCCAGTTATTTTAAGTGCTGCGTACTCTTAAAAATATGTGTCTGGTTATGTTGTATATAAGCAGCTCATATCAGAGATGCAGCAAGTCAAGCTGTATAAAATTTAGTAACACATGCCAGAGAGGAGACAGAGGGAGAAGAGAGAGGAGAGAGAGAGAGAGAGAGAAAGAGAGAGAGAGAGTGTGTGTAGAGAGGGGTGGGGGGGGGACTGACTGATATCCTACCATTTCCTCCAGGAGAGGCTCGCATTTTACTTTCAACCCGTTTCTAAAAATGGTAAATGCACAGTAAGAAAACAAGTTTATCTGTTGCAGGAAGGAAGGAAGGGCAGGGAGAGGAATCTAATCTTCAACTTGGTGTGATTTTATTTTTATCCAACTGCTTTTGCAACCGAACATCTGGGGGGAGCGGCTAGTGCAGAGTTGGGGTCTCCCTAGGTTTCAACAGCTTCATTAGGGTCATCATTCGAGATTCATTTCACCAGGACCATGGTGCAAAATATGAAGTCTTTGCAAAGACGGGAGTTGGGGGTGGGGTAGGACGAAGTAGGGACATTCGCAAGAGTGTACCAAGTGAAATGGTGATGGTATTGCTCATAATGACAGCTTTAGGATTTCTGCTGTCTACCCTTGAGGGCTTCAGGTAGCTTGTGTTGTTTCCCTTTCCCGTGAGGAAGCCCAGGATTGGTGGGAGTGCCTCGATTCTGAAGTCCAGGGTAATGATCGAGATCTAGTTGATTCAAGGTTAGAGGTGGATTTCAACCCAGTTCTTGCAGGGCTGGCAATGACATTTGGCTCTAGTGCAAATGACCTCAAAGGCAGTAACAGGCAAGTGTGATCCCCGTTAGGCTTGTGGTGGCTCAGAGAACTGGGCCCAAGTTTCTAAACTGGGAAGCATGCCAGTAATGCAAGTGTATTAGGGGAAAGAGCATTAGGTTAATTTTTTTATTCGTTGATTCAGTGATTCGACGTCTATTTCTTGGTCACCTATGAGGTGCCCAGCGCAATGCCACAGGCTGTACTCAGGGTGCAGTGAAGCCGGCTGCTGTGTCACCGCCATCTCTTCAGTAACTCCTCTCCATTGGAATCTGTGGCTATAACTGGGTATTTTGTGCCATAGAGAAGGAGGAAAGGATGTGGATGGGTAATGAGGACAAGCTGGGATTTTATGTATCAAGATGGTTGTGTAGTGATGGTAAGAGCTGTCTCTTGGGTCCCTTTTAGCAGAAAGGAACATAAAGCTTTCAAAAGAACCCTATTTTCCAGTTAGTGTCAGGACTGACTTTTCCATTTGTTTTGTGGTCAAGTGAAGGCCCTGCTGAAAACCCAGGGGTCCAGGTGGACATTGGCATGCAGGGGCCCTCAGCTTCAGCTCTGGGAACAATAAATCAGGCAGATCTTGATGAATAAGGAGCCCTCTCCAGGCTGTGATGTCAGAGACACATATCACTTGGGATTCTGCAGTTAATAGACTGCTATCCCACTTCCTTACACTTGTAGAAATCATGCTCCAGTAGCATTGTTGGACTCGTCTGGGTTGTGCCTGGTTGTGCCTATATCGTATCAGGCATTGTGAATACACGGCCCCTCTAGTAAAAGTCTGGGGTGTCTGACTTTGGAAGAGAAGGAATGTGTCCATGAACTTTAGCTTGTCTAGAAACAATGCTAAAAGCAGATTTGATGGCTACTGTTGCTGTCTTTTTGTAAGAATATGAACCGCTGTGGAGTCTTGTTGAAATACAGCAGTCATGTGCATCTCTATAACTTATTCAGTAGGACCCTACCTGCTGATTCTCATTCTCTCAAGAGCATAAATTAAGTCATACAGCTCTGGCCTTGCTGGGAGGTTGGGATGGGGAGTGGGATGATCAATGGGGCTTGCTCTCAAATCCCCAGTTGTTCTGCTCCTACTTTTCCTTGTCATTCTCTCTGTTTACGTTATTTGCACAAGCTTGGGGGACCAGAGGCAAGAACTGGCATTTGGATTAATGGCTAGATACTCCAGAACAGTCAAAGAACCAAGAAATAATGTTTATGTTCTGTTCTGGGTTATATATTTTTATGGCGAAAGAAATAATGATTTTAGTTTCTTAAGTACGCACTTCTTGCACTAATATTAAAATTAGCTGCTGTTTGCATTTGCTGAGTGCATATTAACCATGGTAGAGGGAGAGTGTGGTGAGTCAAGGGTGAATCTGTTGGAAGGAAAGAAACCACGAATTCCACTATTGCTGCTGGCTTCACTCAAAGTAGAGATTCAAATTAGCACATACTATCTGAATTAAATAAATCATACTGTAAAGAAATTAGATGGGTCTACATTTGAGGAAACCTTATTATAATGACTTATAAAGGAAATTATTGCCAACAAAATTTTGGGTTTTAATTTATCTGATCTGCTTAAAGCATGACACACCTGTCTATGTGATAAATCAATTTTTTGAGAATAGAGACCTGGATAGAGAGTAGTACTTAGCTCTTAAAATACAGAGCTTAGAATTGTAGAAAGAGAGGTATTTTATCTAGGTCAAGTATTATTACTGTTGATATCTTCGCCGTTTACCCAGAATGCTGTCTCTGCCGTGTGTTTGAGGCAGCACCCAGCTCCTTCCCAGCTCACTCTTTCCCCTGGTGTGTCTGTTGTGTGCTGGCTGTGGGTCTGGGACAACCGCAGGTGCTAAGGTTATGAGGGTGAGTGGTTAGATGTGATTTCTGCCTTTGTGCAGCTTAGGGTCTGATGGGAGAAATGAACAAAGGAAACAGATAACCACTGGACATGTGCATTTTCTCTTCTGATATCAGAGTCAGCCCGGAATACCCTGAATAATTTCACTGCCTGTCCCTTGGGGATGTTTATAAATTGCTCAATGATTTTTATCATTATGCTCTTTTACCTTTTGGAATTAGTATCATGATGGCTCTTCTGGTGGTATCACAGTTCTAAAGGAAACTGTGAACCACTCATGCTGCCCAGCCCAGGCTCCTGACTTCCACAGTCACCTCTGGGTCTGAGGCTTGGCTAAGTAGTTTCCAAGAGGAAAGTGGTCAGTTAGGACAGGGCACCTGCCTCTTCCTGTTCCTTCTGAGCCAAGGAGTGGGATAAGTATCTGACAGCCTGGAGTGGGCCCAGCTTCAGTCTGGAGTCAAGGCTGACCACCTAAGTGGGGAAAATGCCTCCTGGCTTTTGCACTGCTGCTCTATCTCCGGTGCCGCTTGTTAGCCAGCCTTCAGGTTTTAGCCCTCACCTGTTTTTAGGAGGCCCCCTCCTGCCGCCTCAGAGGGGAGCTCCTTGCCCTTGGTGCTGGGCTGGGAGCAGCAGTGGGGGCTGGCTGGGGAGAAGGGCTGGGCTGCGGCGGAGGCGAGATTATTGCCTGTTACACATGGACATCTAGACGGGGGAAGAAACATAACGGCTTTATTTTTAGGCTTTGCTAATTCTCACTCTTCTCCTAGTTCGCTGCTACCTGGCAACAGCTTATTGTCATGGCAACGCCAATGTTAATGAGTGAAGCTCTCTGTGTGTCTGTTTTACCCAGTGCTCCGTGACAGACAGTCTGTGGAGCTATCTTTCTGGCCATCGGAGGCTAAACGCTAGACTCCCTTCTCTTCCGAAGGCCTCCCAGGCCCTGTCCGTGAAGGAGAGGAATGGAGGCAGCTGCCGAGGGATTTCTGGTTTTGCTTACACATTCCTAACGTATTCTGTGTTTACAGATGGGCCTGCCGGCTTCACACACTGCCCCTCCCCTGCCTGGGCCACCCCCTCTCGACATGTTTCACTGGCAGCCATGAGCTTTTGAACAATAACCAGTTTTCTCATGTTCCAGGCACCTCGGGATTTTTATGCAGGTTTTCTGGCACCTTCTCTGCACTTGGTCAGCAAGGCTCTGAGTCCTGGGTCCTGAAGAGGTGGGAGGTGGTTGCAGGTCTCAGAGGGAACCTAGGGCTTACATCTGTGAGTGATAGCCCGCATCCCCCTGCCCTCAGACTGAGAAGCAGTAATGCCACCATACAGTGTTGTCTTGGTTTCCCTGACATCTGTTGATAGAGGTTGCCATCTATGGCCTTGCAATCATATGTGAGGGAGAGCAGCAGAGCCAGCAGCCTCTTCGTGCCTCAGTTTTTCCATCTCTAGGCTGCGCCCATCTGAAACCTTGACAGTCCTCCATGTTAGCCTGCTGAGCAGTGATGCATGTGAAGTGTTCTGGGTTCCCCTCACCAGTCCTATCATGTATGTGGCTTCCAGAACCTCTCTGTGCCTCAGTTCCCCCACTCATAAATTAAGGAGAGTAATCAGGTAAATATGGGTCAAATTGCTTAAAGCAGTGTCTGGCATAAAATAATGGTTCAATCAATATTAGTTATTACTGTGTCTGGGCATTATTTACTCCACACACCAATCTTGTGAAATAAGTACTGTTCATATTCTCAGATTGCAAAGAAGGAAACTGAGGCATGGAGAGGTGGAACAACTGCCTTGGGGTGACTGGAAGTGAGAGACTTCAGTTGGGAGGCTTGGGCCACTTGGAGGGGCTTACCCTCCATGCCCCTCAGGGTCGCAGTCCTCACAGCTGTGGAGAGCTGCTCCCTTCTCCTAAGGGTGGCCTTGGGGCCTCGTGAATGTGCATGAGCACTTTGCACTCCTTGGATAGAAGGTGCTATGTGAACCAGAGAGTTACGAACTTTCACCAGTGTCATCTCCAGGGAGGTGGCTCTTAGTTGTTTTGTATGGCTTATCTTGAGGTTGGCACTGCAAGGCTCTGTAATAAGTGATGGAATCAGGATGCTTGGAGACCCCTCCCCATGGCCCCAGACTGTTCTCAGGACACAGGGTCCTTGGCAACTGTCTCTCCATTGAGCTATGAAGCACATCGCCACTCATGTACTCCCACTAGCTCATCCAAAGTTTTCAGCTCCTTGCACAGCTTTATTTTTTCCCCAAACTTCTTGTAAGTAAATTATTCTATGTATTTTTTAAAAAATAGCAGATTCACATAGTACAAAATAAAGAATACATGAAAGGGTATACTGTGAAAAGTCTCTCTTCTTCTTTGCTCCTCACCTCTAGGGCCTGTCCTGGTAGGAGACCTACACATCAGAGAACATATACACGTATATTGTTTTCTCATTCGCCCCTGATGTGAACACTTATACATTCTGTCCTGCATTGCTTTTTTTCCCACCTAACTATACCTGGGAAATTGCTCCTTATCAGTACACAATTATGAGAAGTGGCCTCAATCATTTTCAACAGACAACTCAAAAATTTTATTGGGTTTTATTCTAGGTCAATAAATTTGTGAATAATTGTGATGAAAACTTAAGAAAGCCTAAACACCAGCAATAAGTTAATAGAAACAGTTTTCTATTATTGAGTATCACCAGGATGATAATACCAGGATTCTTTTTAATCCCTTAGCCATTTTTTAACCTGTGTAAAGCTGAAATCCAAAGTTGCAGAGCTAAAAATGAGCCTGAGTCTGTCTGCGTCCACATCCCTGTGCCCTTTCTGTCACACTGTTCTCCTTTTCTTACGTAAATTTGCTCAAAAATGGATCTCAGCCATAGGCCTGGGCCACAGAAGCTAGCTTCCTCAGAGTGACCAGTGTACTTTTTTTGTTTTTAATGTTTTTATTTATTTTTGAGAGAGACCAAGACAATATGAGTGAACCCACTCATATTCCCTCAGAGAGAGAGGGAAACACAGAATCCGAAGCAGGCTCCAGGCTCTGAGCTGTCAGCACAGCGCCCGACACAAGGCTCGAACTCAGGAGCTGTGAGATCATGACCTGAGCCAAAGTTGGACACTTAACCAACTG
The DNA here is from genome assembly GCF_018350155.1 of Leopardus geoffroyi. NCBI lineage: Eukaryota > Metazoa > Chordata > Mammalia > Carnivora > Felidae > Leopardus > Leopardus geoffroyi. The sequence continues at coordinate 35,462,042 of NC_059341.1, read as the reverse complement.
AGCCACCCAGGTGCCCCGTGACCAGTGTACTTTAATTTAGTGATGGCATTGCTGAATAGTCCTCCCGCCCACCCGCCTTTCCTCCTCCTGCAGGCCCGGCCATAATCCATAGGCAGACACTTCTGATTGGCAAACATAATTTATTGATGCATGAGGTTCATTTGAACTCCATCTCTTCTCTTCTGTGCTTCTGTTTCTTTACCTGTAAATTGTGCAGAACTGTCTCACCCCTGCCTAAAAGAGATACTGAAGAGGTGATCAAAATAATGTTAAGTGTCTCCCCTCCTCTCTCCTTCTGATGTTGCAGAGGGGTGTCCTCTGGGTCTGGGCTTAAGCACCTTGTGAGTGGGAAGTCAGGAGGAAGGGGGCATGAAAACCTGGAGGCAACTTGGGAGTGTGTAAGTGCTGATGCTTAGTACGTGCTCCGCAAGGACCGGCTGCACAAGATAGCCAGATCCACATGTGGCTGTGTATTTTGGGTTCACTGGTCAGAGATATGTCAGAGACGTGCCTGTCTGAGGTCCCTGGCTTCAGCGTTCATCTGCTATTTGGAGGTGTCCTGTTGTATTATTCAGGGCTTCAGTCTTCATTTTCCTTACCCCTCACACTGCCTCTCCCTTCCTTTCTGTGAGCTTGCTCACTTCTTAGGATAGGTTCTGGTCATCTATCGTGGTGCTGAGTTCTCTGCTAACCTTATTGCTCATGACTTCGTGGGACTGGCATCACTGAGAGGGCACAGACAAGTTCAGAGCTGGGCTTGCTCGCCCCGGCCACACCCAAGCAGGTCCTGTCCCCTGGGTAGAGTGCCCTCTTCCTGCTTTCTAGGCCTGGCTACATCATGTCCATTCCCCTCTCCCTCCACTGGGGCTACCCCACACTCTGTGGACTCTCTGCAGCTCCCTGGACTCCTCCAGCTCACCCTCTCTTCTCTCCTTTGAACTCCTGCTGTGGGTCCTGGCCTCCAGCACAGCTTGGCATTCTGTTACATTAACATTTCATGTGGATGGAGAACTAGTCCTTGGGAACATGAAGCTGCTGCTGTGACTGTAGCATGGATGTCTTCCAATATCCTGTTTGGAGGGCTCTCCCCAAAAAGGCAGAGGAGCCCCAAGGTGAGGTGAAGGGCCTTAGAGTCCCAGGTCTGCCTACTGAGAGAGGAGAGCCCTGTGGGAGAGAGCGGAGAGAGAGAGAGACTGTCCCAGAGTATGTCCTGCTGTGGCCACTTGCACGTCCACCTTTGCTTGTGAAGCTTCTGACAGAGATGTTTAGAACTCAACTTGTTGATGAAGTCACGATGCTCCCCTTTTAGCGACACCCTCTGTTGTCAAGAACTCGGAGATCAGAGAGCACAGCAGCAGAGAGATGCATTCTGGAGTGCTGGTTACAGAAGGGAAATGATCAAATATAGAACTGGACAAAGCCACACTGACTGTCCTCAGGACACACCAAAGGAAGTACCTGGGAGTCCTGGGTGAGAATGGGGGAGGCCGGGACCTGGGGGTGTTTTAGGGTCAGAGGAATGTGAGCATGACCCAGGTCCTCTGTCTCCTGCAGTGAGTCCAGGGAGCCAGCCTCCTCTGCAGCCTCCTTCCAAGCCTGGAGAGTGGAGGTGTCTCTCTCTCTCTCTCTCTCTCTCTCTCTCTCTCTCTCTCTCTCTTCCTGCCCTTGCTGCCTTAAAAGGACTAGATTATAATTTCCTTAAGGACTGAGTAGGCCCAGAAATACCTTCTTACCTGCTTACTCATATTAACATTCCTGCCAAGAAAGAGGCAGGTTCTTATTGCACAATTAGAGATAAAAGGTTTGCACTGGAGGAGGCAGTGCTCTGCAGTGAGCATTTCTCATTCAGACATAATCAGGCAAACACCTAGGGTAGTTGACTAGCCAGTAAACCCTTTTTACTTTTGATGGGAGAAAAGGTGTTATTTACAGGGTAGACATTTTGTAAATAAAGAGAAGGGGCCCCCAAAGAAGAGAGAAGAGAGTTAATAGCAGTGATTCTCACCCCTGCAGAATAATAGGGGAGAGGGAAGGTTTAAAAAAATCTAATTTGTCTTCCTCAACTCAGAGATTGGGATTCAGATGTCTTCAGTTGGGCCTGGACATCAGTATTTTTATAAAGTCTTTTTTTAAAGTTTATATATTTTTGAAAGAGAAAGAGAGCATGAGCAGGGAGGGGCAGAGAGAGGGAGACACAAAATCTGAAGCAGGCTCCAGGCTGTCAGCACTGAGCCTGATGCAGGGCTTGAACCCATGAACCATTGAGATCATGACCTGAAGTCAGACGCTTAACTGACTGAGCCACCCAGGTGCTCCTGGACATCAGTATTTTTAAAAAGCACCCCCAGGTGATTCTAATGTACAGTCAGGGTTGAAAACCATTGATTTAAAAGTGTTTAAAGACAGAAGGCAAAACGTGCAGACCTCAGCATAGAATTTGCTCCATTTCCCAGGCTAGGAACCACCGAAGACATATCCTGATTTTAATGGACAGTGGCACATTCCGAAAAAAATACTTCAGGATTTTAAGAAGCTTGGGTGTTTCTAAAAAACTATTTGTACACCTATGTTTTGTGGCAGCGTTATTCACAATAGTCAAAAGTTGAAACAACCCAAGTGTCCACGAACAATTGAATGGATAAACAAAATGTGGTGTGCACCTGTGATACAAAAGAAGGAGATTCTGACATGCTATAGCATGGATGGACCTTGAAGACATTACACGAGGTGAAATAAGCCCAGACACAGAAGGACAAATATTTATGTGGAGGACCTAGGAGAAGGAAATTCACAGAGACAGGAAGTAGAACAGTGGTTTTCAGGGGCTGGGGAGGGAAACTGGGCAGTTATTGTTTAATGGGTATTGGGTTTCTGTTTTGCTAGATGAAAAGTTTTCTAGAGATGGATGGTGGTAGTGACAGTTGCATAGTAATGTGAACATGTTTTAATGGTTCTGAACTGTACACTTGGGAATGGTTAAGTGTCGGTGGGGGGGCACCTGGGTGGCTCAGTCCGTTAAGCATCTGACTCTTGGTTTTGACTGAAGTCATGATCTCATGGTTTGTGAATTCGAGCACCACATCAGGCTCTGTGCTGATGGTGCGGAGCCTGCTTGGGATTCTCTCTCTCTCCCTCTCTCTCTGCCCCTCCTGCTCTCTCTCACTCTCTTTCTCTCTCTCAAAATAAATAAATTAAAAAAATTAAAAAGAGAAATGGTCAAGATGCTAAATTTTATGTGTATTTTACCACAGTTTAAAAATTTTAATTTCAGATTAAATTAAATTAGTTCTTAAAAATAAGAACTGTTTAATATTTTGGAAAAACAGAAATTTATAAAGAAGAAAATTTTAAAATCACCACTTGGTACTTTGATGTGTTCTTTTTCCTACATGTGTGTAAAGGGCATGTGCGCACGCACACACACACACACACACACACACACACTTTGGATGCTACTTGATAGATGCTTTGCAACTTGTGTTTTCATTTGGACTTGCTCTGATTTACCACACGCTTATTAGAGATGGCTCCGTTTTGGAGGAGGGCTAAGTGAGGCAACACAGCACAGTCAGGTCTGGAGTTGAAAATGGACTGGATTCACATTGCAGTTGTGACATTCAGGATCTTGGTGATCTTGGGCCTAATTGTGAGCCACAGTTCCTTGTTTGAGGGCTGTTTCGGGAATTAAAGAGATGCCAAGTACTCTCTCAGGCCCCTGGGAAGAGGGAAAGATCACTGTAAGCCTCCACTGATGACACACTTGTTAGAGGCATCTACTTGGTACTTGTCTTCCTCTAAACTTCCCAGATGGGGATGGGAAAGCCTTCACCAGAGATTTAGGAAATCACTGTGGCTACCGCCTGGTGCTGTGACCCTGGGGGCATCATGTCCTTTCTGGGTCTAGTTGGTGCATCTGTAAAGTGAGCATGTTGGTTTTTGACTCTCGAGGTTCCCCTCACTCCACCTGTTCTGACAGCCTTTGCTCCCCCATAACCTTTCAGTTCCTGATGCACAGCCCTCAGTTGGTATGCAGTAATGTTTATCCACCGTGAGATTTCCAGTCTGCTTGGTTCTCCTGATGTTGTGTTAGGGTAAACATCAACAATGCACAATGACATGCAACAACATTCCAGATGGGAGCCACTCCCTCCATCAAGGGCAGACTGCTTCATGGCAAATTCATTTGCTTTTTCTAGGAAGTTAAATTTCCAGTGGTGCAGTATTGTGGTCATGAGGAGCCTGGAGAGGCTCTGCTGGGAAGAGAGGTATGTTTTCCCCTAAAGACAGGGCCTGAGGGCAGAGGGCCAAACTGCCCCCTTTATGACTTCTAAAGCTCTTGAACAAGGACAGAGGAAACAGATGGATTGTCAAGACTGTGGAAAGAAGTTCTAAGTCCAGCTCAGAGCTGAGCACATCTCCCAGCTGCCAAATGGAAGGTCTCTATGTGGCAATGCTGGGAAGGAAAATTGAGTTAGGCTGACTTGCTCCAAATAAAATGCTATATTTAATTTCACTCTGGGAAACATTTGATGTCCGGACTACTGCAATATGTGAAATATATTTAAGAAGATCTGTTTTGTTACAACAGAAAAAAAAAAAAAAAAAAAAAAAGGAGGGCAGAGAGGTCCTATATCAGCTGTAGGTTGAACATACAGGAATCTGGTCATTTCAATTTGTTTTTTAATCCTCCAGCAGCTACTGACCATAGGTTGACTAGTCAGTATCTAGCAACCTGAACATAGTTGTATGAGTTGTATATGTCTCAATATTTCAGTCTGGGAAATGCCTTTCAAGTAGAACAAGACACTTGGTATGGGAGGGAAGCTGTCAGTCTTAAAACTGGTGATGTGCATTTGTGTGCGTGACATATGGGAGGAAAGGTTGAGTTTAAACCTGTGCCAGATTGAACCAATCCTACAAATATGTGTCTATTTGTTTTAAAAGTCAGTCTGGTGGAATCTTGTTTCTAAAATTGCTGTGCCGTGCATGCCCTTTGTGATTGCCAGGAGCACTGTGGTTTTGGACACTTCTCCTCTAGAAGAGTGCCCTTGTGCCTTGGTGGGCTATGCAGAGAATTCGAGAAAGAGCCCACAGAACTACTTTACTTTCCACATTGTCCCTGTCCCTGTTTCCATGTGCCTCTGGCCTCACTCTACTTTTCTTTTTTGGTGTGATGTCAGAAGAAGCTGCTCTCCCTCATCTGCCCTCATTTGATGTCCGCTCAGAGGACCTAGCTGAGGCAGAGAGACCAACAAACAATGCTTCTTACTCAATTCAGGAAACTCCTGTCTTGCATTTTATCTGGCCAACTAGGAACTAAGCATTTTGTTGTTGTTCATTTATTGAAAAAAAAATACAGAATCAAGTATTTTCAAGGATTCTGCCACTCTCTAGAGTTGTAAATAGAAGTTGTCAAATACATCTCATGTCCAGTGTTTCCATCAGACTTCTAGAGGGAGAGCTCTGGCCTTTTTCCCTGAAGTTGGCTTGGCTTTATCCCTTCACGATGATTCGGATTAGAGAGGGAAACTAATCTTTTAAAATGACTGTGAAGGTTTTTCTTTGGGGTACCTGAAACACTGTAAACATTTTCTTTCACACACACCATGGGCTTTATTGTATCTGAGGCGCTGTCTCAGGCAGGGCCCTGGAAGAGAGAGGAAGCACATGCTGTGTGGCCTGTTGACCCAGGGCCAAAGGGAGCCCAGGAGAATGGCTGTCCTTGAGGAGGACTCTGACGCTGGATAAACTCCAGACATTGACCTGACAGGGGAATCATACAGGGAAAGCTGTTCTCAACTGTAGAAAGGGTTTCTTGCTCTTCAGAGGTGGAAGGAAATGGCTCTTTGCTTCTTGCATCCAGCATTAGCACAAACTTGTGGAAAGGGTGAAGGACTGGGAATCTGGGCACCCTGGTTCTCAAACTGTGCCATGGGCAACTGGGGACATTGTGTAAAAAGTGCATACCAGATAGGCATGTGTTGGAATGCTGATGTAATCCATTTGTGATCTCCATGAAGCTAGGTTTCCTGACCGGTAGGAGTGGGGATAGCAATACTTCAGAGAGTCGCCCGGAGGCTCATATGTGGTCACACATGTCAAATGCCAGGTGCAGTGCTGGCGCCCTGGTCGGGGCTCAGCAGTAGGCAGTTGGTAAAGCATTGCCTCTGCCCACCCAGGAGTTCAGCAGTGCTGATGTGGGTGAGAGTCTCATGTGCATGTCCATAGCTGCTATTGTAATCTAGAGATCTATTGTAAACACTTTTTATATTTTTGTTTTTAATAATATGTCAGGTCTTCAAATTGTGAAAAACAGTTGTATTGCCCTATCTATATCTTACTATTCTGGACAATTTAAATATCTCTAGAATATGAGAGAAGACACTTCTGGGTGTTTTCTTATATGTTGTAACTTCTTATGGTAAATTGCCCCCGCCCCCCACTTTTTTTTTTGAGATTAGTTTTAAAGGATGTAGATTTTTATTTTCCAATGCAGAAGGGCCTTGTTTTGATGCCTGCTTAGATTCTGCTAGGTCTGTCTGATGTGAGGTGAGGCATCACAGCCTGAGCTTTGGGGTCTGCCGTTACCCACCAGTCTTGACTTGCTGTTGTTTATGGTATCTCTTGTCTTTTCCCCCCTCTTTTCTGGAAGGCAGTAGGTGGTATGTCTTACATTAGATTTAGCCACCATATTATGCTTGGTTAGGGCAGCACTAAAATGACTCTTCTGTGCATTCATTTACTCAACAAGTATTTACTGAGAATGTATGATTCTCAGGCACACTGAGGGGCATAAGAGTTTACATTTTCTGTACATGTGGGGGGAGGGAAGGGGGAAGACACAAAATATAGTAGTAGGCAAATCAATAAGAGATCTTAATTAATATGAATAATGTGGTTGGTGCTGTGGACAAGGAATCTAAGAGAAGCAAAGTGATGGGATATCATGATTATAGGGAGGGAGTTATTTTAAGTTGGTGGCCAGGGAAGACCCCTCTGGGGCTAGGATGACAAATAGGAGCTAGGCTTGCTAAGAAAGAGAGAAAGAGCTTTTTGGGAGAGAGAACAGCAAGTGTAAAGGAGGCAGGACAAACTTGGTGTGTGTCAGAAACAGAAGAGCATCCGTAGTAGGAAGCATGACATGTTTTTATTTTTGAAAGGTTGTCTGCCTAGGCAAATGGATTGGGGGTGGATGGGCAGTATGAGAGACCAGTTGGGAAGGATGGAGGCTGGTACATTGGGATGAATGGGACATGCTTTGGAGGCAGAGCTGCTGGGCAGTGGAAATGGTTACAGTCACTTTGGAGGTAGTTTGTTCAAAGCCTTAAAATCTTCATTCCTTTTGGTTCAAGAATTCTGTAGGCTTTTGCCCTGTGGAAGTAATCAGAAATACACAAAGACTATTTACAAGTATTTCATTGTAGTCTTGCTCATAATAGAGTCAAATCTGAAATAATTGAATTCCTCTCTGTTATTCCTCAATTTCTAGAGGACTGGTTGACTATGTTAGGGTGCATCCATGTGATGGAACACCATGTAGCTCTTCAGATGGTGATATGGAGGATATTTAATGGCTTGGGAAGAGGTTGATAGATATCTAAATGGAAATATATAGAATGTCATCCATAATATCTCACTTTCATAACACATAAACTCTATTTACATCTCATGTAATTATAGATAGGATGTACTATAACCTGGGAAGTCTAATAGGGTGTACATTAGAGTGTTAGTGACAAGCCATTTCAGGAAGTGAAATTACAAATGATTCATTTTCTGAATAATTATGATTCTTACTGATGGTCTATGATAAACATTTTGAAATAAAAAATAAGGGTTATTTAAAAAGTGATGGGGGTCTTACCATGTCTGATTATAAATTGGAATAGTGAATAAATCAGTGAAATAATGGTTCTTCCATATACCCTACCATTCCTAGGGTATGGTTTGTCTTCAGAAAGTTTGTATCAAGAAAAATGTTGAATTTGAGTCAGAAAAATGGAGTCAGAGACCCAGGTCTGCCATAGACCGGCTTTGGATCTTGGACACTACACTTAGCGTCTAGCACACAGACCCTTGACTTATTCAGTTTGCAAATGGGAATGAACGATGGTAATAATGAAAATAGCAATGATGTTTTGATGGAGTTGTTTTGAGGATTAAATGACAGGGATGAGAAAATATCTTCTAGGATGAAAAAAAAACAATGTAAATATTAATATTCTAGGGCCCAAGTCTTCACACACAGACTTGATTGTCGGCACAAATATATTTGGGGATGGATCATTTGTGGCGTACTGTAATGCACATCTCATGCAGTAAAGGGCCACACTTTCACTAAGTGTTAGGCCAGCTTGCTTCTGGTCCCATGCCCTTAAAAAAGCAAACAATCTGAACTTAAGGTACAATTAGCTTGTCCTGAGTGGCAGGCAGCTCTCAAGTGAGGAGTGCTTTCTCATTCACTGGAAAGCTGTAAATGAGATGCCATCTCAGCAGCCGCTGCACCCAGAGCCCCTTTGATATATTACTCAGCTGTTGTGTTACATAAACCTATTGGAAATGAACCTGCAAAGGAGTTGAGCAGAGGGAGGTACCAGTGAGAATAAGGATGAAGGAGAAATGCACTGTCTCTCTGTTTAAAGGAGACATTTGCTTTTTAATGGACCCTGGACACTGGGATCTGAAATATCATGGCCCTGATGTAATGGAATGGATATGCATGGAAACATTGATGAACGACTAACAGGCACTTGATTTTTAAATTCTTAAATTGGTCAAGGCCAGGAATGTCCTGCCTGGCTCTGTAAGACTCATAGTGTATTAGATGGTGTTGTCCATATTAGGATGTCTTATTGGAGAGTTACCCCTCCGGGAAGAAGTTGTATGTGAGTCCCTTACAGCACAAGAGTTTGAGCCTCTGTTTTCAGCTTGTGATTTCTGGAAAAAGGGAAATGAAGCAGCCAAGCCTGACCAATTGCTGAGGTTTATTTCTTTGGGGACTCCTAGCCTCTTTGAGGTGTAGAAAGTACAGCATACACATCCATTACGATAAAGGATAACTGTTGCTGAGTTGAATTGCTACATTGGAAAGAATACTGGTGCCCAGCAGTGCCTTCTGACTCTAAGAAAAGATCCCTGACCTTGCCATTTCAAATGAGGACCCTGGGAGCTGCCAGTTAGGTGTGCCAGTAGTGCATTCCTTCTGATTGAACATTCACCATCCTTCCCGTAGTGGATGACCCTACCATCCACATGTTCAATTATGTGGGAAGGATAATGGCAACAATAACAACTACAACTCCATTCAGATATCTACAACTCCATTCAGATTATGATGCATCCTATAAAAGATGTACACATAAAATCCTCTGGGAGTTTAAAGAAGGGACAGAATACTTCTGTTTGGAGATATCAGGAGAAAAGCAATTTGAATGTAATATCTGAGATGTTGATTACAAATGGTAGGGACCGTGACGGGTGGAGAGGTGAGAATTAATTGCCGGCTGGCCTTGCTTGTTGGATTTTATAAACTGAACCTGCTGCCTTCTGGTTGATTCTTGCAACTAACCCCATGCTCCTGGTTAGTTCCACTTTGTAATTCTACTTCACAATGATGTTCAGAATTGGAAATGGAGTTTTTATTATAATAAACATCGTTGGTCTCAAGAGACCTGTATGAAAAAGTAGGATTTCCAGTCTCCTACTCGCTATTACCTGTATGTGCATGAGTCACATATCTTTATCTTTATTCTGGAACTCTTTCCTGCACCTCTAGTCCACCTGGCTAAGCATCTAAACTTGGTTATCCAAGCATTCTCTTAGGCTTAAGTCTAAAACAGAATGTACTACCTTCCCTTCCCCCATTTTCCTTTCACCACAAGCTCTCAACTTCCCAGCCACATGTCCTAATACCTCATAGCAGTAGCAAGAATGGCCAGTTACATTGAATTTTAATATGAAGGGAAGGATAGAATCTTGTATTAAAAGGTGAGTTTGGAGGTCGAGATCTTTTGTTGGCTCACTTTGGGATCTTGGGCAATAGCATAACTTGCCATCAATTTCCTGATGAAGAAAAGGCAACTTGGCTTTCTTTGTATAAGCAAATAGAAAAGTGTCAGAGATAATTAAATTGTAAAGCACCTTGGGGTCCTGAGATGGGAGGTTCACATGTAAACACCACTATGCCATTGCCATTGTTGGCACACGGGGATGAAAATGTATTTTTGCTTACAGAGTGATTTTCTGAGGTTTGGTTGAAAGGGACAACATGTACCTGAGCCAACTATTAGGACTATTTTTCTTCTAGCACAATTTATCAAGTGCTTTTTGTCATACCCAAATTTTGTAGGAGTGGAGAACTTTTATGTTTAAGGTTGTGGCTTTTTAGAATGAATGAATAACCAATAGCACTCCAAACTGAAGAATGTGAAGATTGTCAAGCCTCCATTTCTGATTTGCTTTCTGTTCTCATACAAGTCACCTCACCTTTCTGCTTTTTGTTTCTCCATCTGTGAGACACTGCTCACTTCACCAGGATATCTTCAATATGAATAAGATAATGTGTGGAATCCTTTCAGCTGCTGCATCATTAAAAAGCATTTATTCAGCACTTATGTCATGTTGCACAAAGAGAATTATAAAGACCACATTCCTTCCTTGCCTGCTAGATTATATTCTAATATCTTCTTAAAAAGGCAGAAACTAGGTAGCTAAGGAGAGTAATAATTCAATTGCTATCTTTGTGTTATAGGATACAAATAACAGTAGCCTAAATAATAAGAACTGAGCGGGAAGAAATCTGGTTATCAAGGTGGAGCTCACATGAAAAATCTAGAGATAAAATGGGAAGTTCTCACCTATCTGGAACTAAGTCCCACAGGAACCTTGTTTTGTGTAAATGAAATTGCCAAACATCACCTCTGGGACCTGAGCAAGGAGACCTTAGTAAGAGGGGCGGGGAGGTTAGGGTACAGGAAAAGTGCTCTAGAGAATTTTGTTTGAGATTGTGGGTAATTAGGTTTCTGTCACTGTTTCTTCTTTCCCAGTGCAACAGAGACTCGTGTTAAGGCTTAACATCTGGAAAGAGAGGCTGTTCTAGGGTAGTAGGCAACCACCATTTCACTTTCTGAACATTGTGGTCATTGCATTGTGGGTCTTCATGAGAATGAAATCCCAGTCAAGCTGGACATGGGTGAAGCCCTAGGCAGGGCAGCCATACAAGAGCAATCACCAAATCATCTGAGTACGAATCATCCTGAGGAACTTTCACAAGACTGTATGCATCTTACTTCCCCATCAGTTAAACAACTTTGAAAGATTGGCCTTTGGGAGAAGAATGCCACTTACTTCCCCAATACTGGGAGAAGGAAGTGGAGATGTCTAGTTACTTACTAAATCTCTGCTGCTTCTTAGAGAAGCTAAACTCCCAGGTATGTAGAGCTCTCACTTTCTCTCTCTGTCTCTGTCTTGTTCTCTCTCTGTCAGCTCTCTCTCTCTCTCACTCTCTCTCTCCCACACACACACACACACACACACACACACACACACACATGGTTTTCTTCCTAGAGGGGTGGTAAGATCTGTCAAAATTAATTAAATTATCTGTTACTTTTGTTTCTCTTCATAGTTTACAGCATCTTTTCACTGGTGTGATCTCATTTGACACCGAAAGCTAGCTCTCATGGTGGGTGGGACTATTACTGATGGCTGCCATTGTACGTTAGAGGAAACTCAGACTCAGAGGTTAAATGACTTGGCTAAGGTCCCCGAGTAGATCTAAGACAGAGGCAAGGTCTTTGAACTCTGCATTCATTCTGAACGCCTTGTCACTCTCTCTGGAAGATATCAGCATTCTAGAGGCACCTGTATTTAAAGACCACCTGTCAATGACAGAATTTCCATACAAACTTTTCAAGACCCATATACATATCTGGATTTCCTCTCAATATCTCACATTTTAAAACTACTATTTGTCACCATAGCCCACAGTGTGGTTAAAACCTGGCTTGCTATTGTTAATAATCATGCAGTGTCTTTGTTTCCTCCAAGGAGACTCAAAATGGAAGCTAGCAGGCTGGGAACTTGTCCTTCACTGTGCTTGGGTCGTTAACAGCTATTAAACACATGGAGCTTGACTCCCCTCGCCCTTTAGTTCTCAGGCTCCCTCCCTGTTGTTTTTTCAGCAAGAGTTTCAAGTATTCTATTGGTATTAGGAGAGTTCTTGAAAAACATCCTATGGTGGTGCAAATTTTTTTCTAACGAAGGCATCCTATAAGCAGTAAATCTGAACAGCAGCACCTGGATCCCTGACCAGGTGGAAGGTGCTAAACTTGCCTAAGGCTTAAACATATACCTGTCCTGGGCCCAATTGCAGATATTGTTTTTTTTTTCATTTCATAATGCTTTATTATTTGCATAGGCACCACTGCACTTAAGATTTAGTGTATTTGGGTTCTTTATAGGAGACAGAAAGATAACTACATGTACATAAAATCTCAGACAGAATATGAAAAAAGCTCATCAAAGGAGAAACTAATTCCAATCCAGTGGCCTTCTTTTTTTTTAATATGAAATTTATTGTCAAATTGGTTTCCATACAACACCCAGTGCTCATCCCAACAGGTGCCCTCCTCAATACCCATCATCCACCCTCCCCTCCCTCCCACCCCCCATCAACCCTCAGATTGTTCTCAGTTTTTAAGAGTCTCTTATGGTTTGGCTCCCTCCCTCTCTAACTTTTTTTTTCCTTCCCCTCCCCCATAGTCTCTGTTAAGTTTCTCAAGATCCACATTAAGAGTGAAAACATATGGTATCTGTCTTTCTCTGTATGACTTATTTCATTTAGTATAACACTCTCCAGTTCCATCCACGTTGCTACAAAAGGCCATATTTCATTCTTTCTCATTGCCTTGTAGTATTCCATTGTGTATATAAACCACAATTTCTTTATCCATTCATCAATTGATGGCTAAAATGAACAAATCAGGAGACGATAGATGCTGGAGAGGATGTGGAGAAATGAGAACCCTCTTGCACTGTTGGTGGGAATATAAACTGGTGCAGTCACTCTGGAAAACAGTGTGGAGGTTCCTCAAAAAATTAAAAATATATCTACCCTATGACCCAGCAATAGCACTGCTAGGAATTTACCCAAGGGATACAGGAGTGCTGATGCATAGGGGCACTTGTACCCCAATGTTTATAGCAGCACTTTCAACAATAGCCAAATTATGCAGATATTGTTGTTATGCTGACACTGTGGCCCATGTGTAGGGAGGTGATCCTAGCCAAGTGTTCACTCCAAAACTTCTGGGTGGACCACTGTGTTTTTCTCTGTGTCCTGGCCTCCTCTTTTTTGCTAATCACCCTCCTCTCTGAAATTCTCTCTCCCTGACTTTGCCCAGGATCTCCTTCTAGAGCCCCTTCTCCCTTTCACTAAGTCCAACTTTCTGGAAAAATGATTCTTGTACTTTAGTATCCATCTTTCCTGAGGACATTTAGCATTTCAGACTCTCTGTGGGAATCAGAGACTCTGCCCAGCTAAAGGAATCTCCCAGGTGGGTAGTGTAGTCTGGTGATGTGCATCCGGGGCTTTGGGGTCAGACGGACCTGAGTTTGAATCCTAAACTTTTTTGATTGATACAACACCTCCATAAAATAGGTACTGCTCAATCTGTGTCTTACAGAGGAAATAGCTCAGGAGTTAACTTACTTGCCTAGAGCTTGAACTCAAGTCTGCCCCACTCCAAAGTCCATGATATGAACCACTCTGCCCTACTCCCCTTTCTCAGCCCGAGCTGGCAAAGTGGTCCTTGTGTTCTCCCCACTCTGCCTTAGCTCATGGGAATGATAAAACAATACAAGAGTTAAGTCTGAGTTTCTGTTTCCTAAGAATCTACTTGACATGCCATGTGTAAAGATGTAGGGGCTCAGTTATGGAGTTTGGAGGTAAAGGAGATTGGAAAGGAGGGAAGCACAGTCGAGATTTTGAGCCTCTGCAGGTGAGTTTTCAGCTCTCCTCCAGGTGCACTCATTCCATCTTCCACCTTTGTCATTGCGTCAGCAAGGTCCCCTGGGTGAGGAGACTGTGGGTGCCTGGGATGAGCAGTGCTGCACTTTGCCTGTCTGTGATTTTCTTCCTTGAGGATAAATGCAGCAGGATGCCTCTCCCATCTGACTTGAGTCAGATGTGCCCTAGTTGCCAAGGAAAGAGGAAAATTAGCATTTCTAACAGTGAGTAATTGAGACTGACTATGTGCCAGGAACTATACTATACATGTAGGTCCTAGAAAAACAGAGACAGGGAAGACGCTCCCATGACCTCCAGGAGGCTAAATCTGGTAGGAAAGACAGCTGATGTACTGGCCAGTTATCATTAACAGGCTAGAGTTGTGAAGGGCATGAGAACAAGACACAGTGTTGATTGGGGGAGAGCATGGGATTTGGAGTTCTGAAGGGCATATCCAGCTTTGTATTTTCCTTGCTGACCCACTTAGGCAAGTTCAGTTTCCTCATCTTTATAATGTGCATCAGTATATTTTTTCTTGTAGGCTCATTGAAAGGATTAATTAGATACCCATGGGAAGTGCATGTGCTTCATGCGGACCTCATCCAGTGCCTGGGAGGTAGTTGGTGCTCAATAAAGTAGTAGCTATACTATGCATATATAGGAATAGATGCATATGTGTTTGTATATATGTATACATATTTTTAAACTCTTTCTTTCCTTTATTCAACAAGTATTTATTGAGTACCTGTTCTAGACACCAGAGAGTTAGCAGTAAATAGAACAGCTCTTCCTGCCCACGGGGAGCTTAGGTTTTAGTAGGGAGAGACAGTAAATAAAATAAATAAATAAATAAAATACATGGTATTAGATGGTGACAAGTGCTATGGAGAAAAGTAAAACAGGAAAATAGGGGTATGGATATGGGTGGAGGTTTAAATTATTAATAAAATGATTAGGGAAGGTTCCTAAGGGGATATTTGAGGGAACTAGCCAGGTGGACATTTGGGAGAAAGGCATTCCAGGCAGAGGGAATTGGGAGAGCAAATATTTAGAGGTGAGAGCAGCCTGGCGTGCTCAGGGAAGGGCAAAGAGGCCAGCACATGTGGAGTGGCATGAGCTAGGAGGAGCTCTAGTTGAGGATGGGACAGAGGGCTCACTAGAGGAAAGATGGAGCAGGACTTTGTAGGCCATGGTAAGGACATTACCTCTTACCTGGAACAAGACAGAGCCTTTAGAAGTGTTGAGCTAGACAGCAACATGGTCTGACTGTGTTATAATAGGATGACTGTGGTTGCCATGTGGAGAAATCACGTATGGGGGAAGGATACCATGCATGCATGCGTGTGTGTGTGTGTGTGTGTGTGCACATGTGTGTCTCAGCATTAAATCGGAGAACCTTGATGTAAGTAGAGAATGTGATTGCCCTGTGTTACAAGGACAAATGAGAATGGATAGTGGAGGAGATGGAGGAGGAGGCCTGGAGAAATATGGTTCATATTGTGGGTTTGGCGCTTCCTTGTTATTTGTCTGAATGGTTTCCCATCGCTGTGGGCTGGAGACACTATAGCAGGAAGTGAGGGACTGTGGGCCTCTCCACCAGTCTCAGGCTGGGCCTTGAACATGTCCAGATTGTGGGTGAATGAACATTGTGGGGAAAGGCATGATGTACCCATGCATGTCAGATATCAGAGCAAGCCAAGATCTGAGGGTATGCTGAGGGCAAGGCAGGGACCCTTTCACTGTGGCTTTCCTGTGTGCCGGACAAGGAGGAAGGGTGTCCTCAAGCAGAGTGGGAGGATGGAGTGAGAGCCTAGAAACACAGTCCCTGAGAAGTGAGAAATTACGTGTGTGTCTGTGGATTGCCCCAACTTCCCAAGAAGACTCTGAGGACTTGAGAGCTGATAATATGACCTAAAATGTCCCAAAGGCTAAGAGAGAAGCAGGTGAGAGTAGTGAGTGAAGTTACACAGCACCCACCCTGGCCATTGGTAGCTTCAGGAACCAGCAAGTGTGTGCACTACTGACTTGTCCTCTCTCTCTCCTGATTGCTCAAGGGGACCTATGCTTTTCTGGAGCAAAGAGGACTTTACAACTAGAGTTTTCTCTTTTGATTTTGTGGGGTATTTTTCCTCATGGTCAGTCACAAAGCCGTAAATACATTTCCTCAAGACAAGAAGAAACGACTAACTCTTGTGTAGTGCTCATTTTGTGCTAAGTACTGTTCTGAGTGCTTGATTTGCAATAACTCCTTTAATCATCAGAATGGTTCTGTGAGGTAGGTAGCATTATTATCTCCATTTTGCATAAGAAGAAACTGATGTTCAAGACCTTGCCCAAAGACCCACAGTTAGTAAGTGCTTGCCATTATTGGAACACATGTTTCTGACTCCAAAAGCCTTATCTCTTTTCCCTTTATCAATCTGGTAATTATTTGTTATTTACCATGTGGAATTAGTTTTTGGAAACAATTTGTACAGATATACACAAAGGAACTATGTGGTCACAAAGGGGAAAAGCAGCTGCATAAGTCCTTTTACTTTCCCATATCTGTGTGGGGTTCCTGCTTGGCAGCTGGCAATTTCCACCTCTTGTTTGTGTTGTAATTTATTACATGTATGTCATCCTCCTTCCTGAGGCTGGAAACTCATTGAGACCACAGTCCATGTGGAATTCATTGTCATATTTACTATAGGATCTCAGCCAATGCATAAAACATAGCAAGTCCTCAGTAAATACGAAATAATTTCTAAAGTTGAATAAGTGCATTTGGTAACCAATTCTTAAGCCACCCATTTCTGAAAATAATGAAAAGGGGGACATTTAAATACGTGAGTGATAAGACATTCATTACAGTTAAATGGTGCTTTTATGATTTGCCAAACCTTCTATACAGTTTATCTCATTTCACCACCACCCCCTCACCACCAACCCTTGTAAAGGTGGTGGGGCACATGTTATTTTCCCAATTTAATTATGAGAAAACCGAGGTTAGTGTCAACAAGTGATCTACCCAGGGTCGCACATGGGGCTATTTTGTATTTGTTCTTTGTTTTTAAAATCAGAGCAGAATCAGAACCATCATCTCCTGACTTTCTATTTTGTGAGTGACACATACCTACTAAGTACAAAGCTTGAACATAGGACCTAATGATACTCATTATGCATGAGCAACAGGGTGTTTTGATTCCTCTCTTTCTGGCAGGTTGCAAACAATTTAGTAGAGTACTACTCAAAATGTGGGCCCCAGCTGCTAGAGACAAGTTAACCAGTTACCAATCTATGGTGAGATCACGAGCTTGTGGCAGAATGTGAATCAACTACGTCTATAAACACTGCTTAGTTTACCTGACTTTTTTTCTCCTCTTTTTACATTTTTCTTTTAAATACTTTTAGGCTTACATAAAAGTTGAAAAATAGTACAGAGAGTGTGCATAGATCCTTCACCCAGCTTCTCTTATGTTTATATCTTGCATCACTGTAATATAATGATTAAAGCTAACAAATTGCCATTAGTACAATACTTTCAATTAAACTTTAGATTTCCTTTTGATTTCACCAGTTTTTCCACCTATGCTTTGTTTCTGGTCCAGGATCGAATACAGAACCCCACCTGGCATTTAGTCAGCAATCTCCTTAGTTTTCCCCCAATATGTGCTTGTCCCTTGGTCTTGCCTTGTTTTTTCCATGACTTTGACACTTTTGAAGAGTACAGGGCAGTTATATTGGAGAATGCTTCTTAATCTGAGTTTGTCTGTTTCCCCATGATTTGATGTAATGCATTTTGCATACTGAATACATGCATCACTTCTGAATATCATATAAGTAATGTGTCCTTTGCATTCTATCATAATAGAAGCAGAAGATGTTAGAATGTCTTTTTGCTGGTGCTGTTGACTTTCACCTTCATCACTTGGTGAAGGTGGTGTCTGTGGCGTTTCTCCACCGTAAAGCTGCTATTTCCCCATTTCTAAGTAATACATATCCTGTGGGAGATATTTTGAGACTGTTCAAATTCTGTTGCTTCTCAAACTCATGCTTATAATTTTAGCATACATAGTAGATCTTGCCTGCAACATTTATTGCTGTGGCATTAGCCTAATTTTTCTATTGTCTTCTTTCCCTCTACATTTATTAATTGGCATTCTTCTATTAGGAAGAGCTGTCCCTTCTCCCCCATTTCTTTCTTTATTCAATTATTAATTTATGTCACTGTCATATTTATTTTATTCTATGGGTCACAACCTAATACTACACTTATTTATTTTATTGTTCAAATTGATCTAGCTTTGATCATTTAGAGCTCTTCCGGGTCAGCTCCTATAGCCTTCAACATGCCCTCAGTCCTCAATCATTTTCTTGCTTTTGGACCACAAGATACTCCAAGATCATCTTGAATTTTTCCTTCCCCAACCCTGAAATGAAACACTTCCCCCAAGGAGCCCTGGTTTATTTCATTGGAGAATATCTAAAAACCAAGATTTGGGCACTAGGTGTGCTCATTGCTATCAACTTTTTTTATATCAATATTTCCTTGATGAAGGAAGCTTCACATTTTGAAAGTGAGTCAATGAGCTCCTTATCCACTAATAATTTGTGACCCTGCCACTTTGAGTCTCAGTGGTCTTAAAGATCTATAACCATGCACATGTCACCCATCTGGTGGTAATTTTAAATTCCATTGAATTAAAGTCATGAATCAATGTTATTCTTTCACTCATGCACGAAGCAAGTATGTGTTGAGCACACAGTATGTGTCAGGCCTTGTGGGTGCTGGGCTCACCATGGTGCATTAAGTTCTCCTGAGGAACTTCTAATACAGTGTCTTCTATTAAATGTAGGAGACAATACTCTTTTTTGGTCACTGCACAGTATGAGAACTCATTTAAGATTATTCAGCATTCTAAAACCTAGGGGATTCAGCCTAGGGGATTTTTAATTTTGATTTTGGATCCAGAAATTGTGAGAATATGAACAGGCTGTTCCCTAGCACTGTAGCACTTGGTATCATTAAAAACCTTTGCCCATGACTTGATTCTGACATATGGGTGGTTGAGTCTTTTAGGCCTTATGCAAGGAGGCTGGAGACAGATACTTTGACTTGAAAAGACTTTTGGTGTTTAATTGCTCACTCTAATCATTGTGTGAAAGAGTCTGCTGGCAGGAAGGAGTAAAGGCTTGTGGCAAAAATAGGGCTCCGTCTTCAGTGCTTCCCTCTCCCATGGAGGCTGAGAGATGGAATAAGAGTACTCCTCTTCAAACTAGCCTCAAACCCCAAAAGGATCCCTTCAGCAAAAGTGTGTTTTCAAAGATTCTGTTGCTTGACTTTAATCTACTCCACCTGTACATCAAGTTGGATCTAGGCTCAGACTGAAGAAGATAAACAGTGATGTCACTTAAGGTCACTTGGACATGATTATCCCCACTCCCACTGTATCCTATACTTCCCATCTGGTTTAATACAATCTGGCATTATTTCAGTTCTTCCCACTTTGGCTTGTTATTAGTACTTCTTTTAACTGTTTGAGCACAAATGGACTAAGAATCCCTTTCACAGCTCAGAAAGTGTTTCTGGCAAAGAGGATTCTGCTGGTTGGACAATATAATCCTATCAAACAAGTCAATTGTCTGGAAGCATCTGTTGGTCTCTTTTACTTTTGGAAAAGATGGAAATGCTGAAAACTGATGCTAAGGGGTGTTCTCTCTATATTAGTCCTTTCTGGCATCCATTAAATTATGAGTATTTTGTGTTACTGAACACATGTGTGTTTTTGGCATGCAAAATATACACACAATGGCCAATTTATTGCCTGTTCTTGGGAGGAGAGGAACAGTGGAGCTGTGGTAAGTCGATTGCCATGCACTCTGGTTAGAAATGGGAGGACAATAGGATCAACTGTGTTTGCCTTGAAAAGTAGCATAGGCATCTGAGAATCCATTTGCCAGATGTGTCAAAGATGGGTAATTGGGTATACGTTTCTCAGCATATAATGCCATTCATTTAATGTGGCCAATTCTCCAACCTTTAACTTGGTAGTTGACCAGTGGCTGGATTATGAACATGAAATCTTTAGTGCCTATCTCACTGTGTTGGTGCTTTTCACAGAAATTGTGTGTGTGTGTGTGTGTGTGTGTGTGTTAATACATGAAATCCAGTTTAGAGAAAAACTTTGTATGCCCCATTCTGCTTGCAATGCAGTGGTCTGCCCCTGAGAATTTTAAATGAGCTGACCTACATAGCTTAACTATTTCAATTAAAAGTAGCAGAGAGTGTAGATTGGCAAGAGGTGGAGGACAGCAAGGGAAAAATCCCTCCCAGGAGCTTTGTTTCAGGCAAGGCAGTGGAAGAGACAAGAGATTCTGGGTAAGAATCATAAATGATATGGGGCGCCTGGGTGGCGCAGTCGGTTAAGCGTCCGACTTCAGCCAGGTCACGATCTCGCGGTCCGTGAGTTCGAGCCCCGCGTCGGGCTCTGGGCTGATGGCTCAGTGCCTGGAGCCTGTTTCCGATTCTGTGTCTCCCTCTCTCTCTCTCTGCCCCTCCCCCGTTCATGCTCTGTCTCTCTCTGTCCCAAAAATAAATAAACGTTGAAAAAAAAAATTAAAAAAAAAAAAAGAATCATAAATGATAGCTATCATGGATGCTTTGACACCTTGCTATGAGTGAAGTCCTTGTGAAGGTGGTTCCTTAGTATCCCTTGCTATGGACCTGTATTTGGTCTTCATGGGATTGAGGCAAGCCAACTCTCTCCCGGGGAAGAATTTTGATGTTATTCCTTAATTTTCCAAACATCCACTCTTGCATTGTCAGCTGTCTCTACAGTTGATTCTCTGAAGGGCTGGTGCTCTCCCCATCTCTCCAAGCCTTGTCTCAAGGGAAGATGTGGAGAGGAAATGCTGTATATGGTACAGAGTAGCCATTCTTGAATTCTTATTTTCCATTTCTTCCCTACTGCTCAGAATTCTGACTCCACAGAAATTCCTAATTAACTCAGTTGCTCTACAGCGACAAGCTAACATCTGGAGCTACCAAGTCAGGAAAGCCATTCGGCCCAGATCCAGCACGGATTTTCTCCGCTTCACACCCAGCTCAGCAGTTGGGCACTGTACCAACCCTGACATTGTGGGATGAAGATGCCAAGGGCTGGAGCAACTCAGGGCTAATTGTTTCACCCAGAAAATCATGGGTTAGATATTTTCAAATTGCTGGCCTATTTTGAACAGTTTTTTGTTTTGGGGTTTGTCTTGTTTTAGGGGGTTTTATTGTTGTTATTTTGGTAGGAGATCAGAGATCATACAGTCCCTGGAGGGGGATCTGCCTTACATATTGCCTGTATGATACTCCTACTAGATGGGGGAGATGGGGGTTAACTTAGGGCTATGACCAGGCAAAGGTGTAGTACTCTTCAAATCTATCTGTATGGCTCCTCAGGAGCCATATGAAATAAAATGATGAACAACAGCTTGTCTCTATCAGGCTGGATGGAGGCAGTTAGGTGCACAGGAGATGTAGAAGCCACTGCTAGTTTGCTTTTTTCAGTTCCAGTTCACATTTGTGGTACCGTCTATCTGCTTATCATATATAGTGCTTATTATGGGACTGGCACTATTCTGTTATACATAATAGTGGACCTGATAAAGTAGGTACTAATGTTGTCCCCGTTTTACAGGTGAGAACTCTTAGGCATTGAGAAGTTAATAAATTTGCTCACAAACATTTGCTTCTGAAGCTAGGGTCAGAGATCAGGCAGTGTGGCCTTAGAGTCCAGCCTGCTATACCAAAGACACACTGTCAGTAATGTAGGTTCCATTTCAACCCAGTCCCAAGGGTTTTCAGAGAAAAATCCACAGTGCTTCTTGGGTCAAGGTCAGTGTGGCTCAAACTTAAATTTGCATATGAATTGTCTGGAGATCTTTGTAAAATGTAGATTCTGATTCAGCAGCTCTGGTCTGTGGCCAGTTCCAACAAGCTCCCAGGTGATGTCAATGTGGCTAATTCGTGGTCCACACATCCAGTTGCAAAGCCTTAGTAGGCTATTCTATGATTTTCACTATCAGATTGCACTTAACTGGCTGTGGAAGAAACCCTTGTATTTAAGTAGAGGACTCATTAACACCAATATGAATTTAATGAGTGATCAATTGGAAAAGAAAAGAACTATAGAAGCAGGGAGTAATCAATTTCTGTTTAAAAAAACTAATTTTCATAGGACTTTAATAGAAAATGGAAAGATAGTGTTCTCCTTTTCTGTGTATTAGCCAAGGATCTTTCTTTTGTTCTTGGGCTTACCTCAGTACTTCTGGGCTAGTTTAAATCCTCATTTTTTTCTGAGTCACCATTACATACAGTTCTCCCAGCCACACCCCAGCAATGTACAAGGGATCAGACACAAAGTTAGATTCCATCACAAAGGCAGAGTCACCATGGTAACCACATCCTTTGAATCTTGAGTGTGCCCAGGAACCTGAGCAGAGCTGATAGTTGAACCAAGTTGTTCTCCTGAGAGATGGGGGGGGGGGGGGGAACAGAGCCCTGCCTACACTAGGCTGCTATATCTTCATCCCTACAACCAGAGGTGTCCACTTGCTGTGAAGAGTCTAGACACTCAGAACATCCTCCCCTCCCTGTAATCTTGAAGTTAGTCTCCAGGGTGTTTTCTGACCCTAACTGCCCTAACACCATGAGAATATTTCAGTGCCTTGGGACACTCTTGTTCTTCTGGTTTGAGTTTTGGTGGATAACCACATCTGAGTCTTGGTGTGTTAATATGTCGATATTTTGGTTTATCTGCTTATTGGTGGTGTGGGGCATATGGCAAATCCAGTAGTGAATGGGCCTGGGCAGATGTGACCCCACCACATGGTGGCCTCATGGGGAATCTTAACTCCAGTGTATGGAATCAGTGAAAAGTGTAGCTTTCTAGATCAGGTTTTTATTTTATACGTTAAGGCAAAAAGCTATCTTCTATAATTTGGAACCTCTCTTCCTTTCCAATTCTCTCCACGGCCTCCATTGCTCGAGGGATGATGGTATGGGTTCACTTTTTCCCTCTCATTTGGATGACACCATCAGAGAAGCACTCTGTACCTCTCTGTCAAGACCCATGAGATGACCTAATGTTTGATGGAGCTGAGGAAAAAGAAACCATAATAACCCAATGGAACATAAATGTTGATTTGTTATTATTGTTTGATAGAAACAATGAACTCAGTTGTATTAGCTTGGCCACATGACTTCTTGAAAGGCATCTTTCAGATATGGAAATACTTCAGAAGGTTGTGTTGAGTCTCTAAGAAGACACTGAGCATTCAATTCCCAATGGCCAATGGTCGACCTCTTTTTAGACATTTCCAACTGGAAAGGAAAGACAGGTCTTCCTACCTCCTGTGGAACCTCACTTTTAATGACGTTGCCTTATGAAGATGTGACCTAAGAAGGACTGGGTACAGACAATGCTTTTAATCTCACTCACCTTATTCTTCATCTTTATATCTAAGTTTCAAGAAACTAATGTTAGCTAACAGCACTGTTTTTACTGCTAAGCAAAACTTCAGGAAGGGGCATTCTTTGATAAAACATTAATTAACCAATTTTCTCTTGATTTAAATTAAAACCTATACTGTTTTCCTTTGCCCTCCAAGCTCTACTCTTATTTGATTATTACAAATCATTTTAAGGAGTATAAAAGTGACAGTGACTGGTTTTAATATTGAAAACCTAAAATTAATAAATGCAGTTTTGACTGCTGCTGCTGTCCTTGTGTTCTTTTTTGTATGTTTATTTAAATGCCAAACAATATCGCTGCTTGCAGACTGTCCGTTCTAGCCTTTATCATCAAAACCAACAGAATCAGGTTTGGGACCAAGGCTCATGCACATGAAACTGGGAAGACATTATGCAGAAGAAGCATTTCTTTTCAGAACAACCAATATTGATAGGAAGCATGATGTGTATATAAGCCAATAAGTATTTCCTGTGAAGAAGTAAGTAATTAGTTGATTTTGACACCATCTTCCCATAGAAATAGTGACACTGGAGCAAAGATACACTTTTACTGAATTTTGAAAGACTGGAGCAGTTCTTGCCTTGAATCTGATTTCTCTCAGACGCAGAAGCTTCTCATAATACATTCTCTGGCTGGTGAAGGGTGGTGACGGGTGAAGGGTTTGGGAAATGGAGAGGAATTCCACTAAAATCACTCTGAACCTTAGAGAAATATTGGAAGGGGATCAGTCAGCTGACTCCCTCCCGTGTGAGTCAGAATAAACACGTAGTTCTGCTGGGACCTGGAAGTCTCCAGTTAATGTGGAATGGGCTTGGGTGGATTCATGAAGTGCTCTGGGGGAGGAAGGGGTTGGCTGTCCTCAGAGAGGGGAGGGAATCTGGATTTCTTAGTCCTTTGGGTGGAAGGTTACTATGTCCAAAGGGAGTCTTTTTTTTTTTAAGTTTACTTATTTTGAGAGAGAGAGAGAGAGAGCAAGCAGGGGAGGGGCAGAGAGAGAGACGGAGAGAGAGAGAGAGAGAGAGAGAGAGAGAGAGAGAGAGAGAGAATCCCAAGCAGGCTCAACACTGTCAGCATGGAGCCTGACGTGGGGCTAAGTCTCATGAATTGCGAGATCATGACCTGAGCTGAAACCGAGAGTCATGCACTTAACCTTTGAAGCCACCCAGGTGCCCCCCAAAGGGAGTCTTTAAAGAGATTTTGTCCATCTTTTTCTTTGAGAAGCAAAATAAGAGGGTTATACTTGCAGGAAGTGGAGAAGAAGAGGTGAAGTTGGGAGGAGATCTCCTTGGCTATGGCTGAAATGTGGGAGTTGATAATGTAGAGAGATTCTGGAACCTCCAATTCTGGTTTTAAGGGTCAAGGGTTTTCATTTTGACTAGCTTAGTTCCTCAGCTTATTAAATGGCTTTCATCAAATTGCTTAACCACCTTAAACCTTAATTTTCTCACCTGCAAAGTGGAGATAATGCTTGTTCCAGAAGGTTGTTAAGGGGATTACATGAAATAATATATAGCATCATGACTGTCACATAGCAGCTCTTCACATGTTACAAGTTATTGTTACTACTTCTAGTTCTGTTACAATACCTGACTTGGGAAAGCATGACGGGTGAGGAGTGACCATAGAAACAGTCAAGATGTAGACACTAGAGCTGGCACAGAAATGGCGGCAGAACTGTTTAAAGGGGACCCAGGCAGCAGAGCACCCCAGTTTGGCTCCATCCACAGGCCATTGACTGTCATGTGGTGTATTGGTTGCCTAGAGGAACAGCAGGGGTTGGGACAACAACACCTCCCTCAGCCCCTGGGGCTTTCCTCCTCCACACACTTCCCCCTGCCCCCTGTATTTCATACTGGAAAGGCTCTTGGTGGGACCCACAGCTGGGAGGAGACTATGGGCTTAGAAACAGTGTCAGGATGAGTTACCACAGACTCTTGGCCCTTTTGCCCAATCCCTGAGGTCACAAAGGCTTCCCTTCCTGGGGTTTTGCTCAGAGCCACAGTGTTTCAGCTTTTTTCCTGGGAAGCCCAGTTTTTAACTGGTAAGAGGTTTTATTCCAATAGTCTGTTTTAGTTCCCTTCTCTGTTTTTGATCGTCCTTCTTCTCTCCCACCAGCCTCCCACTCTGCCCCCCTACACACCCTGCCTCTTTTCCAATTTTAGCGGTGTTACCAGGGCAGCTTTTCAGAAAGCCTGCTTCAGTGGTTCTCGCCTGGGCCGTTTCCACAGCGGCTGTGTGCCGGGTACCATTCACCGAGGCTCAGCAATTGTGCCCCATCTGTTCCTCTGGCTGCAGCCACCAAGCATCTGTGGGGGGCGGTGAAGGCTGAAGATGCCCAGACAAGGGGCAGGGAGGACCTGGCCACGTGATGACCAATGCAGCAGGGGTGCCTGGCAGGAGACTCAGAATAAAGGGCCCTTATGACCTCTAGGGGTAGGGAAAGAGTGGGAAATGGAGATCAAGTTAAAATTAAAAGGTTTTAAAAAGTCATTTGTGAAGAATTAAACAAATTTCTTTCAAACTGCTTTATTACACATAGGAATTGTATCAATCAACAGTGAGCACTAAATTGCTGGATCAGTCAGAAAATATTGTTGCTGCTGAAGAATCAATGCTAATTGAATCATTAGGGCATTATTACATGAAACACAAATAGCTTGGTATGATAATTCTCTGCTCTGCTTGATCTGTCATCTTCCAAGAAGCAGTGAAACTATGTCTGTACTGCCTGATCAACTGCCAGGGTCCCCTCCATTACTGCCTTTCTCATTAGAGTTAAAGGTGGGTAGTGGTTGTGGTAATTTCCCCCTATTAAGAAAAGGAGGGCGGGTGCCTGGGTGGTTCTGTTGGTTAAACATCCAAGTCTTGCTTTTGCCTCAGGTCCTGATCTCACGGTTGTGAGATGGAGGCCCACATTGGGCTTCACCTGCTTAAGATTCTCACTCTCCCTCTATCTCTCCTCTATCTCGCTGCCCCTCCCCTGCTCACAGGTTCTCTCTCATAAATAAACAAACAAACAAACAAACAAAGAAACTTTTAAAAATGTGTATAATATAGTCCTTCTTGAAGTCAGTGATACTGAATAATCTTGACAAGTAAGAAGGTTGAAGAAGAATTTGGATTGCATTTTGGAAATCTGGTAGGGTCTTTGATATGTGAATATATGTCTGCAACTTTATTGAAGTAGGCAAAATGCAAACGGTGACCAACCTGAGCTCAGAATAAAAGGCAGGGCTGCAATGGGGATGCCAGTTACAGGCTTAACACTCAGGTCTGAGCCCTGAAGCTGACTGGAATGGCTCTGGAATGGACAAGAGCCATTTGGAGGCCAGTATTAGAGCTGGGTTCACCCTCTATCACCTACACACTCTGATATTGACCTTTCCACATTGAGGTGCTGATGGATGTTAGTGAAAGGAATGAAATATTTTCTAAAGTAGGCCATGTTGGCCTCAGCTTTCCCTCCTCTTCCACCCCTCTTTTGGCCATTTTTCTTTCTCCCCCACCTACCCTCCTGACCCCTGGCAGCCCCGAGCCCCCATCTGGAGCCCTCCCCCAGGCTGCCTGTCTCACTCTGTCAGTGGCTCCTTTTCTGAAATTCCCCTCCCTTTGTGAGAAGGTCTCATCAGGCCTGGATTTCTAAAGTGCATATCCCCCCATCCCACCACCTACCATCTTGGGTGTTTTGGCTGGTATGAGACTCCCCCCAGGGATTACATTTGTATTTGAACAACAGGTTACTGGGAATGTAAATCCTAACCCAAATGGAATTATCCTTGAGGGAGTTTCAAGGATTTCGTAAATAATACGAGAGACATAGTTCACAAAACCAGTCTTGGCTGTGTCTCTCCTAACAATGGGAGGTGATGGGGGTGGGAAGAGGAGAGGCATTTCCTTGAAGGCTTGCTGCAGCTTTCTCTCTGATTTGCATGTGGACCAAGAGACCTAACCCCTCCCACGTGTCAAGGAGCAAAGGGGCACAGTGAGAAGGACAGCATTTGTTGCAGACCCACTATGTCCTGCTGGTGCACTAGCAGTGTGCTTTTATGTAGACCATGTCACCTCGCCCTCATAAAAATGCTCGGAGGTAAATATTATTACCCTCCCCTCAGTTTTAAGTATGAGAACACAAAAACTTAGAATTAAGTAATTTGCCCAAGGTCATGTAGAAGAACTAACATTCAAATCCAAGTGATCTCAACAGCAGGCATGTCCATTGTATCACATTATGTTTTCCCTCTCCCCTTGCCCATCACCCCACCACACACATGCACACACATGCACATGCACGTGCACACACACACACACCACTTCTCTCGGTTGATTCTAACTGTCCTGTATTTGCCTCCTGTAGTCTTTCCTCCAAGTCACATCCCTACTTACTCATCTGCAGGACCTCCTCTTCATCTTCCATATTCTGCCCCCCTTCTTTTCCAAGCTTCTTTGTCTTTCTTAGCAGCCTCTCCACCAGACTGCCATCTTAGATGTTCCAGACCTTGGCCACCCCTCCCCACTCTGCATATCATACCAGAAGCCCTAGTGGCCAGCACATTGTCAGGTATCTAGCAAATATTTAGGGAATGCATCCTCTTCCCTTGCTGCGTCTGCCCAGCTCATGTTCCCTTCCTCCACCTCACCAGCTTGTACCAATTGCTCCTTCTCTACTTGCCCTTCTCAGCTGTGCAGTGATTTCCAGAGGCTGGTGAGCAAAACAAGTAGAGAGTGGTCATAAAAGAACCCATGGTGGATGCAGTTAGTGATTGTGTACGTACGGGCAGAAATATTACAAACATTTCTCCTTTTTGCGTTGCCCTGGGCTGCTCTTCGGTGGAAGAAAGCCTTTATCATGCTTCTACTTTACATGGGAATACTTGGTCATTTTCCTCATTTGCCCCCGTAATCAGTTTTTCTGTCTCCTCCACAATAGAAATGAAAGAATTATCATGAGGTGCTGTGAGCCATGCCTGTGTGTTTCCCCTTTTGTCAAATGCAGAGTACTCCAATCCATAACACTATCTTGTTGTCAAGGTGACCCCTTCTGAAAAAGCTTCAGGGTAAGTGTGTGTGTGTGTGTGTGTGTGTGTGTGTGTGTGTGTGCATGCGTACATAAGCCAGAGAGTGGGTGAGCAGAAGAGAGCACTTGTGTGGGGGAATATATATGTGATCAATCACACAATGTGAGAAGCCTGGAAAAATAGGTCAAAGGAATGACAGGACCCACTGTCTCTGCTGTAATTCTGAGGTTCATCCAGTGTCTTAGAAGATTAATGAGTGGGGTTTTGAGTTGCTTTGTGCTTTCATGGGCTGAGCAGCAGTAGGCAGATCATTTTTAACCCACCTTACCTTTCCTTTTCCCTGTTCAACAGTCCTCTGGGGGAAGAGCATCATCTCTGCCCCTTGTCTGTCCTCCCTTGCTCAAACACACCTAAATGGGCAGAATCATTAAAGGGGGGGTGGGGGGGGGTTGGCAAGATTCCTCCCAACTTGAGTGCATATGCCATGAAAGCAGGGATTTTCGTCTTGTTTTATTCCTTGTTGTATTTCCAATGCCTGGGACACAAAGGGTGTTCACAAAAGTTTTATTGAATGAATGAGTTTGCAAAGTATTTCTTCTAATTTGCAGTCATCGGCATCTCTATTTCCTCTCTACCTGAAGGCAGTATTACCCTGCCCTGTCCCCTGGGCCCCTGCTGTCACCATCATCACTCAAGATCCTCCCTGCATAATGCAGCCTCATTTCTTGATCCAGACTTCTTCCCAGTCCTCTACTCATCCCTGTTCCCATCCACATACCCTCTTGTTCCCCCTCTGCTTCTTCAGACTTTCTACATGGCCATGCCGTTTTCCCAGCCTCACTTTGCTCTTGGTACAGCCCTGCCTTCTTACCTCATGGGGTTCTCTTTGGCCTTCAGATCAGAGGTTGCAAGCTCAAATGTCTACCCAAGCTAGGCAAGAAATGTATGTAAGTGAAGCAGGCCTGGTACAGGGAGAGGGTTCACATTCCCATAGGTGTATGCTCATCTCCAGCGTTATAGGAAAACATCAATGCAAGAATAATAATACATAGCTTCTGACACTTGGTCTCCAGGTTGGAGAAACAGTGGGGAATGAAGGGGTCTGTGCCACCCTCAAGAATACGTATTTCCTTAAAGGTGCACCTACAGCAGATTAGCACCATGACAGAATATCTGCCCACTGTCATGAGCCCTTCTGGTAATATGGATTTGGGCTGAAACCTAATGTTTCATAAGTGCTGGCTCAAAAAAAATTTTTTTAAACAATTATGTCTGCCAAATAAAACACATTTGTGGTCACAGTGGCCCACTGACCTCTGGCTTGTGACCTCCACTCCAAAGAGTCTTCCTAGGTCACAGTAAGTGACTTTCCCTTCCCAAGGGCCCCTAGAACTTAGAGACATAGCATCACATGGTAGGAAGACCCCTAGCCAAAGAGTCTGAAGACCTACTCTCTAGTCCTGATGGCCTCAGTTTCCTCATTTGTCAATAGGAACAATAATATTTGATATGTTCAGCTGCTTGGCTTATAATTTTGGAGTGCTTTCATATGCATGGTTTCATTTGACTCTCAGAAGAACCCTGTGTAGGCTTGAGAAATATTTTTAATTTAATAGGAAATAACTGAAGCTCAGATAGGTTAAATGTGTTACCCAAGGCCATACAGCTTATAAGTGGTAGAGCTGGCCATGGCATTTGGGTCTTTTGTCTCCTGAGGTTTTGTGTTTTGTTTTGTTTTTTAAATCTTGGACAGAATGGTAAGCTGTTAAGTGCTATGTGGATACTTAAGAAGAAGTGAGAAGCTTACTGTTATGTGGGTTATTACTCATATGGTAGATGCCATACATTACCACATAGTTAAGCAGTCATTTGTACAGCATGGTGATTGATCTTGGATTATTTGACACGTGGTCATCTTCTCTGACCAGACTGTGAGTACCCAGACACAGGGATGAAATCTAGTACAGAGATGTCTGTGGAGGCGTTTGGTAAGTAATTGCTGATAAACTGAATCAAAGGAAAGTGGTGATGCCATGTGAGAGGGAGCCATACCTTGACACCAAAGCCAGGCTGTGCCTGAGGAATGTCAGGACCTGTGGACCCCGTGATTCTCAATGCTGTGCTCCTAGTCTGCTAGTAGCTGTTGGTCACATGTGCAGTGTAGCACATATGGCAGCTGCTGTCAAGATGGTCACCATCCAAGGCCTCCCAGTTGGGATATGGGAAGGAATGAAATGGCATGGTGGCATTTTGGAGTACGACCTGGGTTTGATTAATTCTTGGTTGTGGACAGTTTAACTCTCAAGCCTCAGTTTCTTCACCACGAGGTTAACTGCCAAACAAGGATAACAGAGACTACTTCATATGATGGTGAGGAAGGCTAATGAAAGTCACATGTGCTAATACAACTGTACAGTGCCTGGCTTCGATCAGTACTCAATGCAGTGTACTGCATGGGGATTCCTTTCGTGTAGCAGGACTGGTAAGGGCACTGTTTATCTGCTTGTGCTGATGCTGGGCACTGAATTCCTCACTGCAGTTGTCAGGTAAGATTCACTCAATGCAAATAATCCTTTGTAACAGTACCTGGACGAGCCTTGTAACTTGAGATTTTATGAAGACAGTAAAAATAAGTGGAAACTGACTCCGTCTACATAATGGGAAGAGAACTATTTTCAATTTGCTTAATCTTAAAGCCAACTACACACAATTGTGGATATACAGCAGAGTTATGATGAAATTCCAGTTCATCTTTACCAAACCTCCAGTCAAAGGGATTAAGAACATGGTCTCTAGATAGCTCTGGGACGTTCCACCCACCTCTGGATCCATCCCTGCTGTTCTTTGCTAGGATTTCCTTGTCTGTTTCAGGCCTTCGGCCTCCTCGGTCTGAAGTTAGGCACTCACTCCAAGATTCTTTTAGCTGCGGCCTTCATTAATTACTTTGGGAAGGGGCCTTTGGCTCCCCAGGATGCTTTGCAGAATGTCAGCTGCCTCCTTTGCTCATGACCACTAGCCTAGGAATGTGGTGGTGTTGACTCTGGTTGCAGCTCTGCTCTCGAACAGAAACATTTAGGGCTGGAGCCTTTATTCTTCACCAGGCAGGAGTGTTTCCTTAGGGGGAAGGCTAGGTGAAAACAGACCTTACCCTTCCATCATTCAGCACGATGCCATGACACTCCTTTGTAAACCACTGGACAGCCAGATCCTTCCGGAACAGCACCCCCCTCCCCCCAGGTCCCAGCTGTCCTTCAGGATTGTGCTGTTTACTTCTCTGTGCTCACTGTGGCTCAGTCAGTACACATTTCCCACTCTGGGGTTTGGCAGAAGGGTATGCAGAATCCTGGTGTGTATGGCTCTGAGAGTATAAGGCCAGCAGTAGGTCGTGTGAGCAACTTACTCCTCCTGAGAGCAGAGCCACCTGCCCACTTTGCTGTGTGCAAGGACTCTCGTTGAGCAGTTCAGAGCCTGGCATTGAACTCCCCCACAGGAATGTGCTGGGGATTATTGGTTAATGCTGGTAAAGCACTTGGGCTATAAATGTCAAGTTTAATGTTAATAAACAGGGGGATTAGGTTCATTTATGCAAAAAGGAACTCGCTTCACAATGGACATGGAAAGGAAGACTTTACTTTTATCAACAAAAACAAACAGTAAACTGTAAACCCAGATTCATCGAGCCTGAGGCTCTATCTGGTCTCTCACCCTGACATCCCACTGGCTTTCTCTCACTGGCCATAAACTCTGCTTGCTGCTGAGTGGATTACCTAATTGTGTTTGTGTGTTTGATGTCTTTTGAAATGAAAGCATCTCAGGAAAGTGTTGAAAGAAGAGCAAACAAGATAGAGACTGCATGGCCAAGTGGAGAGGCCCATGCCATTTGTGACACCAAGAGGGATTGGTGTTATTATTCCCTGGAATTTGGCAAACTTTAAAGGAGGTGCTTCAGTTAATGGTCTTCTATTCTTTCTATTTTGTACATAACAAAACTGAAGCTTAAGTATTTCAACAAAACTGAAGCATAAGGATGTGCTTTGAGTTCATTCCCTGTAAGAAGCTTCTGAGGTAAGTTTTTCTCAGCTCAGTTCCCCTGAGAAAATCCTTCAGCACATGTGTACTCAGCCATCCATTGTTTAAGTTTTTGCTGACAGGATAGCAAAGGGAAGAATCCTTACAGAATCCTTGGCCAGGAATTTGCTGGGCACTTTATAAACCTCTCTTTGTCAGGTATGTCATCCCATTTTGCAGACTAGGCAACTGGGGATCAGAGAGGGTGATCTACAAGATGTCTGAGCTTTTGCACTTCTCACTGTGTCTCCTAAATGTAGTGATCACACTGTTCAGTTAGTTTTATTTTTGTTATGTTCCACAGCACCTAGTATAGATCCATAGCCCTTTTTCTGTAATTCTGAAATTTGAAAATCTCTGAAAAATGAAAGTTCAGTCATTGTCCATTTGGCAAAACCTCGATCAAACTCATGTGGGGACAAAGAGACCTAGACTGATGTGAGGGCAGCTATGGTCTTTATTTAACCTGCTCAGAGTGACTATTCATATGATTCATGGCAGAAATATGTTGACCTGTGGGGTCCTTCACCCTGCTGTGGTGTTATATACAGTATATGCACAAATTACCTTTCTAGAACCTGAAACGTTCTGAATTTTGAAATGCACTTGGCCCCAAGAGTCTACAATAAGGGACTATGGTCCTCTATAAAGCTCTGTGCACAGGAAACCCTGGCTGTACACTCTCCATGAGCGGGAAACCCCGGCACATGGACTTTCCTATGCTATGCACCTGTAGCAAGGGGGTCACAGCAGCGAGACAACCTGTTCAGAATCTTCACTAGGCACCTGCCATATAGTAGTGAGAGGAAGGGCTAACAAAGAAAAGAAGACTGTAAATTAAGAAAGGCTGCATCGATTTCCTTCCTTTCCTATAATCCTGTGACTCCTAAAAACTTGCAGCTTCCTTTAATTCATTCTGTTTGTCTTTTGCAGATTTCACCCAAGTATTTCAGAAATAAATCTTATTCTTAAAAATACACTAGGTGGTGGGGGTGGCCTTTTATAACCTTACTTTCTTTACATGGTCATGACACATTTCATGGAGTTTGGAACACCCTTGCATTTTCCCAGGAGGGTCACTCCTGGATTCCCTGCACCCCCCTGCCTTGTCAGTGCAGTAGAGTCTGCTTTTCCCATCAGCCTGATGCTCCCTTGTCCTTGAACTCCATTTTCTGGGTGGATTTAATTAGCTAAATTCGCATGTGCCAAGATGAGATATAACCTGTGTTGGGAAGTCCCTTGGGGATTTCTGGGGTAGGAGAAAGCTCAGTGATACCATACTGTGATGGAATGTCCCAGGATAACAGGGCAGGGCAGTGTGACTGCAGACTTCATCCTCCTGGCGGGCACGTTGTGCCTGTGGCTGAGCCCCAGGCTTCCTCATACTCCTGGGGAGCAGCCAGAGTGGGATCCGATTTCCTGGTTCTTCCTCAGTTCCCTGCTGACTGTGATAGCAAGATTTTGCAAAGGCACAAAAGAATCTCTGCTGAAACTTTTAAACTCTTTAATCACTCATTCTTGTTTCTTCTTAAGCCCCTGGACTTTTGCCAAGCCTCTTTGTCCTTCCTCTGTGAATTCTCTGTCACTTCCACTTACCCTCGTTTCACCTGCTGCTCCTTCTCTTTGTTTCCCAAGGGAGAGGAAGATGACTGGAATTTTAGGAACAAAACAAAAAACAACATGGGAAAAGGATAAAAAGTGCTGTGACCACTGCAGAAGGTGGACAGATGGTTGAGAACCTTTGTAGACCGGGAGAAAACAAAAACAAAAAACACAACTCTTCTTTCCTCTCCCATTCTCAAAAAAAAGTTATTTCTAAAATTGAGCTGGCTTATTGGGTGCCTTTGTTTACTCAGACCTTGTTTTAACTCATAAATTCCATGTGTGTGTATGCGTGTGTTTCTTTTCGCTAAGGGAAAGATAACACCACAACAACTCAGCTAACCCGGGAGGGTTGGCCCAAATGTTGTAAAGTAACGAGGCAGCTGTTATTCTGTGCTCTGTTTATGCTGTATATTCTCTTAATGTCTTGCTTAGCATGCTGTAGCAAAGTATCATAGACTGGGTGGCTTAAACAACCACACATATTTATTTCTTATGGTTCTAGAAGCTGGAAGTCCAAGATCACGATGCTGGCAGGTTTGGTTCCTGGTGAGGGCTAGATTCCCGGATTATAGGCAGTTTCTGTCTCACTGTGTGCCTGCTCAGCCTTTCCTGGTGTGTGTAGGTGGGCGGAGAAAGAGAAACCTCTGATGTCTCTTCTTCTACTTACAAGGTCACTAATCCCACCATGGGGTTGGCTCCTGTGACTTCATCTAAACCCAGTTCCCTCCTAGAGCCCCAACTCCAAGTACCATCACATGCAGATTAGGGCTCCAACATATGAATTTTGAGGGGACACAAACATTCAATCCATAACACTGAACTTCCACTTCCTGGCTGATGGACTCTTCTTGATAAATACAACCAGTGAGCTGTGCCTCTTCCCTGCTCAACTCCTGACCAGCTAAGCAGAGGAGCAGATGAGTTTGGAGGCCAGAGTTGGAATGCTGGGAAAGCCCAAGAAACATTCCTCTACAGCAGGACCAAGGACCCAAGGGAGCATCCCTTTCCATTATGAAGGAGCTGGGGCCCACTCCTGTGCTCGATTTTCCCATGGTTTTAGCTAGTGAACAAACTCTAAGTGAGATGTTAAGCCCATGGTGCCATAAGAACTGACAGATGATGTATTGCTAAGTGACATCCAGGACAAGCAAGAGATGGCTTCTGGAGAAGGGATGGCTGCAATGGGGAATAAAAGCAAGTCCTCCATTCTGTTTGGGGTTAGGTAGGTGTGGGATCCCAAGGTCAGTGCAGGGCTGCTCATGCTCACTCCAAAACCTCAGTGGATATAAACTCTTGAAGAGAACAACATCCAACTCCACTTTCCTTTTTTTAAACATTAAATTTTTTTTTTAACATTTATTCATGTTTTTGAGAGACAGAGACAGACAGAGACAGATCGTGAGTGGTGGAGGGGCAGAGAGAGAGGGAGACACAGGATCTGAAGCAGGCTCCAGGCTCTGAGCTGTCAGCACAGAGCCTGACGCGGGGCTTAAACCCCTGAACTGTGACGTTATGACCTGAGCCGAAGCTGGATGCTTAACTGACTGAGCCACCCAGGCGCCCCTTTATAAACATTTTTTTTAAAATGTATCTGTTTTGAGAGAGAGAGAGAGAGAGAGAGAGAGAGAGAGAGAGAGAGAATCCCAAGTAGGCTCCACACTATCAGCGAGTAGCCCAACATGGGGCTTGAACTCATAAATTGTGAGATTGTGACCTGAGCCAAAACCAAGAGCTGGATGCTTAACCGACTGAGCCACCCAGACGTCCCCAACTCTACTTTCAAAAGGAGCTTGGAAAGAAATGAACCAAAGAAGGGACCAGATGCAGTTTCCTGGCCATGGTGCCTCACAGTATGGAGGTGAGAGGGGCTGGCTTCAGAGCTGACAACCATAGGCTCGGTTATGGCTCTGATGTTTGCCAACTCTGGGACCTTGAGCAAATGGCTCAACTCTCGACCTCAGTTTCTCCATCTGTAACATGAGGGTTGTAATAGCACTGGTCTCACAGTGCTGTTATGAGGATTGCATGTGGGAAGCACCTGTCACAGTGCCTGGCATATAATAGGCCCTCAGTAAATTTGGGCTATTACTATTGGCCCATGTGATTGGTATCTGAGTTTTATTTAGTAGCCATTACACTTTCTTGCTAGTACGTATGCTCAGGAGGCTATCAACAGAGAGGTAAGGAACACAGACTGTGGAACCAGTTTGTGTGTTTGAACTGGTTTTGTTTGAATCCCAGCTCTATCACTTACCAGATGTATGACCTTGAGCAAGTTAATGGACCTCTCTGGGCCTCACCCTTCTCATCTTCAATATGAGTATAAGGTGGTATATACCTCATAGGGTTATGGGGAGTGGATATATGTGGAGCAGGAGTTGGCAAACTATGGCCAACAAGCCAAAACACTACCTGTGTTTGTAAATAAGGTTTTAGTGGCACACAGCCATGCTCATTCATTCATGTATTATGTGTGGCTACTTTTCTGCTACAACAGCAGATATGAGTAGCTGTGACAAGACCGTCTGACCTACAAATTCTAAAATATTTACTGCCTGGCCCTTTACTGAAAAAGTTTGCTGATCTCTGGTTGTAAAAGGTTTAGACAGTGCCTGGCACAGAGTAAATGCAAGATGAGGGTTTGCTATTGTTACTACTGTTATCTCTTTACAGTTTATGATCACTAGACCCTCCCTAGTGGTACACATAGGTTATGATCATTCCCTTCTTGTAGAGGATCTGGGATGTAGAGGACTCAAGTGACCTACCCAAGGTGGAGCTGGGTCTAAAGTCTAGCTCAGGGCCCACTCTGGCAGTGGCCCTGAGTCAGAGATACTTGCCTTGCCTTTCCTATGGATTTCTCAAGGACAGGGCCATTGTCTGTCCATCCCTGTTTCTGCTCTTCTCCCCAAGGCCCACACAGTGCATCACACAGACCCTGGCTTCAGGGATGCTGGCTAATTCATGCCTCCTGCCCCCACCTGCCCAGCTCCCAGCACTGAGCTCTCCATATGGGACATCTTTAGCTCTGGGTTGTTCACCTCCCTGACTGCTGAAATTGGGAGGGCTTGGCTTATTACCATGGCAGAAACTCCTCTGCTTATGCACATAATGTGGAATCCAGGAAGAAGACCCACTCCATTTCCGGACCTTTAGTCAGGACCATGGGTGTGACTGATCTCTGGGTGGTTCACTGAGCACTTTTGCATTTGTTATCTCACTTGATCCTCACAGCAAGGGACAAGGTGGGTGATGGTGTGCCCATTAGTCAAGCTGAAAGAGACTGAACCCATACCTAAGAGCATGTGTTAAATGGCTGAGTCAGAAATGGAGTCCTGGTCTTCAACTCAGTCCAGCTCTTCTCCCTCCCCCAGCCTCCTGGCTTGATCATCGTGGTGGTGCCAACACCATACCCTCGGGCACTCCTTCCACTGTCTAATGACTCACTGTATGATACCTCTTCTTTGGCTGTAATGGAAATTCCATGTGCTTTAGAAGTTTGTTCTGCTCTCAGTGGAGATGAAAAGAAGCTACTCAGAAAAATAACTATTTTTTAATCTTTGGTCTTGATGGTGTCTTCTGCCCAACCAGTCTAGGCTGGCATTTCTGTCTTTTTGGGTTTGCTGGAAAAGGGTCCAGCCCACCCACCAAGGTGACTTTTGTAAACTGCAATTACACCTTCCAGTGTGAAGCAGACGGAAGGACAGTTTGTTCTGAGTCAGCTTAGCTCTTCCATAGAATAGTCATGTCACTTTGGAAAGCCCTGAGTTTGGCGTGTGTGTGTGTGTGTGTGTGTGTGTGTGTGTGTGTGTGTGTGAATATTCCTTGATCATTTAATTTCTGGAGAGTAGAAAACCACTCCTACAAGCTTCTGAAGAGCATAGGAGAAACTGGAGCACATTTACAGTAATTATGAGCTTATGGGGATGAAGGGCAAAAGGAAGTCAAGTTACTAGCAGAAAACATGGTCCATTTGACCTATCTCCTAGGGACTGAAGTTCAGCACAGGAGTGGACAGTTGATGGCTAGTCAGAGCAACACCTAACTTTCAAAAGCAATGATATGAAATGGCTTAGCTGAACCATGTTGAAATCTCCTTCATAATGAAAAGCAGGTGCTATAGGAGAGAACCCACTCCTACAGATTTCCAGCAGAGGTTTCCAAACCAAGGAGGTTGAAGTCGTTCAGCAAGGCCACCAGGAAGCAGCCAGATGTCCTGGTGTTCACCCAAATGGACCTGCCACAGCCCTTGAGTTTCCCCATTACTAACCTTCCAGATTCAGTGGAGACCTTCTAGACACTGTCAGTGCAGTGTAGCCAAACTCAGCCGCAGTCCCCTGTGAATGAATGTACATAACTTCTGGTGGGTAGAACAAGAAATTGCTTTATAACCAAAATGCTCTTTTGGTTGGACAAATAATCAGAAACAGCTGCCCTGCAGCTTTGCAGAGAATGGAATCTTCCTAGCCTCCATGAAGTGAAAACAATTCGGGAACCAGAGCAGAACAAGGGCCAGGATGGGACATGGGGCTTAGAACAGACTTCTGGCACCACCCCTGATTGACCCTACATCGCTTCCCTTCTCTGGCCTTTGGTTTCTGTATCTCTCAGACAGGGCTAATGAAACCTGTTTCTTACTGAAACTCCACACCATGAAAATTTATTCTCTTATTGGCAGCAGGCTTAGGCAAAGTGGCCCGCCACATAAAACAGCTTGAATCCTTGAGCATGGTGGATGGAGGTTGTTTAATGACTGAAGCTGTGTAGCCTGCTCCATGTTTGTCTTACCATTAAAATTTTTATTGTTATTTGTGAAGTATCCACTGGAGTTCAGAAAAAGTCTGCACACTACTAAATCGAGTGAGCTCAGCTCCTGCTGCAGTTAAAATGAGTGCTGTAACCCCAATTAATAATGATTTTTTTTCACTAGAGACGGCTGCTTGCATGAATGTATTATCTGCTGGGGAGCCCTTATGGGGCCTGCTCCCAGTGTGTAAATATTCAGTCTGCCTAAAAAAGAAAGTCCAAAAAAGGGCTGGTTTATTCACAGTGGCCTCTATGATCTGGCCACAGTCAAGGGCCTCTTCAAATCATCAGCTCTGATATTATACACAAACATTTGGGTCTACAGGATAATCTGGAAAGAGGATGCAAGAGGGAAGGCAGAGTGCTGAGTGTGAGGTGGGGCGGTGGGGGCAGTGCAGGGCAGGAAAGAGAAAACCAGAAAACTGAGAGCTGAGGTTGGAAGCCATGAAACAGGGCTGAAGGCTCATGCCATGATTCATGGCTTATCCTTATGAACAGCCTCTACTGTACATCAAGAGGCAGGGACAATAGTGATGAGCTTAGAATGTCAAGGTGGCCTCTGTAGGTGGTAGAGGCCTGCTTTGTCCAGATTATTCGGTTCCATTGAGAGCAAATGCCAGATTGGATCAAGGTGTTTGTACATGGACAGCTGTATGTTTTATATACAGACCTGGTGAATTAAGCCCGTTCTGTCTTCTTTGTAAGCGTTCTCAGCTATTATTCCTTCCCATTCTCTTTCAGAGATCTTTTTGGTCCTTCCATGGCCTTCTGTGTCATCACTTACAGGATGTCTCTTAGCTTGGATTACACTACTTTTTGCCGTCTCTATACATTCAAACTAACTTGAAAATTTTGACAATGTTCCCCACCCCCCATAGAGGAGAGCACCACTAATTCTCTACTCTTTTTGTTACCACAGGCAGGGAGAAGAGGGTTTCTACGCCACAGCCCTGTAGTGAATGGTGTGGGAGGAGCACTTCCCACTTATCCCTTGACTCATGCCCTTGACTCCAGGGGAGGGGAAGTAACATATCTGATTCATGAGTTTGGCTTAGCCCCTTCTGGGTCTCTCTTTTGAATCTACTTGTCCCCAAAGAAGGGCTCACCAAGTTACTGGGGCTGGCTCTGGCCCTGTGGGGAAAGCCTACAATGGTTCCACTTTTTGATTGGGCGAGTAGCTTTAACTCTGAGTGAACTATTGGGCAGCACTTTGTAACCACCCATCTAAGCCACATTCTCCAATTTAGAATTTGTTTGTAATGAAGCTTTTAGTTTGATTTCAGTCTGTATGTCTCCTATATCGTATTTCTTAATTGGTTCTGAACTTGTAAGAGGGAAGAATGGACAATTAGTTTTTGGCCACCACCCAAAGCCCCAGAATTCCTCCTTGATCGCTGTTTCTAGAAGGCTCTCTGAGCAGCTCTGGGTATAATGGAGGCAAGGCAACATCTGTGGACCGTTTTCTCCCTCAGACTACTATTTAGAATTATAAGAACCCAAGTCTATGGCTCCTGTTTTTGAGAACATCTGCCATAGAAATGTTATAATTTTCCTCTCTCTTTATCTCTGAAATAATGATACTTTCCTGAGAGGAGGGCATCAAGGAGTAAATGAAATAACACACATTTACACACAATAGGTCATCAGTAAGTACCTGCCCTTCCTTGGTTGCCTGTGTCACAGTTAAATAGTGATTGCTGAGAGAAAGTTCACTCTGATGCCTAAAACATGCCTATCTTGTTACCTTTGAAAGCCATTATTTCTGTCTCATTGAGAGCTATTTATAAGCTTACCATATGATGAGGAAACCTCATACCCCATACACCTGGTTTAGGGGACCATTTGAGAGAAAGAACCTCAAAACCAATAGAGAGAAGAGAAGTGTGCTAAGAAGGAGAAGAAACAGCCAGGGCATCTGGAGAAGGTGGAGGATGGGCCTGAAGGAGTTTGGCTGTTAAAATCATTAAACATGCAGTGATGAGCCTTAAGGTATCCATTGGTGGACCTCATCTGGGCACTCCTGAGTTTGGTTGTGCCTTATTTAAAGCTAAGATCGGAGCACCTGGATGGCTCAGTAGGTTGAGTATCTGACTCTTGGTTTTGACTCAGGTCATGATCTCACGGGTTCATGGGTTTGAGCCCCACATCAGGCTCTGTATGACAGCATGGGGCCTGCTTGGTATTCTCTCTCTTCCTCTGTCTCCACCTCTCTCTCACTTGTGCTCTCTTCTCGCTCAAAATAAACTTTTTTTTAAAAGCTAAGATTGACAAGGTCTGAGAAAAGTTGCTAGACATATGCTATGTTAATGTATAGCTTTCTCTCCCACATCTTGGGATGCAAAATCATCTCATTTTTCTGGAACTTTACCATATGTGTCTAGTACTGTGCCCACCACTGTGGAACCCCTAGATAGGCATCCACACTCCAGTTGCTCACAGGCTGGTAGGGAGGAGAATATCAATATGGAAGAGAGTCTTAAAGCAACACAGAACTCTTTCGATCAGCAAGCTTCTTGAGGACATGGCTTGAGTCTTATTTATCTTTGTACCCCCCCGATCATCTGGAGCAGCCCTTCTCCTTTATTTCTTATACAGGGTTTAATTCCATTTATATTTTAGTTCTGGATATATACTAGGTGACCCTGAGTTTTCTAGCTGTATAGGAATGGAGGCACAGGGGCTCAGACAGCCAGCTTC
This sequence comes from Leopardus geoffroyi, assembly GCF_018350155.1. NCBI lineage: Eukaryota > Metazoa > Chordata > Mammalia > Carnivora > Felidae > Leopardus > Leopardus geoffroyi. Next base: position 35,420,340 of record NC_059341.1, on the reverse strand, counting down.
AAGAATGATCTGCTCACCTATTGCTCTTGTGTCTTTTCCATCTATGCATCAGTAAACTGATACAGATGTGTGTTGGCTCCTACTCTGTGCTGATGATTGTTCAGGGTCAGAGCTTCTCCTACTGCTCACCTTTTGTCCACTTGATTGTTCACATCTACCTCAGAGGATGAGGGAAAAGGAAAAATCCAATCAAAGTACTCCATTGTTATGGAGTCAGGGTTGAAGTCAGCTTGTTGACCCATCAGAATTTCAGGGGAAAGGAGAAGATTGATGTTGAAAAAGTTCCTTAGGTGATTCTGAAATGGCCCACTGCCCACTCCCCACCTTAAGAACTGCAGGTTCATTTCCATATATTTTTTAATTTTAAAATGTTTATTTATTTATTTTGAGGGATGGGGGAAAGGGCAGAGAGAGATGGAGAGAGAATCCCAAGCATGCTCTGTGGTGTCAGCATAGAGCCTGATGCAGGGCTCGAACTCACATACCATGAGATAATGACCTGAACCAAAATGAAGTGCCAGTCGCTTAACCAACTGAGCCACCCAGGGGCCCCCATTTCCAGTTTTAAGAGAAAGATCTTGCATTATCCTTCTCTCCCCTCTTCACTTTGGTTGGTGATTGAGGAATGGTCTCTCTGAGACTCATCCCAAAGATCTTTCAAAAGAAGAGAAACAAAGCTTAGCTTGGTACTTCTTTTCTGAAGAACATATGCTTTGATGCAAAACTCAGGAGCAACAGCCTTGAATTAAAGCAGTCATGACTTCCCATCAACCTCAAGGCGCTTTGGCTGTGGGAAAGCAGTTGCTTTGGATGCAGAGAGCTTGGATGCCCTTCTGGCTTCACAGCTGACCTGCTGTGTGACCTTGGGCAAGTCAGATTTCCTCTCTTTGCCATCTGTAAACCGAGGATAAAGACACTTGCTACCTACTGGTTTTACTGAGGTACTGAGAGCATGTGAGATAACAAACAGAGTTCTCACAGTTCTGCTTCAGAAACAAAGTCTGGTTATCAGGAAAGCATCATTCCCCAGATTCAGGGAGTTCTGACAATCTGTGCAGGGCTTACAGACAGTCCTGAGGTCATCCCAGGGTGTGGAAGGCAGCCTCTCCCTCCAGGCCCAGACCTACTTACCAATGCCCTTGCCTGTCTGCACCAGCAGAGAGGAAGGGATGTCTGAGCTGTCAGGAGGTGGTGGGTACAGATGGTCTCTGGCTGAAAGAGAGGGAAGTGCCAATCAAAGAAGGTCGGCCTCCTCAATTAGAACTCAGAGCAGATGGGTCTGAGGCAGCCAGGAGGGGCACTTCCCAGTTTACGAAGTATGTGATGGTGAGCTGGTGGCCTTCAGAGAACCAGAGAGGTCACCTAGTTCATTTCCTTTCTTTGAGGAAGGGCGTTTTTAGGATAAATCTGACAGATGAGTGTCCTCATTCAACAGATAGTTAATAGCTTTACTGTGAGTGGGGCCATATGCTAGGCCCTGTGGATATAATATTAAACAAGATAGACCTGATCCTGACCTCACCTCACAGATGTTACAATCATACACACTGCTCCTTGCCACTCGTATAGGAATTGTGGGTGGGACGGGAGGAGGAAAGTCACAAATGCAGATTCCTGGATCCCACCCTAAAACTACTAGATCAGAATATGGGGAGTTGAACCCACAAGCCTATATTTTTAACATGTTTCATAGTTCACCCTTGTGTGTGTTAAAGTTTGGTAACTGTCAAAGCGAAGAGTGATCAGTGACTTGAGCACACCAGTGTCTTAAAAATGAATTATATATACAGTTGGAATGCTTTTGCTAAGTCTAGTCTCCCATGTCTAGGTTGCTAGAAAAGTCCTCCTCCCGCCCCCAATTCTGGTTGTACAGAAGATAACTGCTCAAATCAAATAAACTGAAGGGTTGATTGAGCTTTTATTCCCTGCCTAGCTTCGTGCTGTTTGGAAACAAAATATAAAAGCTATATTCTTGGCCCCTGTGAGCATACAGGGTTCTTGGGCTGATAAAACACACCAGTTACCCAGCCAGAGATGAGGAGGTTAAGGGCCAAGATGCAGAGCAGATGAAGTCCCCAAGCATATATAAATAAAGACATTGTTGGAGGACATGGTTGCAGCCAAATCCTTTCCAGACATCCTCTGATTCCAATCTGATGACCAGAGTAATAACCTATTAATGAAGTTGAAAAAGTGTCCTGGGGAAATTCAAGAGATATAGGTGTAGGGGAATCCTTACTGATGAGAAAGTTCCACCAATGAGGTGTTCTCACGTTTGGGAACCAGAACACTCTCTTTTAAAATTCTGAACTTTTCCCCCCATTTAGTTCAGTTCTGTCTTCTTTGGGCACAAGAACATCAATTCTTTTATTAACATTAGCTGAGTGATAGTTGAACCCTGAAATCATAATGGCTTAACACCAAGTTTATTTATCACTCATATAAGCCCAGTCGGCCTCGGGTAGCTCTTCTTGGGTAGCCCTGCTCAGGTAGCCCTGCTCAGGTAGCCCTTATTTATCGAGGGATCAAGGCTTTGCCATCTTTGGGAGGTGTCTTCCAAGGAAGTGATATCCAGGAGCCAGCCAGCCAGAGGAATGAACAGAGAGGATAATGGTGTCTCTTATGGGCCAGGCCTGGAAGTGGTGACTGTCACTTCCACTGATGTTTCATTGGTCAAAGCTTGGTCATGTGGCCACATCTGTCTGCAAAGGATGCTGGGAAAGGTAGTCGACCTGAGTGCCTGGGCATGGTGAACAGCCAGCTCCACCCTATCATGTCTTCCTAGTGCAGCTCCTTCCTGCAGGCTCTTGGACTATTGTCACTGATCTCTCCTCCTCCACATTCTCTCAGGCTCTCAAGCAGTGAAGTTCACAGCGAGTTATACCTCCCCAATCTTCACACCTCCTTTATACTCATCAGAACTGCACAGAAGGTCTTGATATTGTATATTCTTTATCCTTCCCCTCATTTCTCCTCTTCCTCCACTTCATTTGGTTGTCCTCTTAAGCTAAACTACCTGAAATCGCTGATGTTGGATAGTTTTTGCCCTACAAAGATGGCATTTTCGTATGGTTCAGTCAACATTATACTCTCAGCTTTCTCCTGAGAACCCTAGATCTGCCTTCAGTAAATGCATTCCCAGTCCACAGTGGGCAGAGGTTTCTTTGAGAATTGAGACAAAGGAAAGAGAGAAAAGATGAGGGCAGGGTTTGCATTCAGTGCTGTTACCTGATGTGTTTTGGATCTCCCCTACCTCAACTAAGAGCAATCTCATTTCTTAATAATTTCTTAATAATGACCTCTTAACATGACTTAACATGGCCTGGGTGGCTCAGTTGGTTAAGCATCTGACTCTTGATTTCAGCTCAGGTCATGATCTCACAGTTTGTGGGTTCGAGCCCCACATTGGGCTCTGCGCTGACAGTGTGGAACCTGCTTGGGATTCCCTCCCTCTCTCTGCCCCCTCCCTCAAAAGAAATAAATAAACATTATTAAAAAATGACCTCTTATTTCTGGTTACATACTGAAAGTTTTCATGTACATCATCTCATTCAGTTGCTTTAAGGAGTTGGCCTCTCAATTAATGAGATATGAGAGGTATATAATAATATCCTTCTTTATATTATACTGCCAGGAAACTTAGGCCAGCATTTACAATTAGAATAACTGTCCTGTGCTTTTGGCTGGTCTACTTGCAAAAAATTACTTATTAATTTTTGGAAATTGTCATTTTCATCTTTTTTTTAAATGTGAGATTAAAATTCTCTCAAGTCACCTTTTAAAATGGTGTGGGATAAAGCAAGTAATTTTAATTATATCATAAGTCTTTTTAGGAAGACTTTATTATCATAATCTTACATATGTAGAACTGAGGTCCATAAAAATAAAGCCGTTTTTCAGAGCCCTGCTCAACATGGTATCTGGAACTGGGTGTCCACCTCTGGTACTCTTTCCGCTCCACAATGCTACCTTGTCCAGATGGCCCATTAGGACTTTAATTGCTTCCCTCCCAATTTCACATGATTCTTATTTTAAGAGACTTGAACGTTTTCTATCCTATTTATTATTATAGATGTATGAGCATTGTCTAATTAAAAAGAAGTCATTTTTTTTTTTTATCAATTTGTAGTTAGGTTTGTTACATCAAAATGAATTCTTAAGTTTTCAGAAAGGGAAGAGAGGCCAAAAACCCTTCAAGAAAGTAGATTATTTGAGAGACGGAGTAATAAAGTGATGTTAAGAATTCAATATAAATTAACTTGTATATGCTTTTAAATTCCAAAAATCGGTGGGGGAGATGAAGCTACACTAGCGAGTGAACATGATTACTAACAATGGCTTTTCCTAACTGGAAGGGTTTTACATGGGCCTGGGGGAAATCAGATAGCTCAGTATTTCCTTCACTTTCTGTTTTTTCTTTTTTTGTGTGGAGGGAAAAGTAATCCAGGGCCATGAAGATGCCAGGAAAAGTAGCTTAAAACTCAAAATGTGGTCATGAGCTAACATCAAAAATCACCTGGGAAACCTAATAGAAATGCATATTCTTGGGCCTTGCCTCAGATGACAGATTGGGAACCACCTGTCCCACACACCCCCCGCCCGCCCCCCCCCCCCCCCCCCGCTGCAAACCTTGGGACCCAACAATTTGTGTTTTAACAAGTGTACCTAGTTTTTTTTTTTTTTAAGCTTATTTTTTTTTTTCAACGTTTATTTATTTTGGGGACAGAGAGAGACAGAGCATGAACGGGGGAGGGGCAGAGAGAGAGGGAGACACAGAATCGGAAGCAGGCTCCAGGCTCTGAGCCATCAGCCCAGAGCCCGACGCGGGGCTCGAACTCACGGACCGCGAGATCGTGACCTGGCTGAAGTCGGACGCTTAACCGACTGCGCCACCCAGGCACCCCATGTACCTGGTTTTTCTAATGCAGGCTAAAGTGTGTGACCATTTGGCTTAAAACAACATTAGCTGGAAGCCACTTCTTCATTTGGATAGGAACTAGACAGTTAAAACATCTCTGAATGAATTAAAACTGCTAATGAGGACAATTAATGTCTTTGTCATAAAACAAACAAACAAAAAAAACCTTCTTGAGTTAGTAGTTAAAGACCAGAAATAAGTTGCTCTGAAGTGTTCTAGTGAGAGCTAAGGGCAGGACCGAATTTCTGAGGGTCTCTTGACAGGAGAAAGTGGTAGGGAAGCCTGTCTTCTGTGGCTAGGAGGCTGACAGTGTTGGATGAAGAACTGTATTGGATCTAGGTGTTTAATTTTCTTTATATAACCAGAACAACAGTTGTACTTTAAAATTTTTTTCTTATTAAAAATTAGTCAATTTATGCTTTAAAAATTTTTGTAGAAAAAGCATGGGTAAACATCACTGTCAGTGAAATTCCTGCCTTCTTGGGTGTTTTAATGTCCTACTCAGAGAACATCTCTTTCCCAACCGGCATCCCCAGATTGCACACTCGCATCCAGAAGAAAACAGTAACCTTGGGAGCATTGGTCCAGCAAGCTCAGTCAGCCCGGAGGATAGCAGCCTGCTTCTCAGTGAGGTCACGGACCCCTGCTGTGCTAGGCACATTGGCCTGGTATCGGCACTTGGCTGACACAATCTGGGGAAGAAGAGAGGAGTGTAGTGGCTCAGACCCACAAAGGCAAGCACCTGCTTCTGCCTGTGAGGCCATAGGCCTATCTTGGAGTTAGTGTAGCATCATGGTCAAGAGTATGGACTAGGGATCCACATGGAACTTGGCTCAAGTTGTGCTTTGACCACTTGTTGGCTGTGTGATCTTGGGTAAGCCATTGCCTCTCTCAGCCTCAACATTTTTGTTCCTAAAATGGGGGTAATAACAATACATACTATGGAGGATTCTTTTGAGAATTAAATGAGTCAGAGTAGCAGTTCTCAGCCTTTTTGGTCTCAGGAATGCTTTATACTCTTAACAATTATTGAGGATCCCAAAGAGTTTTTCTTTATGAGGGTTATAACTGTCACTGTTTACTATATTAGAAATTAAAACCTAATTCATCCAAAAAACCTCACTACATGTTAACATAACATCTTTTTAATGAAAAAGAATTGTTTTCTAAAACAAAAAATTGAGTGAGAAGAATGATATTGCCTTACCTTTTAAAGAGTTTCCTTAGTGTCTGGCTTAATGGAAGACAGATTCTAGTATCTGCTTTGTCACTCAATATGATGCAGTATCATGTGTTATGCAGTTATGTGGCCTTTAGAAAACTCCACTGTAAGACTATTAAAGTGAAAAAGGGAAATAACATCTTAGAATTATTATGAAAATTTTTTTGAGCTCACAGACACACCAAAGGGGTCTTAGGCACCCTTCTGGGGTTCCCTGGGATACACTGTGAGAATCATTCGGTTGAAAAAGGTTTAGTATACTGCTTTGCACATAGTAAGCACTAAGAAGTAAATTATAATTGTAAATATCACCATTAGCTAGGGGACAACATCAGAGACAGTTTCTACACATACTGAGGTAGAGTGCTAGAAGAAAGTGAGGCTTTGCTTCCTGCTTCCTGTGTGCACAACCCACATACCCAACAGGTGCCTCTGTTGCTGCTGCAGAGAAGTCCTGCGACATCTCATCTGGCCAGTGAGAGCCCTGAAAGGGCCTGGATATGTTTCAGGCTGCAATGCCAGGATTGTGCACATGTACTAATATGGGAATGATTTCATGTGGGCGTCACAAAGATGCCTTTCTTCCTAAGAAGCAAAACACTCGCCTCTCCATCATCTTATTTGTCATCTCAGCATCCTCATGTCAGTCTAGTCCCAAGGTGAGTCAGTGCCAGGGCCAGGTCTTTAACCCGAGTTTCCTGATATAGAGCAGAGTCGGGTAAGGAGGGAATGGGCAGGATCAGCAGAGGTCTGCCAAGGGGTACAGTGCAGTGCCTTCAGGACTCACATTGTGGACACAGAACTTGTCACCTCAACCTAGTGGATGGTCAGTTACCCTGAGATATGGGCCTAGAGCCCATGACTGTCCTCCCATCAAGGGACTTGCACACCATGTGACAATCAGCTGGCACTCCCAGCTACCTTTCCCTTGGCTTTTCTTTGAGTCCAAAAGCCATAATGCAGGCAGTGGGCTGAATGCTGTACAAGCTGCTGTGTTGGCATATAATTTGGAAACCCTTTTCACTTAGCCATCTATTAAACACCTGGTGTGTTTCGAGTCCCCAATCTGTTTCCTCCCTCATCTGCCGCCAAGGGAAAGAATAAAGAAACACTGACCAATCTGAGTGGGGGCTCAGACTTGCCGTTGCAACAGCAGTCTTTCTTGTGGCCAATACCTGTGTCTCTGGCATCAGCAGTGGGTATGTGCAGCCACAGATTGGGGATGAAGATTGAGGACCTGGGACCAGGAATCTGACCTGTGCCAGTGCTCATTGTCTGAGCAGATCAGTGTCTGTGGATGGCAGAGTCAGAGAAAGACAGAGACTGGTAATGGGGAAGGCCAGGATGCAGCCTGGAACCAGAGTGATGCTTCATAGGTCCAGGGTGGGGGTGAGGATGTCCGAAATGTGGGACAAATGGTAGGAGTCCAGAAAGTTAGTGGGAGGAGGAAAGAGTGACAGCATATAGAAGATCAGAAACCCATGACAGGTCTGGGAAGTGGCTCTGGCCCCTGCTTTTTAAGTATTCTCTGGGCACCTACAGGGTAGGGGCTATATTCATTCAACAAATATTTATTGAGTACCTATTATGTGTCAGGCATCTTGTAGATATATCAGTTGCAGCATTAGTGAACAAAACAGATAAAACACCCTGCTTTCAGGGAGCTTACCCCTTAATGGAAGGAAGAAAACAAAGAATAGGAGAAAATAAAGAAAGAAAAGAGTAAAATATATTAGATATTGAGGGGGAATTAAGGCAGGGAAGGAGATAGGGTGCCAGGATGGGATTATAATTTTAAATAGAGGGGTCAGGGAAGGTCTCATTGAGAAGATGCCTCATTTGAGGCAAGACCTGCAGGGGTTAAGGAAGTGAGTCTGGTAGATATCTGGGGAAAAGGGCATTCAGGATAGAGGGAACAGAAAGTACAAAAGCCCTATGCTCAGAGTGTCTTTGAGGAACAGGGAGGAAAAAGGTGTGGTTGGAGCACAGTGAGCTCTTTGACATGGGGTCAGTGAGGAATAAGGGAAGAATAAGTAGAGCCTTAAAGTCATTGTGATGATTATGGCTTTTACTTTGAATGAAGTGTAAAGCTTATGGAGGGTTTTAAGCAAAGGAGTGACATGATCTGATGATGTTTTAAAAGGGAATCAAAGGGGAGGCTGTTGGAGCTGGTAAAAGCAGGAAGATCACGCAGGAGGCTAGATCAGTAATTCAGGAGGCAGATGTTTGTAGCTTGGACTGGAGCATAAACAGTGGAGGTAGAGAGAAGTTGCTGGATTCTTAATATATATTAGAAGTACAGCTAGGGATGTGAAGGCAATCTGGCTGCAACATCTGTCACCCCATTGATCGCCAGGGTTGATTCGGCTGATCTGGCTGGCTAGGCGGGTGTCCCCTTCCTCCCTCATTACTCCATGTGTGTCCCTCCCGAAGCTGTGCGCTAGGTTGAAGAGGACGACCTTCCCCAATAGAGGAGGACTGTTCTTTGGTCAAGGGTATACGAGTAGCTGTGCTCCCTTGCTAGAACCTCCAAACAAGTTCTCAAGGTCCATTTGTAGGAGAACGTAGGGTAGTCAAGCTTCCAAGACTCCAGACACATCCAAATGAGGTGCTGCACATGGCAGTCTGCCTTTCTTTTAAAAAAAAAAAAAGTACACCTGGAATGATTTGCTGACATATTGGACAATAAGCATGGAAGAAAGAGGCATAAAGGTCAACTCTAAATTTCTTGACCAAAGCAACTGGAAAGCTGGAGATAGCCATTATCTGAGATGGGCAGTAGTTGAGGGAAGTTTGGATGTTGGGTTTTGGATGTGTTTAGTTTGAGGTATCCAGGTAGAGATGTCAAGATGACTGGAGAGGCCAAAACTAGAGCAGGGAGAATCAGAGAAATGACTAAAAAGTGCAAAGGAGAGAGAGAGAGAGAACAAAGAACAGCAGCTCTTATAAAGCCAAGTTCTACTTCTGGGATCAAATGATCAATGAAGGGGCATCTTAGAGCCAGCCTCAAACCCTAGGCCTAAACCCAAGAACAATGAGCAGCCAAGGGTGTCCATTCCCTTTTCCACCCTGCTGGTGCTCCCTAGTGGGCAGCAGAGGACAGTGCTCAAAGCCTTACTTCAAACAAGGCTGACTCCCAGGGAGTAGGCAGGAAGGCAGGCCCTGCTGGGATTGGAATGGACACACAATTTATTGTGGTATCTCCTAAGACAGGCTGTCTCTGTGGGGGTTTCTGGGGGGCTCTTCTGGGGAGGATCCATGCTCTGCTTTTCCCAGACCAGTCCTCTGGCACCATTGTTCTCCTGAGTCTGTCTTCAGATGCCTGCAGTTGTCCAGGGAGATCAAATTGGCAGATCAGAAGTCCTTGATTAGACCTGCAGAATGTCAGAATTGACAAAAAGAGCATCTTGTCCAACCTTCTCTTCTTACAGAGGAGGGAACTGAGCTCCAGAGAGATCACATGACTTGTCCAAATTAGAAGCTTTATGACCTAGGGCAAATCACTTAACCCTCGCATCCAAGCCAGGCAGAGAGCGTCTTCCCAAACGCACTGTATGCTTGTGGTTCTTCCTGTTCCCCGACCCTCCTCCACATGGGCTATTCACTGCCAGATCAGGGTTTAGAAGATGACTGGCATCCCTGAGGTCACCCAGCCCTTTTGGCAAACTAGCCACCCCATCAGATGACACATGGATTCCTTAGCAGCGAGTACTTCCTCAAGACATATTTTTCTTAAAATTGATGGTACTCCTTTTGGCTTTGCCATTCCCCATGTCCTCAGTGGGGCAGAAAGTTAGCTCTGCACCAATGTGTTCTTCATCTGCCAGCAGCCACCTCCTTCCCCATCCCAGAGCTGTCTTCTCTGGCCTGCCCAAACCCACATTGGTCCCTTTTGTTCCCTGCAAATCCCTTTCTCCTTCCAATTGTCTGAACTGAACTTTTTCTTGACTACTTCTTAAGCCTCTGGATTTCTCCTTAAATATCAGCTCCAGGACGCCTGCCTGATGAGCTGAGGTCATTCCTACCCTCAAGTGACCTGGTGAATTAAGCAACAATACCAGGGATTCCAGGACAGTGAGTTTGAAGATCAGCATCTTTGCTGGCCTGGTGGGAGGCCCTTGGCCCTTGTGGAAGTGGGTAGAGTGATACTGGCTTTCATACAGTCTTCAGGAGGGAACTGTTAACTACCATGGCTGTCTGCCTCTCTAGGTGAAGAGTGCCGGGTCCTCCACCCTCCAGTTAATGGTTCAGAACTTACAGAGCTGGAATCAGCAAACTGAGCATTTGTCCTACTCCTGTTTCATGTGAAAATCCTAGGCTTGGGGCCCTCTGAACCCATGGGTGCCTGATGCTTTATTTCAAGACAAGGCAGGAAGATGATCCCCCTCTGTCTTGCTTTGTGCCCTCCTCAGCTTCCTGCTGGATAGTGGGGGAGGTGGCATGTTAGCAAGGATCAGGAACTTCCGAATCCCCAGCTCATTCTTCTCCTATCCTGTCTTCTCCTCCTATCCCTCCTTTACAGGTATTCAAACCTTTTTAATTCTGTGGTGGCTGAATAGCCTCCCCCAGGGGACCATCTTGCCTGCAAATGCAGCGTGAGATGTGCTTCTCCGCCATCATCTTTTCTCTGTTGGTGATGCCAGAGCTCAAACCTATGGTGCAGTGGAATGAGCCTGGAATGACAGGGGAGACGCCTAGGCTCTACCCCTCTTTTATAGTGAACCTGACAGTTGTGTCACTCCTCTCGGCCTCTGTCTCCTACGAAAGGTGATGCTGGCTTGGCCAGCAATCTCTGGGGTCCCTTCTGGCTCAGACATACTGCTGATGGCCTTCTTGTTCCCAGTGTATTTTTTAAGGATCCTGTGTTATTTATCTCAGTATCTCTGCTCCCCTCCACTGCACACTGCTATCCATGCAGTAATGACATCAAAACACCCACACTGTATCTCAACAATCTGATGAGATAAATGCCTCATCCTTGGGCTCTGTGGACACAGAGTAGCAATTCCCCTATCCCACTGTCGAAAAGCTCAGAAAACACAGGCTGCCAAGGAGGAATAGGCAGCCATGCGGATCACCATGTGCGTGTCATTAAGCACATTCTCCCAGCCCCAAAGCCCCTGTTTTCTCCAAAGCTGCCTCACTTTTTCCCTTCTTCTATCTCCAGAATAATGCCTCTGAACTGGTTAGCTTTTGAGAATGTGTTGGGAGGGCTGACATTGGGAGCATATGGTCTTGTTATCCAGCATGTAGCTCCAAGTTGGATGCACCAGCAACTGGCCAGGTCCTGAAAGTAATTAAACTGAGCGTATTGATCCAGGGTGGCGCCAGGGGCCTCAGACACCTGCTCTCATGCTCCTTCTGCAGTGTCCCTCTCACTGGTGAGACAGAATGTGGGACTGTCAGTGTTGGTGCTGCCAGGCCTGGCATGATGTGTTTGCGCCCCTTCTCCCGTTATGGACCAGGAGCCAGGACGCCACATGGGAGCTGGGACATTCCAAGAGAAGCAGTAGCTGGTGTGGTCCTGTAGTGAAAATATACCTGGCTCCAGCATGCTGAGTGAGTGACCTTGGGCCTCAGTTTCCCTGTAAGCAGAAAAGAGATAATAGCAAGGTCCTTGTACTTCCAGGAATGCTGTAAGAATCCGGTGCTACAATGTAAAAGCACATAGAGAGACTTAGAGGGAGTTCACATATCAAACACTGTCATGTAGGGAGCTAGGCGGGTATGGGTTCAAAGTGTGACATGCGACTGACTGGCTGAATGTACTTAACTGTTCTGAGCTTCTCTTTACCATCTATAAACTAAAGGATAATAAAACTACATTGACTGGTTTCTGATAATAATAACAAGTGCATCTGTTATTTATTGAATTGCATTCTTCCCAAAGCCCAGCACAGTGCCTGATGCACAATGGGTGCTCAAGAAATGTTCATCAAGTAAAGGGAGCTAGGGGCTTTACTCATACTCTCCTTTAATCCCTACAACAAACCTGTTACGCACCATAGGATTATTATCCCCATTTTAAATATTAGTAAAATGAGGCCCAGAGAGGCTAAGGAATGTGTCCAAGGTCACATAGCTAGGACTTGGTGAAATAAGTCCCATTGTATAGTACTTGTTAGAGCTTCCTGGGAAGTTTGGCAATAGGGTGTGGACAGGACCTGGCAAGGAGGAAACACCCAACTGGATGCACCATATTCCATCCACAAAAATATATCATATCCCTCATAACATCCCACAAAACTAGGTATCATAATGCCCACTTTACACATGAGCAACTGAGGCTCAGAGAGGGAAAGAACCTGAAGGACTGCTTGCTTCCAACTTGAAAGAGTCCTAGTGAAGGAAACCAATTTTCCATGAGTTCCTCTTCCATCTCAGTAGGACCATCAGCTCTGCGTGGCAGCCTGCACGGTGCTGTGTCTCTCCGAGGGGGGTGTGACTGGAATGTCTCAGACGGCCCAGGGCAGCAAGCAAGGAGCCCAGCAGGCTGGAATTCCTTCCGTGTGGCACTTCTGGGAGGGATATTCCCCCTCCGTGATTCTTGGGAAATCTTGGCATCTGGCTGGTCTTGCCGGCCCTGTTTCTCTGACTGTTCTTTCTGTCTTGGGGCCCTCGCCAAACATCTGACACCGTTCAGGATCGATTGCACGTAAAGTGAAGAGTGGTTTTTATTTTGTTTTGTTTTGTTTTTGGGGGGTTTTCTTTTCCCCCTGTTGTCATCTAAGGAACAGGTTTTAGGTCTTTGATTCTCTTCCAAAATAACAACCATATGGGGCCTCCATTTATACTAAACAGCCTGTGCCTTTTGCAAGGGACCAGTTTGTTTTCATTTCGTGTTGAGCCTTGACTTGCTCTAAAAAGTTTTAATCAGGTAGCTTCTGAAAGAGGGAGAGAGAGACTTGTGAGCACAAATGATGCCTTATCCCTCTGAAGGGAGTTTAGCTTTCAAGGGTATGGCAGGAGCAGAGCCAAGAGCCCAAGAGGTGAGATCTGGAGAAGCCGAGGGTCACTGGCAGGACCCTGGCAGATCCATGCTCAGTGGCTGGAACAAAGAGCACTTTGAACATGCAGGGCTCTGGCATGTTTGTTGATCGACTTATCCATGGTCCAAGCCAGCTGCTTTTGTTCCAGAGGATTTCATGGATTAACTCCCTGGGCTTCAGAAAATTGTTTCTTTTTAAGAAAGGGAAGTTTGGAGGTGACTGCAAAGGAAATTCTTATGGGCAGGCTAGGGGTGCTGGGGGAGTATTGGACGGGGCGGGAGGTCACATATATGTTGGGGAGATGGTCACGGGCTCCCAGGGAGAGAATTGTATCCACAGTCATGAGAGGATTCCTCCACGGACCTCTTCCAGCAAGTGCCGGGTCTGGTAGAAACAGGAGTGTGGAGGCCTCAGGCTGGTAGCATCCTGGGCATTAAAGCTAGACCACAGCAAGGACTCCCCAGGGCTGAAGGTTGCTAGGCACTGGGGTAGGTTTCCTAGGGAGACCGTGACTAGAAACACCATCTGCCAAAGATGATTTAGTTCCAGAAGAGGCAAGGGAAAGAACGAGATGGTCCTTTCTGTCCTACTTAATCTTGGTTCTGTTCGCCTGGGCCACACATTCCTTTCCTGAAGTGGAAGAAGGCAGATGTGGTCCTGGGTAAACTGTCTTGTAACAGGGAGGGCATCACCTCCTCGACTTGCTCCCATCCCCTGCCTAGGCCCTGGGTCTTGAGAACTTGCCCGTTCCCTGCCCGCTGTCCTGCCCTGGCAGCAGGTACCAGCAAGCCCACGTGTTGTGGTGGGGAGGGTGTAATGGGCATATGATTAAATACTCATACTTTGTCAAAACACTGACAGTTACAAAATGCCTCCGCATCTACTCAGGGAAGGGTGAGCAATGAACAAAATGACTTCAATATGCAAAAGACATTTCCATGGAGGCCAGGAGGGAATACGAATCCTAGAGCCAGGAGGAGTAATGGGGATTAGTGCTTGATTTATAGGCTGGCTGAGAGAAATCTGCTGGCCTAAACCTGCCTAAATTCTACTGTCTGCATGTGTGCTTAAGGAGCTGGGCCCACTTTGCTTTGAAAAGCTGTTCCGCTGCTGTTGATGGGAATGAGAGTAAAGTAGCTGGCCAGGGTTGAGGGTGGAGGAATTCTGAGCCCCTGGGTTCTGGATTGAGCAAAACATGCTGCCCTGATAGAAATATGTGGTCCTGAGGAGAATTTGAAAAATAAGAAGGGTGATTGCCTATTTAGGACAGGTTTGGATACAACCACTCCTGGAGGCAAGGAATGAACTTCTAACCATGGAAGCTTTGTGTTTTCTCTATAGATCTATCTTGAATAAATATAAAGAATGGGCCATATCACCATACGAATTGGAGTACACTGATGGTTCAACTGAGAGGACCTTATTGAAGGGCATTTTCACACAGGGAGAGGGAGCCAGCAAGGCTGTTAAGCCACCCACATCTAGCAGTGGAGGGGAGCTAGGTCAAAGGGGTAGGAAACAGTGCTCTTGGATTCCAGTGAGAACTGGAGCTGGGGAGGAGGGACCATGAGCTGGAAACCATGGTCATGTAAGGACATGGCCTCTGCCAGGCCAATAGCACCACATCAGGTGGGCGTGGAAAGAAAACATCCTGACTTCTCTTTCTTCATAAGCTCCAGTGTCCTGCTGGTGCTTCTCATTGGCCAAACCAACCTGAAGCCAGATAGCAGGAGAACCTGGGAGATATAGTCCCTGGGCATCAGCCTTCCAGGCCACAGAGCAGGGTGGGGAGGGTAGAGAGTGGATCTAGGGGAGTCAGCAGGGAGCAAGAGCTTATTTGTAGTATTAGCTTAGTTTGCCAACTCTGGAAAGCTCTTCCTGAGGAGGGGAATTTATAAAGAGCTTACCTACTTTCAAATTATTCGGTCCCCAAGACTATCATGCTTACCTTGCAAAACACATTGCTCAAATGATAAAGGAATTCTGAAATGTCCCACATATCCCTCCTTTATTTGTGAAATAATCAGCTTTTGGAGGGCAGTGACTGAGCCTTTTATTACCAGTTGTCTGAGTAAATTTAACAGCCCCCACCTGTGTACAGTGCATTAAACTTCACAGAAGACAATAATTCAAACCTTGAGGCTGACAAAATGGTGACAAGGCGGACCTTTTGGGGAGTGAAAATGAGCAGGCTTGACTCAAGCACTATGAGGTCCACAAGCACTCTAAAGATGCAATAAGCCCTCTCTGGTGAAAGAACACAGATACACCGTGCAGCGGGAGCCCATGGCAATGGAGGACAGGGATCACAAAGCAGAGAAGGAAGTCACTGGACTGTCCCTCTGGCTTAAGTGTGGCCATGAATATGTGCCATGAAGGGCTTGTGGTTCCTAAATGCCTCTGGCATCCTGAGCCCTTGTGGTGGGTATTTCCACTATTCAGATTATTCTTTTAGGTGAAGAGCTTAATCCCTTGAGGGGGAGAGCATGTGAAGTCATTGGCATATCCAGACAGACCAGATGGCCATTTCCCTCCTTGGCTAGGCCTGGTGATGGGTGGGGGTGTGGACAAGGTGAGAAGAAAAGGGGAGATAAAGGGCATCAGACACACTCTTTGCCAAGGGCTGATGGCCTGTGGCCTGTTCTTCAGAACAACATGGAACTGTTTGGGATAATAGCCCATAGTGTTCTTTCTCACGTAGCTGTTTCTTGGTCTCCAGAATCTTGCTGGGCACTCCTTCATGGTGTCCTGGGCAGGCGGGCTTTGTCATCTACAACCTTTATGAGGCAGCCAGCTGCCACCACTCAGGCCCGGCTGGAAGGGCCTAGGCAGGGTGGGGTGTGGAATTCAGTTGATGGTTTCCAATTCCAATTTGGGTGAAATGCAGATTTTCCTCCCCTCTGTGTTTCTCTTTCCCAGTTCTGTCCTGAATGGAAAAAATGTCTGTAGATTTAAGTCCAAGGTGCAGCACTGGAGCTGGTATTTTCCCTTTTGACACAACACAGAAAATGGAGACAGCCCTGGGCCTGAGGGAATGCCTTCAGAAAGACTCTCCCTGACTATGGGTCACGAGCCAGATGGCCTGAGCTCAAGTCCTGCTGTTGCCACTCACTGGCTGCGTGTAAGTTATTTAACATCTTAGTTCTTTGGTTTCCTGACCTGTAGCCTGGGGGTAACCATCATATCTATATTAGGGATACTGTGATGAGGGCTGAATGGCTTAAGGTGTATAAATACAGCCAGCATGCCCAGTGTACAATAGGTGGCATGTGAGTATTTGCTGTTACTATGAGAAGTACTCTTCTGGGCACGGCATCCTCCTGGGGCTCTGGGGACATGGAGCATCTGTGAGGCACCGGTGGGGGTGGTAAACATCCCTCAAGCATCTCTTTCATCAAGAAACCTGCAGCGAGTCTGCTCGCTTGAAGAGTCTGGATCCACTCCACAATCTGGCTTCCAACCTTACCTACTCTTGCTACAAGTCCTCTGCCTCACCAGGGAAATCTGTTAGTTCCCTCCAACCCCCACCTGCCGCCATCCCCCGGATTTGCTTTTACCTGTGGACTTACTTCTATGTTTTTAACACTTCTTTAAGAACACAGAAAAAGGAGCTGCTTCCTAACAGTTCTTCATAGGGCCTGGCATTACAGGGATTTGCACAGTTGGTTTTGTAGGGCGTGCCTACTCCTAGGGGGTTGACTTTTTTCTTGTTTCTCTGATACATCGTCATTGTGTTGTAGAGACAACTCTGCATCTCAAATTCCTGTAAGGCAGCGGCGGAAGGGCTTTGGCTGCTTCCTGGGACCCTGTCTTTTCCTGAAACAGAGGCAGGTTACATGTGACCAGTGCTAGAGTGTATTTATTCGTTCTACTGAACACATGTCCACAGGCCCAGGACATGAATAAACTAAGTCCACAGCTACAAGGAATCAATTTATAGGCAAGTAAGACTCTGATGCTGGCCTTTAAAAAGAAACTACTTGGGGCGCCTGGGTGGCGCAGTCGGTTAAGCGTCCGACTTCAGCCAGGTCACGATCTCGCGGTCCGTGAGTTCGAGCCCCGCGTCGGGCTCTGGGCTGATGGCTCAGAGCCTGGAGCCTGTTTCCGATTCTGTGTCTCCCTCTCTCTCTGCCCCTCCCCCGTTCATGCTCTGTCTCTCTCTGTCCCAAAAATAAATAAACGTTGAAAAAAAAAATTTTAAAAAGAAACTACTTGCATTATGTGTTACACATCAACATTGTCCCTATTAGGAATAAAAAGCCTCAATGATACCTTTACTTACCACTCTATGTTGATTGTTAAGGGTTATGTACCGAGATGACTATTTGATCATTTGACATCTAAGCATCAGTAGTTCAAAGTGGGGATGCAGAGCACCAGGCACACGGCGTTGGTAGAAGAAATAGAACTGGTGGAGAAGAAACTGGACCCCTAAGATCTTACTATCTGTGCAGCCTGGGGAGCTCCTCTGGGTGCTGGGTGAGGACCAATAGGGCAGCCAGTACCCTGAGGACATACTGCTCCTTTTGGAGCTGGGGAGAGGGCCTTCATCTTTTCTGGGAATTAAATCAAAAGAAAACCAGAAGAAGAATCTAGACTTCTTGAGGCACTGTGGGGCAAACATCCCTCAAGCATCTCTTTCATCAAGAAACCAGGAGTGACTTGGCAAAGAAAGCCCAGACAGACAGGGGTGTTCAAGGAACTCTGTAAGCTCTCCTGTGGACTAAGAGGAAGGTACTTGCAAATCCAAATGGGTACCATAGGGAGCATGCCTGCAGAGAATGGAGGGGACCACCTTCTTGGCTAAGCAAGAATCCCATATGCTTAGGAGGTGACAGGAAAGGTAGACCTCCGGTGCAAAGCCCTGGAGGGGGCTGATTCATGAGGCGCAGCACAGCATAGACTCAGCAACCAGCCTGCCTGTGAGGGAAGCTGGCTCCACTTCTGATCATGTGACCTTGGGTAAGTTTCTTTACTTTTCTGCCTCCCAGTGTTCTTATCTCTAACATGGTAAGGATGGTATTTACCTCAGTAGGTTGGTCTAAGAATTATCTGAGCTAAGGCATGCTATATGCTTAGGACAGAACCTGGCATATGCAAAGTATCCAAGAAGTTGTTTACTATTATTATTATTATCATTATTATTACTTATTATTATTCAGGATTAATCAAAGAAAGGTTCTACCTTTTCTTTTTTTTAATTTTACTTTTTAATTTTTTTAATTTACATCTAAATTAGTTAGCATATAGTGCAAAATAATGATTTCAGGAGTAGATTCCTTAGTGCCCCTTACCCATTTCTCCCATCCCCCCTCCCACAACCCCTCCAGCAACCCTCAGTTGTTCTCCATATTTATGAGTCTCTTCTGTTTTGTTCCCTACCTGTTTTTCTATTATTTTTGTTTCCCTTCCCTTATGTTCATCTGTTTTGTCTCTTAAAGTCCTCATATGAGTGAAGTCATATGATTTTTGTCTTTCTCTGACTAATCTCACTTAGCCTAATACCCTCCAGTTCCATCCACGTAGATGCAAATGGCAAGATTTCATTCTTTTTGAATGAAATATGTATATGTACACACACCACATCTTCTTTATCCATTCATCCATTGATGGACATTTGGGCTCTTTCCATACTTTGGCTATTGTTGATAGTGCTGCTATAAACATGGGGGTGCATGTGTCCCTTTGAAACAGCACACCTGTATCCCGTGGATAAATGCCTAGTAGTGCAATTGCTGGGTCATAGGGTAGTTCTATTTTTAGAAACTCCATACTGTTTTCCAGAGTGGTGGCACCAGCTTGCATTCCCACCAACAATGCAAAAGAGATCCTCTTTCTCCGCATTGTCGCCAACATCTCTTCTTGCCTGAGTTGTTAATGTTAGCCATTCTGACAGGTGTAAGGTGGTATCTCATGGTGGTTTTGATTTATATTTCCCTGATGAGTGGTGTTGAGCATTTTTTCATGTGTTGGTTGGCCATCTGGATGTCTTCTTTGGAGAAGTGTCTATTCATGTCTTTTGCCCATTTCTTCACTGGGCTATTTGCTTTTCGGGTGTTGAGTTTGATAAGTTCTTTGTAGATTTTGGATACTAACCCTTTATCTGATACGTCATTTGCAAATATCTTCTCCCATTATGTCGATTGCCTTTTAGTTTTTCTGATTGTTTCCTTACTGTGCAGAAGCTTTTTATTTTGATGAGGTCCCAGTAGTTATTTTTGCTTTTGTTTCCCTTGTCTCTGGAGACGTGTTGAGTAAGAAGTTGCTGTGGCTAAGATTAAAGAGGTTTTTGCCTGCTTTCTCTTCCAGGATTTTGATGGCTTTCCTGTCTTACATTGAGATCTTTCATCCATTTTGAGTTTATTTTTGTGTAGGGTGTAAGAAAGTGGTCCAGGTTCATTTTTTTCTGCATGTCGCTGTCCAGTTTTCCCAGCACCACTTGCTGAAGAGACTGTCTTTATTCCGCTGGATATTCTTTCCTGCTTTGTCAAAGATTAGTTGGCAATACGTTTGTGGGTCCATTTCTGGGTTCTCTATTCTGTTCTATTGATCTGAGTGTCTGTTCTTATGCCACTAGCATACTGTCTTGATGATTATAGCTTTGTAGTATAGCTTGAAGTCTGGGATTGTGATGCCTCCTGCTTTGGTTTTCTTTTTCAAGATCACTTTGGATATTCAGGGTCTTTTCTGGTTCCATACAAATTTTAGGATTATTTGTTCTAGCTCTGTGAAGAATGCTGCTGTTAGTTTGATAGGGATTTCATTGAACATGTAGATTACTTTGGGTAGTATCAACATTTTAACAATATTTCTTCTTCCTCTCCAGGAGCATGGAATTTTTTCCATTTTTTTGGTGTCTTCTTCAATTTCTTTCATAAGCTTTCTATAGTTTTCAGTGTATAGATTTTTCACCTCTTTGGTTAGATTTATTCCTAGGTATTTTATGGTTTTTTGTGCAAGTGTACATGGGATTGATTCCTTGATTTCTCTTTCTGTCACTTCATTGTTGGTGTATAGGAATGCAACCAGTTTCTGTGCATTGATTTTTACATCCTGGGACTTTGCTGAATTCATGAATCAGTTCTAGGAGTTTTTTGGTGGAATCTTTTGGGTTTTCCATATAGAGTATCATGTCATCTGCGAAGAGTGAAAGTTTGACCTCCTCCTGGCCGATTTGGATGCCTTTTATTGCTTTGTGTTGTCTGATTGCAGAGGCTAAGACTTCCGATACTATGTTGAATAACAGTGGCGAGAGTGGACATCCCTGTCTTGTTCCTGACCTTAGGGGGAAGGCTCTCCGTTTTTCCCCATTGAGGATGATATTAGTGTTGGGTCGTTCATATGTGGCTTTTATGATCTTGAGGTATGCTCCTTCTATCCCTACTTTCTTGAGGGTTTTTATCAAGAAAGGATGCTGTATTTTGTCAAATGCTTTCTCTGCATCTATTGAGAGGATCATATGGTTCTTGTCCTTTTTTTGTATTGATGTGATGAATCACGTTAATTGTTTTGCGGATATTGCACCAGCCCTGCATCCCAGCTATAAATCCCACTTGGTCATGGTGAATAATTTTTTTAATGTATTGTTGGAGCTGGTTGACTAATATCTTGTTGAGGATTTTTGCATCCATGTTCATCAGGGAAATTGGTCTATAATTCTCCTTTTTAGTGGGGTCGTTGTCTGGTTTTGGAATCAAGGTAATGCTGACTTCATTGAAAGAGTTTGGAAGTTTTCCTTCCATTTCTATTTTTTGGAACACCTTCAAGAGAATAGGTGTTAACTCTTCCTTAAATGTTTGGTAGAATTCCCCTGGGAAGCCATCTGGCCCTGGACTCTTATTTTTTGGCAGATTTTTGATTACTAATTCAATTTCCTTACTGGTTATGGGTCTGTTCAAATTTTCTATTTCTTCCTGTTTCAGTTTTGGTAGTGTATATGTTTCTAGGAATTTGTCCGTTTCTTCCAGATTGCCCATTTTATTGGCATATAATTGCTCATAATATTCTCTTATTATTGTTTTTATTTCTCTTGTGTTGGTTGTGATCTCTCCTCTTTCATTCTTGATTTTGTTTATTTGGGTCCTTTCCTTTTCTTTTTGGTCAAACTGGCTAGTGGTTTATCAATTTTGTTAATTCTTTCAAAGAACCAGCTTCTGGTTTCATTGATCTGTTCTACTGTTGTTGGTTTTTTTTTTTTTTTTTTTTTTTGGTTTCGATAGCATTAATTTCTGCTCTAATCTTTATTATTTCCTGTATTCTGCTGGTTTTGGGTTTTATTTGCTGTTCTTTTCCCAGATGTTTAAGGTGTAAGGTTAAGTTGTGTATCTGAGATCTTTCTTCCTTCTTTAGGAAGGCCTGGATTGCTATAAACTTTCCTCTTATGACTGTCTTTGCTGCATCCCAGAAGTTTTGGGTTGTGTGTTATCATTTTCATTGACTTGCAGATACTTTTTAATTTCCTCTTTAACTGATTGGTTAGCCCATTCATTCTTTAGTAGGATGTTCTTCAGTCTCCAAGTATTTGTTACTTTTCTCTATTTTTTCTTGTGGTTGATTTCGAGTTTCATAGCATTGTGGTCTGAAAATATGCACGGTATGATCTCGATCTTTTTGTACTTGCTGAGGGCTGATTTGTGTCCCAGTATATGGTCTATTCTGGAGAACATTCCATGTGCACTGGAGAAGAATGTATATTCTGCTGCTTTAGGATGAAATGTTCTGAATATATCTGTTAAGTCTATCTGTCCAGTGTGTCATTCAAAGTCATTGCTTCGTTGTTGATTTTTTGATTAGATGATCTGTCCATTGCTGTGAGTGGGGTGTTGAAGTCTCCTACTATTATGGTATTACTATCGATGAGTTTCTTTATGTTTGTGATTAATTGACTTATATATTTGGATGCTATCACATTTGGTGCATAAATGTTTATAATTGTTATGTCTTCTTGGTGGATAGACCCCTTGATTATGATATAATGCCCTTCTGCATCTCTTGATACAGTCTATTTTTAAGTCTAGATTGTCTGATATAAGTATGGCTACTCCAGCTTTCTGGAATATATATATATATATATATATATATATATATATATATATATATATATAAATGTATATATATTTTTTTCATCTTTTCTCCCCTCAGAGAGTCTCCCTTAAAATTTCTTGCAGGTCTGGTTTAGTGGTCACAAACTCCTTTAATTTTTGTTTGTCTGGGAAACTTTTTATCTCTCCTTCTATTTTGAATGACAGCCTTGCTGGATAAAGAATTCTTGGCTGTATATTTTTCTGATTCAGCACACTGAATATATCTTACTACTCAGAAAGGTTCTACCTTTTCATGACTTAAGGTGAGTCCAGTATCTCCCTTTACTTTATTGCCTCATCCAGGTTTACTGGTACCAGATTTTGGTCTAAGGGCTCTACAACATCGTTTCCCAGCCCTGTGAGGGATACAAAGATGATGGTTCAATAGAACCATCTTTGGCTCAGGCAAATGTGGCTCATAGGTGGAAGGACTCAGTGGAACACACTCCTCCATGAGTTCATGTGAGAGTCACCATCAAGAGCTTGGCTAAGTTCTGAGCAGTGTAGATGAGGACAAGTTTCCCATAGGATTTTCAGGACCATACTCTTTATAGCAGTAACTAGCACAAGGCAGAAAGTGGGGGACTCATGGGGACAAGGATGTGCCAGCTGGAATGGGCCACATCCAGAAACAGAGAGTTGCACTGGTACTGGAGATGTTTCTGGATACTCATCTTGGAAGACTTGAAAGGTGAAATACGCTCTTGTACCCAAAGGGTAGGGTCTGGCCTGGGGACAGAAATAGGAGTGGGTGAGGAGGCTCTCTGCTTCCCTCAGTAAGTACCAATGCCTGACAGCAATTGTATACAGGCTCTGCCCCTGATCCTGGTGAGAACTTGATGGGTGGCCATTGATTGTACAGTGCAATGAGTATGGGTTTTACATGGCAGTTTCTAGCAGACAGGGCTTGCTCATCTGAGTTCTGTGCAGCATGCAACAGGAATTATCTTTGCCCTGGTGTTAAGGAGTAGCATAATGTCATACTTGGGTGCTTGAGTGGTGGTGATGATGGTGATGATGTGGTGGTCTAGGGCCCCATGCTACCTCCTATGTGGCTTTATCCTTGATAGCAGCAAGTCATCATTCTGTTCAGCCCATTTCTAAATGGGGCCAAAACACCCAGCAGCCATCTCAAAAAATGCTGAGGAGCCCAGGTATCTACCCAATATTGGCATTCTTGAGTAGTTTTAATAAAAACCCTTGTTGGCTTTATTTATTCAGCTGTGAAGGATCTGTTGAGTTTCTGAGCTGTGAGCATTCCCTTCAGGTAATAGAAGGAGGCTCATCCTGGAAGAGGGAGTGTTTACCTTTGTCCCATTCATAGAGGTCCTAGAACACTCCCAACTATGAGGGAGCCCCCAATGCCCTCATTGAGTTTTTCATCAGTTTGTGACTGCTCAGTCCAGACTTCAGAAAGATATTATAACAGTAATGATGAAAATGGCAACCTTTGGTGAAGCATGCCAGATGGTGGGTGTCTTACATGCATGATTTCTAGTTCTCACAATAACTGCATGAGGTAGTTTCTTTTTTTTTAAAGTTTCTTTTTTTTAAGTTTATGTATTTATTTTGAGGGAGAGAGACAGTAGGAGAGGGGCAGAGAGGGAGAGAGAGAATCCCAAGTAGGCTCTGTGCTGACAGCACAAAGCCTGATGCGGGATTCAAAATTACAAACCGTGAGATCATGACCTGGGCCGAAGTCAGATGTGTAACTGACTGAGCCACCAGGCACCCTGGCATTCATATTTTCTATTTTCAAATGGGGAAACTGAGGCCTGTGGATCCCAAATGTCTTTCCCAAGGCCACCTAGCTAGAAGCCAGTGTAGTTAGAATTCAGGCCCAGGTCTGTCTGATTCCCAGGTGGTGCCTTTTCTACAGCACAGTGCATGGGTACAGTCTGGAGCAAGAGGTGACGGGCTTTGCTCTAAAGGAGCACCAGATGGTGGAAGAGTGCCAGAGCAGGCTGGCACAGTGGCTCCTGGCTGGGACGGGATGCTGGCTCCCCCCAGTCCTCAAGGGTCAGGCACAGGACTAATGTCTCTGTCAGTAGACATTGGTCCCAGGCGACCAGGCATGCTGGCAGCTTTCCTGGCCTGGGCACGCCCTGCACAATTCCTCCAGCATGCATGGGCCTCTTGACAGGGAGTGACAGCTGTGATTCAGCGCTTGCACCAGTGGCAGGAGAAACACGGGTGAAACAAGGGGGAAAGGACTATAATTACCTCTTAACACGTTTCCACATTTCTCTGCTGTCAGAATGGTTTTGTTTTCTGATTTATTTTGATCTCCTTGAAAATTAGTTGCTGCAGTGCATTGGGTATGTAATCGTTGTCCCGCTAGCTAGCAGTCATCATTGGCAATGTAAGCCAGGCAAACGTGATTTTTATCCCCTTTCCCTGATTTGTGTCAGTTTCTGTGTGTGTTGAGGGCCAGGGGAAAGGGTTGGCCATGTGGTATTAGGTATGTCGGCTGCCTGTCTGCATACCCTGGCTCCTCACCACTACCCTAAGAGGGGGCAGAGTCTTGCAGGCAGTGTCTCTCCAGAAGCTCCATGCCCTCATGGATTGTCCAGCGAGCCTACAGTCTCAACTCTTTTGCCCTCGCTTTCTTTCATCCTCCTGCTCTAGGCCTTGTCCAGGCTCCCCACCCTCTCCCCTACAGGCACATACAACTCCCTATGCATTCCACCCCAGCTCACGGCCCCCACACAACTCCAGCTCCCACCTTTGACCTACCACCTCCATCTGCTCTCAGGAGCCTGTACCCACTCACAGAGCTCTTAGCCATGAAACACAGAGAACTGGGCTTGACATCACTCTGCCCACAGCACCGTCAGATCTGTGTGCCATTCTCTGTGGGAAGGTGGCCAGTCTTAGTCAAACGGAATAGTAGAGACCTTTTCTCTCATGTCAGGTCAGGATGGAGAAGGGAGCTGTTATGGTGCCATGGCAGTTTAGGTGGGGGAGGAGGGAGTCAGCCCTGTAGAATGGTGAGGTGCTTGGTACCTTTCAGGGATGGATGTCCATCAGTAGGCCCAGGAGAGGGTTGCCAAAATGAGCACTATGGAAAGAAGAATTTTCGAGCCAGGAGGAAACTCTGTGGTCATTGAGTCCAATGACTTTATTAATCAGGGGAGAATACTGAGGCCTTAGAGATGGGACAGGGATATACTCAAGATACACAGCTGGCTGACAGCAGGTCTGGGCTAGAATCTGGATTTTGATTACATTCTATCCAGAAGGAGGCTGGCTGGCTTCATGATTGGAGCAGACAGCTGCCCATGTGCTGGGATTTGGAGGAATCTGCCATGTCCTTCCTGGGATTCTATAATCCAAAGAACCTTTTTCACTAACAAAATTTGGTGCCAAAAAGAAAAGGTATGGGCTACTTTGTTTCAAGTGCATGAGGAGGAGTGAAACGGAGCCCACCTGTTCAGCTTCCCCTGATATTACAAGGCATCTCTCTAGAATCTTTAACAACCCATAGAATATAGTGACAAAATATTTGAGGCCCCTATTAACAGGGCATATGAATGGATGAAACATGCCCAGCTTCTACACCTTTGCATGATATATTTCCCAGAGTAATTGAAAGCAGAGACCAGGACTATAAAAGAATGGAGTTCCCCATAGGAGAGTTGTTGAATAAGGAAATATTTGGAAACCAAAGGAAATGGCGTGGGAAAGATAAGTTCATCTGGGGTGCTTTTGGGTTGAGGATACACTAGATCAAGAAATGGTGGGGGTCCTGGAAGCTGGGGTGCCTGAATCAAGAGTGCAGGGATCAGAGATACCAGAGAAGATTTCAAGCATAAACTCCAACCACTCGATGAAATTACCAGGAGTATGTAAATTCTGACACCTGTGTCATGGCCTGAACTCTTTCCAGCATGCCAGAAGGGCTACAGAGTCACTGCAGAAAATCAGATTAAGCTTTTCTATCAGAGACTGTGCCGTCACCTAATATTGATAACTGATATTCACAGAGCACTTCATGCTTTATAAGTCACTCCCGTATGCCAAGTGATTCTTCCAATACCACATGAGGTGGCTATTATTATTACCATCCCCATTTCACAGATGTAGAAACACAATGAGCCATTGCTTTGGAAGCACCATTACTAACAATGCCTTCTAACAGTTATATTTATCGGCTCTTGTCCTAGAAACATTTCGCTTAATTCATCTCTCTCTCTTTTAGTAGACAGGCAGACAGTAGAACACACACACACCCCTCTCTTTCTTGCTCTGAGGATTGGTAGGGAAAGGATTTTGCTTCTGGCTTCTCAATAGCAGTTTCTCTGTCTTTGCTCTCTAACAAAAGACACCTTCAGAATGCCCTCTGCTCATTAATCTAAGGAGGCTTCAGGCAACAACAATGGGATTCCAACCCTGCCACGGGCTCCTATGAAGAATTCCAAGAGGATGTCCCAACACATGTCTGCTCAAGGATCCCAGCAGAGCATGTCTTAAGTCCTTCACTGCTGGGTCTTGACTGGGCAGTGTCCCAGGAAGCTGAAGGAGCCTTCTCTCTCTTGCCTCCTCTACCTAACAGAAAGGTGGCTTCTGTCCTCTCCACCCCTCCCTCCCCAACTGCATGCCACAAATGGGTCTGTTTTCTCTGATGCTTCTTTATTGCATGTTAACACTTAATTTCTGGACTTGATCCTATTATACCTGCAGCAATAGAGAGCAGAGCAGAAGGGCCCTCAGATACTATATTAGAGGCAGAAACCGCCTTTAATCTGATCACACTGAGGTGGCTACATATCGTCACTGCTTTTCATGCAGACTGGGGCCAGCCCAGCTACCAGTGCCCGGACCACTGATTCCTGGCCTGTTTCAAGGCCTGCAGTGAGGACCCACCCTCACTCCCCACCACAATATGCCTGGAAAACAGATTCCAGGAACTTTGCCCTTGCTGCTGGTATGGTCCACGTGGCACAGAAGTATGCCTGACTTCAAATTTGATAGGAACAGACCAATGTATGAAGTCACCAGATACCGAAATGTTTTCTCCTGGCTTTTATATCTGCCATTTATGTTTAAAGATATTTTTTTACTGATGTATAATTTTCATAAAGTAAAATTATTTTAGGTCTACAATTCTATGAATTTTTAAATATGGCTTTATTGAGACATAATCAACATACAACAAACCACTCATAATTTCAAGCATGTACTTTGAAAAGTTTTAACATGCATGTGCACTTTGTGAAACCATTACCACAGATGGTCAAGAGAGTGAACAGATCTGTCACCCCCGAAATTTTCTCTTGTCCTTTGGTAATCCTTCCAGCTCATCCTCCCCACCATCCTCTATCTTTTCCTGTCACTATGTTTGTATTGTCTATAATTTCTATAGGTAGGATTTTTATATATGTATTCTTTTTTAACTGACTTCTTTCATTCAGCATAATTATTTTGAGATTTGTGGATGTTGTTGGATGTATTGATAATTCATCCTTTTTTTATTGCTAACTGGTGTTCCATGAATGGATATACCCAAATTTGCTCACCTGTTGATGGAATTTTGGCTTTTTTCCAGTTTGGGGCTATTTAAGTAAAGTCGCTGTGAATGCTTATGTAGAAATCTTTGTATGGGCACATGCTCTCTTTCTCTTGGATAAATACCAAGGAATGAAGTGGTTGCATCATATGGTGCTAGTGTATAACTTTCTAAGAAGTTGTCAACCTGTTTTCCAAAGTGGTTGTACCATCTTACACTCTCATCAGCAGTGTGTGACAGTTTGAGTTCCTCTCCATTTTCCCCAATACTTGGCCTGGCATTGGTTTTTGCTGTTACATATAGATAGTGGTATCTCCTTGTGTTTTCAATTTGCATTTTCCTGGTGACTAATGATACTGCACGTCTTTCATATGCTTATCTGCCATCCACATATCTTCTTTGGTGAAGTAAAGCATTTATTTGTATCTTTTGCCCATTTTCTAATTGCATTGTCATAATTGCATTTTGAGAATTCTTTATATATTCTCGATACTAGTTCTTTATTAGATATGTGCTTTGTAAATATTTTATTGCAGTTGATGGCTTGTCTTTTCTCTGTCTTCTTTGTCTGAAACCAGTTTCCATTTATGTGTGGATCAATTCCATCTATTCTCTATTCTGTTCCATTGACCCATTTGTCTGTCTTTACACCAATACCACATGTTTTTGATGATCAAGTCTTTATAATATGTCTTGAAATAAAGTAACATTTGCTACCGCTTCAACTTTGTTCTTCTTTTCTCAAAGTTGTTTGGACTATTCTAGATCGTTTGCATTTCCATATGAATTTTAAATCTGCTTGCCAATTTCTGTAAGGAAACGTTTTTACTTCATGTATTGTGAAGTTCTGTTGGTAGGTGCATAAACATTTAGGATTGTTATGTCTGTTTAAAGAATTGGCCCTTCAGGGGGTGCCTGGGTGGCTCACTTGGGTAAGCCTCTGACTCTTGATTTCTGCTCAGGTCATGATCTCACAGTCATAAGATCGAACCCCATGATGGGCTCCATGCTGGGCATGGAACCTGCTTAAGATTCTCTCTCTCCCTCTCTCTCTTCCCTTCCTCTACTCGTACACATGCGTGTGTGTGCTCTATCTCCTTCTCTCTCTCTCTTAGAGAGAGAGAGAGAGAGAGAGAGAGAGAGAGAGAATTGCCCCTTTTGTTGCTGTGAAAATACTTTCTTTATCCCTGATGATATTCTTTGCTCTGACCTCTACTTTACCCGATCTTAACGTAGCCACTGTTTTTCTTTTATTCATGTTAGTATTGTTTATCTTTTCTTAACTTTACTTTTATTTTTTGAGAGAGAGAGAGTGTGAGCTGGGGAGGGACAGAGGGAGAGACAGACAGACAGACAGACAGAGAATCCCAAGAAGACTCCGTGCTCAGCATAGAGCCCAACACAGGGCTCCATCCCTTGACCATGAGATCATGACCTGAGCTGAAATCAAGTCAGACTCTTAACCCACTGAGCCACCCAGGCATCCCTCCTACCTTTTACTTTTAACCCATTTGCACCTTTATATTTAAAATAGATTTCTTATAAGCAATGTATAGTTGGGTCATGCTCTTTATTCAATCTGATTGTCTCTTTTAATTGGGGTTTTCAGACCATTATATGATTATTGATATGCAGTGAGGTTTATCATCTTGCTATTGTTTTCTATGAGTCCCATATGTTCTTTGTTCCCTTTTACCTTTTTTTCTGCCTCCTTTTGGATTATTTTTTTTCTAAAATTTTATAAGTTTTTTATTTTTTTACTTTGAGAGAGAGAGAAAGCATGAGCAGGGGAGGGGCAGAGACAGAGGAGAATGCGAGAATCTCAAGCAGGCTCCCCACTGCCAGCACGGAGCCTGACATGGGACTTGAACCCACAAACTGAGAGATTATGACCTGAGCCAAAGTCAGATGCTTAACCGACTGAGCCACCCAGGTGCCCCTTGGATTATTATTTTTTATTCCATTTTATCTCTTTTGTTGGCTTCTTAGCCAAAATTCTTTGTTTTGTTTTGTTTTATAATGGTTGCCTTAGGGTTTATAGTATACATTCCTAATTCATCACAGTCTACCTTTAAGTGTTGCTATACTGCTTTCACTTAGTATAGGAACCTTATAACAGTATACTCACATTTCTCCCTTCATGGCATTTACACTATTGTCATACATTCTATTTATGCGTTTGTTATGAACCTCATAATACATTATATTTTTGCGTAAATTGTATTTTAAAGAAAAAACATACATCCATTTCTGTCATTTTTCATTTGTTTATCTAGATCCACATTTTCATCTCATATCACTTTCCTTCTTTTAACATTTCTTGTAGTGCAGGAATGCCAGTAATGACATCTTTTAGCTTTTGTATGTCTGAAAAAAAAAGATTTTTCACCTTTATTATTTTTTTAAGTGTATTTATTTATTTTTGAAAGAGAGAGAGAGTGTGTGTGCATGTGCATGCAGGACAGACAGAGGAGAAAGAATCCCAAGCAGACTCTGAACTGTCAGCATGGAGCCCCACTTGGGGCTCAAACCCACAAACTGTGAGATCATGACCTGATGCGAAATCAAGAGTCAGATGCTTAACCAACTGAGTCACCCAGGTGCCCCTCACCTTCATTTTTTAGATATTTTTTGCTTAGTATAGAATTCTAAGTTGACAGTTCCTTTTTTATTAATTTAAAGCTATTGTTCCACTGTCTTGTTGCTTACATTGTTTTAACAACAAGAAATCTGCTGCCATCCTTGTCTTTGTTCCTCTGTAAATATATCTGTCTTTATGCTCTGGCTACTTTTAATGTTTTCTTTTTATCACTGGTTCTGAGCAGTTTGATTATTATGTGCCTTGGTGTATAATTTTTTTCATATTTGCTATGCTTGAAATTCATTAAACTTCTTGAATCTGTAAGTTTATGTTTTAAAAATTAAATTTGGTGAAGTTTTGGCTGTTATTTCTACAAATATGTTTTCTGTCTCCTCCTCCCCATTTTGTGAGAATTGTAATTGCATATATATTAGACTGCTTGAAGTTGTCATACAGCTCACTAATGCTTTTTCTTTAATTGGTCTTTTTCTCTTTCATTTCAGATAGTTTCTATTACTATGTCGTCAAGTTTACTAATCTTTCCTTGTGTCATGCATAATCTGATGTTAATCCTAGCCAGTGTATTTTTATCTTTGACATGGTAGTTTTCATCTCTAGAAGGACTATTTGGGTCTTCTTAATATTTTTCATGTTCCTACTTAACTTTTTGACCATATGGAATGCAGTTATGATTACAGTTTTAATATCCTTATCTGCCAATTCTAACATCTGTGTCATTCTGTTCAATTTAAATTGATTTTTCTTCTCATTGTGGGTTGCATATTCTGCTTCTTTGCATTGGATGAAAGACATAAGTTTTACCTTGGTTAATGTTGAATTCTTATAAATTCAATTCAAAATAGTTTTATAAATATTTTTGAACTCTATTCTGGGACTCAGTTAAGCTATTTGGAAACAATTTGATTCTTTTTTGGTCTTGGTTCTAATATTTGTTAGGCAGCATTTAGTCTAGGGATGATCATTTCCCACAACTGAGGCAAGACCCTTTTGAGTAGTCTACCCAATGCCCTGTGAATTATGAGTTTTTACACTCTAGTTCATAGGAATAGGAATTATTTCCAACTCTGTGTGAGCACTGGGCACTGTTCCCTTTAATCCTCTTGGATGGATGGCTCCATGGCAGAAAGACCCTAAGGTGATCCTCAGTGACTCCTGCCTCTTCTTATTCATGCCTTTGTGTAATCCCTTCCCTTGAGTGTGAGTAGGAGCTGTGGCTTGTTTCTAACCAATGAAATATGACATAGATAGTAGGGTGCCACTTCTGTGACCAGGTTATATTATATGGTAAAGGTTGATAGGGTGTCTCTCACATGATTGTGTTATACAGTAGAAGACTCCAGACTAGGGCTAGAAAGCCTCCTTGTGGGCTTAATGATGTAAGTGGTCATATTGGAGAATCCCACGTGTCAGGGAACTGTAGGCAGCCTCTAGAGCCCAAAGTTGTCATACAGCCACAGGGAAAAGAATTCTCCCACCAATCTGAATGAGCTCGGAAATGGATTCTTCTCTAGTGGAACCTCCTGATGTTATTACATCCTGGCCAAAACTTTGATTATAGCCTTGTGAGGCTCTGAACAGAGGCTGCAACTAAGCTATGCCCAGACTTCTGACCTACAGAAACAGTAAGATAATATATTTGTGTTGTTGTGTTTTTTTTGTTTTTTTTTTTAATTTTTTTTTTCAACGTTTATTTATTTTTGGGACAGAGAGAGACAGAGCATGAACGAGGGAGGGGCAGAGAGAGAGGGAGACACAGAATCAGAAACAGGCTCCAGGCTCTGAGCTGTCAGCACAGAGCCCGATGCAGGGCTCGAACTCACGGACCGCGAGATCGTGACCTGGGTGAAGTCAGACACTTAACCGACTGCGCCACCCAGGCGCCCCAATATGTGTTGTTTTAAGCCACCAAGTTTGTGGTAACTTGTTACACAGTAATAATAAAAACAAATATAGTTCTTTCCTGTGCCTCAGGCCATTTCTTCACACACATGCATCAATGACTACTTTGCTGAATCACCCAAGGGGACCCTTTGCAGACCTCTGGAGTTCTCTATTTGTGCAGCTCTGTCCTATGAAATCTAACTGCCTTGGTCTCCCCAGACTCTCAGCTCCATGTCCTTAACTCAGGGCATCTGCAAGGCTCCAC
Organism: Leopardus geoffroyi; assembly: GCF_018350155.1. Taxonomy (NCBI): domain Eukaryota; kingdom Metazoa; phylum Chordata; class Mammalia; order Carnivora; family Felidae; genus Leopardus; species Leopardus geoffroyi. The sequence continues at coordinate 35,387,871 of NC_059341.1, read as the reverse complement.
CTGGGCTCTCCCTACTCATGCTGTGGCCTGCAGACTGTAACAAGGCCATGAGCCTAGGATAGTTGTGGAGCTTACCTCGTTCCCTTCTTACATCTTCAGGATCTCAGACAGTGCTTTTGTTGCCTGCTGTCCAGTGTCTGGTTGTTTCAGGTGAGAGTGTAAATCTGGTTACCATTATCCTACCTTGACCAGAAGCAGAAGTCTCTGGTTCTATTAATTCTGTCAAATGTATATAATCATATAAGCACTATCACAATCCAGATAGAAAACATTCTCCTCATCCCCCAAAGTTTCCACATGCCTCTTTGTAGTTCCTCCTCTCCTCAGCACCTGGCAACCACTGATCTAGTTTCTGTCCCTATAGCTTTTCTTTTTCCAGAATATTGTATAAATATGATTCTATAGTATGTCACCTTTTGAGTCTGGTTTATTTTAATTTAGCAAAATGCTTTTGCAAGTCATGCATATTATTGCATGTATTTGCATGTATCTGTTCATTCCTTCTTATTGCTGAGTAGTATTCTACTGTGTGCTTGTATCACAGTCCTTTCGGTGATTTGGGAGTAATTAGTCCAAAGAGCTATAGATTAATATCTATGTCTCCCTAAGATAGGGAGACAATCAAATTCCATGCACTAAGCCTAAGTCTTTCTGCTTTCCTGCCTGCCTGCCTGCCTTCTCACCCATCCATTCTTACCCCCATTCCCTCTCCTCTCTTCGCCTTCCTTCTTGCCTTCATGCCTACCTTTCTTTAGATAAATGGAGGTAAACTTACCTAATAATTTGACAATTATTATTTTAAAACCAACCCAAGACTTTTCAACCTATATTCCACAGACTGAGATGCCTCCCTCTATCCTTAAATCCAGATGACTGTTGGAAATCCTGGAAGGAAGAGATCCAGGGGTGACATTTCTGGAATTTGGTGGCCTTGTATGACATCACACTTTGGAGGCTGGATTGGGATACATCCAGTTTTGCCTGCTTTCTCCTTCTCCTTTCCTATTCCCAAAGTAAGGACAGTCCTCTGATCCAAAAAGCACTAGACAGCCTGAATGCATTCCTGGCTTGCCGATCTTAATGCTTAGATTTCCTTCCCAATGGGAAGGGAGCCTGTCTGAGAAGTGAGGCAGGACTGGAAGCTCTGTGGAGGCTGAGTGCTTCTCATACAGGTCCTGAAGGCCCTGCCTGTGTCAGTGGATTTAGGAGAAGATTGTCATGACCACTTCTTCCCCCATAGCCATGTCAGAGTGGAGAATGCACCCAGGCAGGAACTTAAGAGGAGGAGGAATGAGTGTGCTCTGTACATCTGAACTAGCTGTGCCCACTGAATGAGCTGTCAGGGACAGGTGGATCTCACTCAATTCACACCAGAGAAGGGATATGGAGTGTGGAGCCCTGCAGTCTGTCTACGGCAGGTCTGCATAGACTTAGCTTTCTCCAGACTTGGTTAATTCCTTTAAGACCCTTCCTCACTCTGAAACACTTATAGGATGTGTCAGGAATGTTTTCAGCTTCAAGCAGTAGAGTTCTTAAGAAGTCTGGAAGTAGCCTCAGGACTGTCCAGCAGCTCAAGGTGCCACTGAGAACCGGGGCTCTCTCCACTCCCTCATACTAAGCCTGTTCATACTCAGACTTGCTTTCTCCTTCATGCAAGGCAGGTGATGCAGTGCCAGCATCACATCCACATTCGAGGCAGGGTGAAAGAGGAAGGTATGGTGACAGCAGCACTCTGTCCCTTTAAACACACAACAGAGGCTTTCCCAGAAGCCCCTGGGATAATACTTCTTGAACTTCAGTATACCTAAGTGTCACCTCAGGGTCTTGTTGAAACACAGATTTGGATACTTTAGATCTGGGGTGGAGCCTAAAAGTCCACATTTTGACCAAGCCCTCAGGATATGTCAGTGCTAGCAGAAACTGCATTTTGAGTAGCAAGGTGCCAGGCTACCACTCCTTCATCATATTGTCAGAACTTAGTCACATAATTACAACTAGCTGCAAGGGAGGCTGACAAAGAAGTTTGCTTTGTTCAGCCTTTATAGAGGAAGGGGCCAAAGAGAAGAGAAGGCAAGACTTTGTAGGACTGTCTACTAGAATTCTACTGAAAACACAAGCTACGGGAGCTTCTGAAGCTACAGGTTGATTTGGGACAAGCTAGAGACCTCGTCCCCATAAGGGAGGGCCATAGACCTGCTTACACTGTGTCCACACCCAGTCCATAGGGCCAGGAACTCCCTGCCCTGAGCTGGTCATTCCTGTGTGCCAGGCTGTGAGTGAGCTTATGGGAGCAGGGACTCCACTTACAGAACTCCATTGCCTTAGTACCAAGCACGATGCTGACACATAGCAGTACCTGGTAAAATGTTAAACTGTTAAAAAATGTTACTAGCACATTTTCTTATTACAGGTCTTCTCAAACTTTAATGTGTATACACAGTTGCACAGTTAAGTAGGGAAACTGTGTTAAAATGCAGATTCTGATTCAGTGCACCCAGAATGAGGATTCAGGATGCTGTGTTTTGAACAAGTTCCCAGACAATGCTGCTGCTGAGGATTCTGGACCCCACTTTGAACAGAAAGGGCCTAGAACATGTAAAGTCAAGTTTTTCTTCTTAACTTACCAGCAGTCACTTGTTATTCATTCACCCAGGGTGAGCAGCTGTTTGTGAGGATGTTATCAGATATTAGAAATAGACCCATGGAGGTCAGGGGGACCCTGCTGTGCTTGTTTCTGAGGCAGGGGGCCTGAAAGTCTGAAGATCTCATCCCTGGCTTCCTTGAGCCCCTGCCTGTCCAAAACAAAAATGAGCAGTGTACCGGGGTGAGAAGAGAGAGCAGCCAAGCTCATCTTTCAACAGCTCTTAACTTGCTTGGCTCTAGACGTGAAACAGGAACATGCCACCCCTGTCTCAGCCCTGGCCTTCCGGAAGTGCTGGGGACTCAGGCCCAGCTGCGTGAGGGGCCGATGCGTTGCAGATGTCCGAGGTTCCCTAGCACAGAGTAGGCTCCGGCGGGGGGGGGGGGGGGGGGGGGGGGGGGGAGGGGGGAGCTCGGGAGAAGCTAGGAAGAGCGAGAGAGAAATACATTTTCTGTGAACAGTTGTGCCCAGGGGAAAAGCTAAATTCTCTAGAGCAGAGCTTTGGATTTTTTTTTTTTTTTAAAGTAGCGGGAACCCAGTTACTGGAATTTCTTCTGAATTAAAAGCCAAACAAAAGTTTCTTGCGGTTTCAGTTACACAAGAGACTGCTGCCAAGAGGGAATGAATGAGAAGAGCTGCTGAAAGGAAGAGACCATGAGAGGCTGGAGGATGAGGGGGTGAGCAGGACAGGACCCCAGGGCCCATCACAAAGCAGTTCTCTTGGTTGGGGCATGCTGCCCGCTTCTGTGCTGTCAGCTTTTCAGGGAAAGAACTGACTGTACCAGTCTTCCAAAGGGGGGTGCGTGAAAGTGATGTGTACGCCCTAAGACACGTACACATGTAAGTGATTATCATGCCTGTGCAATTTACCATAATTCGGGCCTTGCACTCTATGGGGTCTTGCTTTGTTCGGTTTCCTGGCTGATTGGCAGTTGGGCCAGACGGCTCTCCTGCCCCTAAGCTACGAGGCTCTTGATTCAGCCTCACTCAGATGTGAGGCTGCAGCCAACGCCTGCTGCTGCAAGGAGCAGGGATAATGAACTTCCACTGGTAATCCCCAAACTTCATTTTTCTCAGCACCTCGAGCCTCCTCACACTACCTTCCTGGTAGCCACAGAATGGGCCTGGCCAGAATATGTCTCCGTCTCTCTCCCCAGCCTGCTCTCTGCAGGTGGCACTGCTTGAAGCAAATGGGGGTCTGGAGGACAGGTCTGCAGGATCCCAGCTTGGGCTCCTGTGGTCCCAGCTTCTTCCCTGGGGAGAACAGGGGGCCACTAAGTGCTGGCAGCAGCTCTCAGACCCAGTTCCCTCTTAAAAACCTTTCCATGTTTCTCCATTCCATCCCTGCATATTTACCTGGCAGGAACTTCCTCTTCCCTTGGATCAAGTGGGTTGGAATGGCCCCTGAGAGCTGCCTGAACTGCTTGCTCTGAAGTCTGCATTCAGAGCTTGAAATGGACAGTGGGAGGAGTATTTATACCACAGACATCGGCAAGGGTTACAAATCAGGGTTTTCCTCCCACCCTTCCCTGGAAAGTGGTTTGTTGAATACTTAGCAGCATGTACTGGTTATGAGCACTTGTGAAGGTAAGGTCCAAGTTGGGAGGAACCTGGGTAGCAGAGGGAACCCTCCCACCTTCCCGATAGCCTATGCTGCCCATCACAGAGCAGCTCGTTGGAACCAGGAGCTCTGCTCTCTGAAACTCTTTGGACACTCCCTTACCCAAGAGGGTTGATCAGTTCTTCTGTCGGAGGCTTCTGCTCTGGAACACAGCGGGATGTACTCTAAGCTGAGTTGTAGACAAGACTTATTTTCTGTATTCCTTGCCTCCCTTCTATTCCCTTCCACAATTACCCATTATCTAAGACCTGTCTCTTTTTCTTAATGTTTATTTATTTTGAGAGAAAGAAAGAGATGGGGGGAGCACATGCACATTTGTGGCATGGAAGCAGGGGAGGGGCATAGAGAGGGAGAGAAAGAGAATCCCAAGCAGGTTGCATGCTGTCAGTACAGAGCCCAACATGGGGCTCGATCCCATGAACCATGAGATCATGGCCTGAGCTGAAATCAAGAGTTGGCTGTTTAATCAGCTGAGCAACCCAGGTGCCCCTAAGCCCTGTCATTTTATCTGACATTACTTTTATTCTTTTTAAACAACCTGCCACTGATATGCACATTCAAAGAGAGATTGATGTCCACCTACCCAAAGACTTTTGGGAGACATTGGGGAGTGTTTTATTGGGGATTACAGTTGTAAGTCCAAGGAATACTGCATTGATAGTGGGGTTCAGTCATTTCCCATGGGAAGTAGGGAAGTGCTTTTTAAATTGCACAGCTTTTCAGACTTTGTAGTATTTTAAGTCACCACTTTTTAGGATTGGAAATCACCCTAGAGATCCTTTAGTCCAGCCCTCATCTTATAAGCAAGGAGGTTGAGGCCCAGGGAGGGTTCCTGGAGGGGCTAAACTCTAACAAAAATGAAGGTCTCCTAGTGTCTTTGCCTGCTTGCTTGCTTGTTTGCTTGAGTGTTGAAAGGGCCGATGCCTCATGCCAAATTATGGATGACTGCTGGAGTTATTAGGATGAACAGAGAATCACCAAGAGCTAAATACTCATCATTTGCATCTGGCCATTTCTGTCTTGTCCTTTTTCTTTGCAAAGTATTTTGAAACTAGACTGGCCTGTTTGACTTTCCTTTACAGTTCTTGTCAAAACTCACTGAGGCCTGAGAAATGGGGTTGGCTATTTACATGAAAAGGGAATAGGAAACAGAACCTTGATTTTCCTAGGCTCTTACCTTTCTTTGGTAAAGGAATTTGAGATGTCCTGGAGGCAGATATTCCTAGAATAGAATTATTTTGAGGTGGAGCAAGCAGATGCAAATGTGCCGTTGGCAGCATGCCAGATTTTGAGGGCCAGTGTCTACAGGAAGTACATGCAGGGATCAGCTGTAGGCCCCCGTGGGGAAAGACATCATGGGTAATATGGAGCCTGTCGGCCCAGTAACTAGCTGCTTTACAGCAGTCTGGATTTGGGGTTCTTCTTGCTGGTTGAAACTCAGGTTCATTAGGTTCATTCACCAGCTCATATTGATCGAGCATGGATGATGTGGTAGGCATTGGCAGGGTTGTAGCCATGAGAATGGCTCAGTCCCTGCCCTGGAGAGTGTGCTGGCTAGTAGGGAGACATAAGCCAAGAAGCAAATAGCAATGTAACTTAGGTATTAAAACTCTCCTGAGCAGCTCTCCTCTGGAGAGAGGGAAACAGAGTCAAGGGAATCATTCTTACAATTTTGTTGTTTTTTCTTACTGAGTGATCCTCATCCCAGGATAGAGGAATTCTTCACTGTTCCAAAAGAGTGTGTCTCAGGTGCTGACATTTTGCCAGGACAATAATTGGTAGCTGCCCTCCACTCCAAGCAGATTAGAACCCCAGTGGAATGTTAAGCAGATTTTTATTCTCTTTTTCTGGAGATAAAATCCAAAGTCAAGGAGTGGGGGCTTGTGTAAGAAATTTGGATGTTGTGTATTTGGTCTGGCTAACTGGTCTCAATTACACTTATGTACTAGCTTCCTATAGGAGCCTGCCCCCAATTGGCAGAGGGGCTGTTGGCCATTTAGACCCCATCTAGATTCCTCACACTGGTCTTTCTTTCCTTTTTGTGGTCTCTTGGCATTTTCAATCCCTTTCCCCTTCTTTCCAAGGAGTGTTCTAGAGAGGAGGGTTTCTGGGAATGGGCACCCTTCTCATCTGACCTCCCTAGGGTGAGGGGCAGGAGCCAGTATCGAATCATCCTTGCTTGTTTGGATTGTGGCCCAGACACTTGTGCCCTCATGGAGCAACACTGGATAAATGACCAATGTCCCTTGAGGTGTGCTACTCATAGTGCAATTCTAGAGAAACAAGGGGATCAAACTGAAAGTGGCTCATTTGTTCCATGGTTATTTAGGAGGGTCGAATCAGTTGAGATCATTGCCCCAAAGAGCAGTTTCAGCCTGCATGGTCTGGAAGCCGTCTTGTCTGATGATAAGCTATGTCCAACTTTGTGATTCTGGGTGAAAGAGGTCCATGTGCCATTGGGAGTGACTGTGTGAGTCTTTTAAGTTACTAATTCTCATCTATGTCCACACATTAGAATCACCTGGGATTAACAGAAACAATGCCCAGATCATATAGTCTAATTAGGACTCCTGGTTCTCAGACTTTAGTGGTCCTCAGAATCACCTGGGGAACTTGTGAAAACACAGATTCATGGGCCCCACCCCTCGAGTTTCAGGGTCTCTGGGATGAGGCCTGAGAATATGTATGTCTAACAAGCTCCCTGATAATTAGATGCTGCTCATTAAGGACCACACTTGGAGAATCAATAGTATGATCAACTGGGTGACAACTCAGAATCTCTGCTGGTGTGACCTGAGCATCAGAATTTTTTCAAACTCCCCAGGTGATTCTAATGTACACCCATGACTAAAAACTATATTAAATCAATGATTTATGGCATCTTCTGATAACTATTCTCTGGTCAGATTGTGTGCCAGGAACCATGTTAAAGTGCAAGGGACCTTTAGGAGTTCCACTGATCCCTGAACCATCAAAGGGAATATAGACCTGCCCAAGGACATCCAGTGGTTGTCCTTGTCCTTTTGAGGATTGAAGTAAACCTCCATCTCTCCCTGCCCTTTTCCCTTGAGGATGAATGTGCAGCAAGCTGTTGATAGCAATGTCACTTGCCATGAGCCTCCTTACACTCTCTAGCTAGCCTCTTCCTGAGGTTTGATGATTTCTGGCCAAATATATGATGATGGGCTATTTACCTCACTCTGGAGTTTGAGACTCTTGTCCAGATTCTGCCCCCTTGGGCAGTTCAGGAACCAATCAACCACTTGGCCGTGGCAACCCAGAAAGCATCGTCAATTGCTTTGGAATAGGTTGATCGCACCCAGAAAGTGCCCTTTCCGCTCTCCCCATCAAGTGTGTTTGCAGTTCCATTTTCCTCTTTGAGTCAGCTCTTCTGTTACTGGGCTCATGTTTCTTTCTTTTTTTCTTTCTTTCTTTTTTTAATTTTCCAAATTATAAACCTTTTTTTCTATTTGAAGGGTTCCAATAACAAAAGCACCTGCTCATTTTTTAAATCTACCCCTTAAGTAATGGTAACATAATATGTATTTTTTTAAATATTTTTAAATTAAATTTTTTTTATTTTTTAATTTACATCCAAGTTAGTTAGCATATAATGCTATAATGATTTCAAGAGTAGATTCCAGTGATTCATACCCTATGTATAACAGCTAGTGCTCATCCTGACAAGGCCCCTTGCGCATTTAGCCCATCCTCCCTCTCACAACCCCTCCAGCAACCTTCAGTTTGTTCTCTGTGTTTAAGAGTCTCTTATGTTTTGTCCCCCTCCTTGTTTTTATATTGTTTTTGCTTCCCTTCCCTTGTGTTCATCTGTTTTGTATCTTAATTTCTTCATATGACTGAAGTCATATGATATTTGTCTTTCTGTGACTAATTTCGTTTAGCATGATACCGTCTAGTTCCATCCACATAGTTGCAAATGGCAAGATTTCATTCTTTTTGATTGCTGAGTAATACTCCATTCTATATATACCACATCTTCTTTATCCATTCATCCGTCGATGGACATTTGGGCTCTTTCCATATTTTGGCTATTTTCAATAGTGCTGCTATAAACATTGGGGTGCATGTGCCCCTTTGAAAGAGGGCTCGTGTTTCTTGATGGGGTCTGTGTTTTCCGAGGCCTTCAGGAGTGGCTCTTTCTATCCAGTTTGGGTGCTAGGCTGAGAACCCACCCTTGTGTTCTGTGCTTTGTGTCTTTGGCAGGTCAGAGCCTCCTTGGTCTTGTCTCCCCCATGCTTGTGTCTACAACAAATGTGAGGAGAAGCATACCAATGAATCACCACACTGTAGGGTGCCCATGCCCACTGCTTTGGCAGCCCCAGTCAACAGATTCTGTAGCGCAGTCTTTGTCAGCAGCACTGCTACTGAAGGCAGCCAACAAGAACCACTAATATGCGCATGTGACCTGAAAATTACAATGTAAATGGCAAGGCAACACATGTATAGGAAGGCAAATTTTAATTAAAAGTGTGTTCTCTGACTCAGCCTGCCTGTAAGGATACAGAAATGCCAAACTGTCAGGATGCCAGTCAGGTTAAAAGGGTTCTTCCCTCGTGCAAAGTGGACCAAGTGGAGGAACTAGGGCTTCATTGAAATTAGATGTCTTTGATTAATTATGTACCAAATGCATCCCATATGGGGAAGATGTGCCCCCAGTTAGGAAAGCTGGCAGGAGCCGAAGCTTCCTGAGGAATGGTGGGTCTCCTCTCTTGCAATGAGATAAGGGTGCAGGCCATATAGTGGGAGTGTATGGGAGGCAGATTTCTGTGTGGGAAAATGGACCACATGGCCCATTAGCACGTTGTGTGTCTTCCAGTGGGTGTAGTTGTTAGGGCATTGGACCCAAAAGTCATTCTAAGTCTGCTGGAGCACTGGAAGGGAACAGGCCAGATGAGGGCAACCAGTCATGTCCAGGGACAAAGCTCACTGTAAGAATGAGTTCCTATGGAAATCTCCAGGGGAAGGAGGGAGAAGAGCTACAGAGTATATGAAATGTGTGGTTGCCATTTGGGCTCTGATATAATCAGGAAATCAGATGTGTACAGTGGAAATTCATTCATGCAACAAATATTTATTGAGTTCCTACAATGTGCTGGCATGATGCTTGTTCCTGGGGACACAGTGTTGGTGTAGATAAACATGGTCCCTGTGTTCACTGAGATTCCTGTACCATTGGAGCATATCAACATAGACAGGGTACTCATGATAAATATATCAGGACTATCTGTGCAATGGCCCAAGGTTCTTATGATCACACAGTGGGGACACCCAGATCTGAAATAACTTTTTAGGATCTTAAATGGTCAAACACAGATCTCCTTCCTTCCTTCCTCCCTCCCTCCCTCCCTCCCTCCCTTCCTTCCTCCCTTCCTTCCTTCCTTCCTTCTTTCCTTTTCTCCCTTCCTTCATCTAAAGGAACAACTTTCCTATTTTGTCATTTACATGCTCACACTCTCAGCTCAGGTGACTCTTCTACTCCTAAGAGGAAATTTGTGTCAAATCACATAGAATCACTGAATATATGCATTTGGAAGATCACCTGGTCCACCCCTCTGACTTTAAACATGAAGATACTGAAGCCAAAGAAGTTAAGGAACTTGTTCAAAATGATACAGCTAGTTAGCAATAGAATTTGGATGGAAATCTGCTTTCTTGACTCCTGACTTAGTATTCCTTTTACTTTATTTTACTTTGTGTCACCTTTGAAAAAATGAAGCCAATTCAGGGGCACCTGGGTGGTTCAGTCGGTTAAGTGTCTGACTCTTGGTTTCAGCTCAGAGCATATCTCACGGTTTGTGAGTTCGAGCCCTGCATCAGTCTTCACACTGACAGTGCGGAGCCTGCTTGGGATTCTCTCTCTCCCTCTCTCTGCCCCTCCTTCGCTCACTCCCTGTCTCTCTCTCAAAATAAATAAATAAAACTTTAAAAAATATTTAAAAAATGAAGTCAATTCAGGGGAAGTTCTTGGGCACTTATGGCCAAGCTTTCACTCTGAAGAGTTAATGTTTTAATTGGCACAGCAGAGCTAAGTCTGCAGGTGGGTAAGTGTAGACAGGTGGAGAACCAGCATCAAAAGAGAGCGTTCTGGCCAGCACCTGACTCCCTTAGCAGATGTCATGTCAATTGGGGATTGGCACATCAGGAAAGGGCTGATGCTGGGATGCTGTCTCCTGGGACCCCTAGGCTCAGCAGGGCAGGTTCATGTTTCAGGGAGGAGTGGTGCGGACTTTCTCTAGGGAGCCTGTGGGCGGCAGCCCCATGGGTGAAATGTTGGAGCAGGCACTTTGGGGGAAAATTATAAGAATGGGGAAGAAAGTGCTGGTTGGAGATAGAGAAAATGCTTTCTTTGGGGGAAAGAAATCATCTGTATCAAGGAACTTCCTTTCCCCCATGCAGATCTGGGGAGTATGACCAGAAGGCATGGTGGGAAGGCTGCAATGGGGACATGATTCACTGTATTGTCCATGAGAAGGAGGAAGGGCACCTGGGTGGCTCAGTCGGTTGAGCATCCAACTCATGATATCAGCTCAGGTCATGATCCCAGGATCGTGGGATTGAGCCCCAAGTCAGGCTCTGCTCTGAGCTGCCTAAGATTCTCTCTCCTCATTCTCTCTCTCTTTCCTTCTGTCCCCCTCCAATGGTGCTCTTGCTCTCTCTCTCTCTCTTAAAAAAAAAAAAAAAAGGAACCAGAGGAACCTCCTCTGAGTTTTATTAAAGAAACATGCTTAGAGTTACTCCACCCAACCCCCCACCCCCACCCCTGCTGGGCCCAGGGCTATTCCACTCAGTGTCATAGAGAGTGAGAAGCCAAACCTGTGCACAAAAGGAGTCAAGGATTCTTACGAGAGTAAAATGTTAAATTTACCTGGAGAAGTTACTTTTCACAGGGATGTGAGGTATGTGAAAGACCAATATTCCAAGAATGAAATTGCCCGTATCATCAGCACTGGTTATGGGATCTTTGGGACACAGGGATGATTTCCTAACTGCCCTAAGGAATCACATCCTTGGCTTTCTCAAATGGGTTGTCTGAATCAGCCAGCCAATTGAGAAAAAATGGTGGTGGTTTGCAGCATGGATTTTGGAGTTACGTAAACTGGATTTAAATCCTCAGTTCTGCTAGTTGCCAGCCATGTGGTCAGGCCCCTTTAACTTGCTGAGTCCTAGATCCTATGTACTGTGAGGTAATAACTAATACGTCACAGGGTTATTGCAAGGATTAATAGCATCAAAAGCACCTAGTAGTATGTCTGGCTCATAGCAAGCACTTAAATGGTAACCCTTACTAAAAGCAATAAAAAGTCCTTCCTTTGAAGCAAAAAAAAAAAAAAAAAAAAAAAAAAAGTTATTTGGAAAATAGTGCAGCCTTTTAATGAGGGAGCCTCAAAATCCATAGATACCAGCCAAAACAATCAAAATGGAACCCAGACGGGTGTTTATCCAAGGCCCTTTGCTTACCTACTCTAGGGCCCTGCCCTGGAGCCTACCCAGAGCATTTGCTGGCGCCACCTACTGGTAGTTTCTTGAAACTACAAACTCCTTTTCTGGATTTGGCTCCTTGGTGAGTAGGACACCAGGGAGAGGAGGGAGGAAAGGAAGGTAACTAGTAGTTTTGCAACTGTTTTGATTACTTCAAATTGAGATGTTTGTAAATAAGATGTTAGAGTCTGGAGATTTTGTTTGGTCTTGTGTTCGGCATAAATATAGTTTTATTAAAACTTGTCACAGCAGCATCCTGTGGTGGAGAACACAGGATCTGGCTGTGACAATAGCTAGAGCAACTTTCGAGTGGCAGCATTTGGAAGTGCTTTTTTCTGGGTAGCACATCCAGGCCACTGTTGATTTGCTCTTTGTCTATTCTAAGAAGGAAGAGAGGTGAGTGTAACCAACCCACTGACGTTGGTCCATTTGCCATTAATATCACCTCTGTTTACTACATGGGAAAGTGGTGCACATACAGGGGAACAAAAGCTTCTCCAGAAATCCAAAGTGAGGCAGAAGAAAAGATCCAAGTTAGCCATCCTACATTTTATTTTGAGTTTTTGTTTGGAAGCATTTTTCCAACTGAGAAGGCAAGAAAGTACTGTTTCAACTCTTCACTTCTTGGTTGGGTTTAATGATCTTTCCCATTTGGGGGCTACCCTGAGCCCAACTATCAGTAAGAGCAACAGGAGGGCATTGCAAGGGTTAGAAATAAGGGGAAAACAATTGCCAGACATCTATTAAGCCCTACTATGTGTCAGACCTGGTTGTGGTTCCTGGGGAGGCAAAGAGGCATAGGACTTGAGCTTATCTTTAAGAAATTGATAGTGAGGAAGTGTGACAAGTTAGATGAGAATTTAGTGGTGTAAGTTGGTGTTCGCTTCAGCAAATGATGGGTCTCATAAGACAGGGCCATCCTTTTGTGGAATATTAGAGAAGGAAGCATGCATGGAAAGTGGCTGGAAGTGGTTCTGCACCTCTGAGATGAGTCAATTCTGTCTGCATTTTGTATGTCCTTTCTCTGTCTACAGAACATTGTTATAGATGCCCTGAGGTGTTTGGAGAAGGATAAGGTTAGGTACCCTTTCTCGCCCTCTGTGCCCTCCCACTCCCACACTGTACAGCATAGAGGTCAGGAGCACTATTTCGGGAATCAGCCCACATTTGAAATCTGCAGCACTAATCAGCTCTGTGACTAATCAGCTCTGTGATCAAGTTATGGAACCTCTCTATAGACTTATGTATTCAATCAACGAACATGTAGCAAGTATCTTCTGTGAAGGCATGGGGGTGTTATGGTGGCCAAAGCAGGTGAACTAGAAGGATTAGGGTAGCCTAGAGCATAGAGGATGCACAGAGATAGGTGAATGGGGAAGGAAAGGCAGGTAGCAGGTAGCATATCTAAACAAAGCCACCTTCTCTAAGTGGCCTGGGGACCTTCTAGAGCTCAGCCAGATCTCTGCCCCAAATGGACAGACCATGGTGAAGAACCAAGTGGGAATGTGTGTTAGTGTCCATTCCTGACTTTCTCCTCTTTCCATTTTGTTTGTGCCCCGCAGCACCAGGCCCTCATGGTGGTGCTGGTGGGAACCTGCACACCTGGTTACAGGTCAGTGCCAAGGAGCCTTCTATAATTAGTTCCTTGCTTTTATTTTCTGGCATATTTATTAATTCCAAAAGACCTTGGCAACTCAGGAAATTCTACTTTCCTCTGCAGCTCCTTTATACTTTCTCTGGTGTATGCCCAGGCCACAAATACTTGTGTATTACTTGGATTTTCATAGAGACTTCTTATAAAATCTGAGACCCTGGTGGGTATATTTCTGCCCTGGGGGTGGGACAGGAAAGAGAGTGGAAGGGGGAAGGTGAGGCATCTGGACACTGAAGTGTCAGGGACCCTGGTGTTAACGTGTCACACTGACCGGTCATAGTATCTTCTCTGTGTCTGAGCATCCGTCCCCTAACATGGCTTCCAGGGCCCGTCAGTGCCTACGGGACAGTCTTCATGCCTGTGAAGGCCTCTTGCAAGGAAACAGTAATACTTTTAAAATCTCCTCTGAAGTGCAAAAGTGAAGGACATGGTCTCAAGCTGTAGCATAGGTGTGCTGGATAGATAGAAGCAGGGTTTTTGGTTTTTTTTCCTGATACAGGTACAATGTCCTTTTGCTTATTAACAATAATATATGTAAATATGAATGAGTCATATCTGATAACATGATGACATAGTGTGGTCCTGTCACATCCTGGGATAAATAAATGTCTAGTATGCTTAATAAGTGTTAAGAACAATTAATATTTTTCAAACCTGTGACTCCATGAATGCCTTTAAACCTAGACTCTTTCTTTCTTTTTTTAAAATTTATTCTTTTTTTAAGTTTATTTATTTTGACAGAGAGAGAGAGAGAGAGAGAGAGTGTGAGTGGGGGAGGAGCAGAGAGGGAGAGAGAGAGAATCCCAAGCAGACTGTGGGCTGCCAGCTGCACAGAGCCCGACATGGGACTCGAATTCACAAAAACATGAGATCATGACCTGAGCTGAAACCCAGAGTCAGGTGCCTAACCAACTGAGCCACTCAGCCAACCCTAGAAGGAAGAACATTCTAAGCAGAGAGAAGAGCATAGCCCATGGCATGGGGAATGAATGTGGCTGATGTCTTAAAGGAACCTTGAGTAGGCAGCCTGCTAGGGGAGATGAAGACTGGGGCCAGAGTGGGAAGACCTTGAATATCCTGGGAAGAAACTGGATCTGTTCCTTTAGGCAGTCAGGGAGTGCCCTGATGACATTTGGGAAGGTCTGTCTGGTGGTGGCAGGCAGTGGCTGGAAGAGGAAGAGTGGACAGGGAGGTTGGTGGGGAAGCTGCCATGGTAGATCAGAGAGGTCAAGAATGCTTGGTCTTCAGTGATGAGGGCAGGAATCCAGGCAGAAAGTAGGTCCAAGAAGATGTGGCTCTGTGAGCAGAGAAGACTGTCTCTGAAGACACATCATAGAGCTTGAAGAATGCCACAGGGCCAAGAAAAGAAGCAGAGAGTCAATGAGAGTAGAACTCAGGTCATCAAAGTCAGACAAGTCTAAGTAGGTATGCTGGTTAAAGCAGCTTTCTTAGTTAATATACAACAGGTCACTGTCATACCGAGCATCTCCGGAAGCTGCTGGGACTATGGATGCATTGTTGATCACACTGACCAAGGCAAGTAGTCAAGGCAGTTTTCACCATTAGTCAAGCAGAAAACCCAGCCATAGGTGGGCCAGGCAGTCTGTTCATGTGTGTAATTGGTATGTGTTGTATCATGTCTGCCCCAGTTGTGGGATCTCCATGGGCTCACAGTTCTGTGGCATACTCTTCTCAAGGAAGGGATTTCTTTGGCATTTGTCTCTCATCTAACCCTTCTACCTATTTCTTCTTTCACTATGTCTTCTGGGGCCTGGACTATTGCAGTAGTCTTCCCACTGGGTCCCTGCACGTAGCCTCCCATTAAATTTAGGAAGAAGACTCTAGCAGAGGTGTGCATAAAGCCCTCTGCTAGAGTCTTCTTCCTAAACCCTCTTTTGCTCTTTAATCCCCCTTTAAAACAGATTCTTTGGCTCATAGAAGCCTAGATAGTTAACATCCTTAATCTGACAGGTGGCCCTTAGCAATCCCTGAAGCCTATTCTCCATTATTCTTTAGGAATCAGCTAGTATGGCCAAGCTAACTAATTCCTTATTTCTTATTCATATCATGTCCCTCCCACCTCTGTCACCCTCATCTAAAATGCCTCTTCCTGTTCTGTCCTTCAAGGTTTCATTCAAACCAACCCACCTTCAATGAAGGATAAGTCCTCTGACATCTTGCAGCCCTTACTATATACTTCACACATTTGGTACAAGGCAAGTGTGTTTGTGTGCCCCAATTTTTCTTTCCAGGGTGGGGAATTTTCTTCTATCTCTTGGATTCCCAGTACCTAGCAGAATTCCCTTAAAATAACATTGTTCAGTGAGTATGTGTTGATAATAATGATTCTGGTTCAGCTGAGGGGGGCAAATAGATGCCAAATAGTATTAAGAATGGTAAAGGTTTAAAAATAATAACCTACCGTTTATATTCATCACAGTATGTCAGGCACAGTGCGAGGCCCATCACAAGCATATGATGTCAGTGTTGTAACCACCCTGTTGCTTGGCAATACCTCCATTTTACAGATGAGCCTGAGAAACTGAGACTCTGAGAAGCTCAAGGTCACATGGCTTGTAAGCGGCGGATATGGAAGTAGAACAGCTGTCTGATTCTCAGCTCACATTCCTAACCTCTCAGTGTGCATCCTCTATTAGTATGTCATATCGCAGACTGCATGGATTTTTTTCACTGGTTTGTTTCTGTGAACATGTTGCTTCTTTGTCCCTGTGACTGGGTCTTGCCCTCCTCTCTAATAGAGGAACAGCCTTGGTAAGAGGCAAGGAGAATGGAAGGGGTGTCACATGCCAGAGTGGTCAGAAAAATGAGGTTGCTCAGCAGGTGTCATAAAAATGGATGACTTGTGCCCTGTGCCTTAGAGTAAAGATGGGAAAATGGAAAGGGAGTGGGGAAAAAGAGAGATGTTGACAGATGATGAGTGAGCACAAGTGTTTATCCATGCTAATGGAGTGGGGACGTGATAGCCACTCTGCCCTAATGGTTATGAGGAGCAATCTCTTTGCAGCAAAATGCAGAAGTGCAGGGAATCTTCACCCTAGAGACAGAGGAACCTAAAACCCTTGATTGCAAACAATAGCAGAAGCATTTCTATATAGTCTGGCCTCACAGGCCAAAAGACAGGTCATAGGCAACAAAGACAGTTTATATTTAGGGTAAATTTAGCTCTGACACTGGTTTGGGCTCTTTTCTCTCTGGACCCTCAATCCAAGGCCATCGCCACACACTGGGACAGGCTGGAGGAAGGTTACTGGGGTCAAAAAGAGTGCAGGTCCAGTTTTCTTCCCTTCCAACATCAACCCGAAGAAATATCTGCTTTCAGAACATCCTCATCCCAGACCACCTACTGCCCACCACCACCTGCACTGTTGCCAGGCAATGTGGCCCCAACCTCCTGCTCTGAGGTTTCCCACATCAAACTGCTGACTATCTGCATCCTCTACCATGGAGCCAAGGAGTGAGGAAAAGGGGAAGGGAAGCCAGTGTGATAAGGGGCACAAAGTAGTATAAAACGCCCCAGTTGGTGTGTGGTCCAACAATAGAGAAACATCCATCTGCATGGGGTGGAAATTTCTCTTCCTTGTAAGTGTCCCACTGCCTGAAATTCCACCGTTAGAGCTTTGCTTTGCTTCCATTATTCCATAATCCTCCAGGGAAAGAGAAAATTTTAACGTGCTAACACCCTTATCAGAATCACTTAGCTCATCACAGATCAAATAAATCCATGGAACTGACTGAAGAAATGGAGAAGGGCTTAGAAAGCCAACTGTGTCTTCATCATCATTTTGCCTGGATACTGCCTTGGGGGTGCATCCCTCTGCCAGTTGGTGGGGAAATATCCATGATAAAAGGAAAGGTGTCCAGTGAGGGACAGAGAAGCAAACAACTGAGTAATAAAACTACGATTTTGTTTGCAAGCTTCCTGAGTGTTCTCCCCTCAGCTTACCCTCCAAATTTTAATTGTCATTTACTCTAGAGACGGGAGCATCAAAAACATGGGAACTGCCTTATTGACAGTAGCATTTACCAGAGGCATTTACAGACTGATTGTTTCATCCACAGTGCTGGTGGGGCTTTGGGAGAGAGATTCTGCCTGCACCAGGAGGATATTGACAAATAGAAAACTGTTGGCAGATTCAGAAAGTTGTCATTAGTGGACAAGTCCACGGGCCTGATTCACTTGTGCTGTTATTAAGATTGTTATTTTTAATTTCTCAAAAGACAGTGGGTTGTAAGAAAATGGGCTGTTGCCTCTGCCTCCCAAGAGGAAAGGAAAAGGGGAGAGAGATTGCTAAGGAATCATCTCTGTGGAGTTCTGACACCCAGGTGTTGTATTTTCCCCACCATCACTAAGCCTCAGAGCATGTTTGTGAATTTTGAGTGATGTTTTGACATTAAAATCATTCAGGTTGCATCTCTGTGAGAATCTTGGGTCCTCTCCTTCTGCTTGGTCTGAATATATACATTATAGATGTGTGTGACTATCCATATATTATATATATGTATGAATATATGTTAAATATGTGCATGTGCATATGCGTAGGTATATTCATATGTCTCACATTAGAATATTTCTCCATACCCCATGAGTTCACAGGTATATGTAACATGTATACACCTGAATTTATTTTTAACAGTTGGATATATATAGATGTGTTACAGCACTCCAGCATTTGCCAAAAACACAATATAAAACCAAAAACTGCACACACATTTAAAGGAGGAGGAAGACGAGTGGGAGGAGAGGCAGGAAGAGGGGGAGGAGGAGAGGGAGGAGGAGGAAGAGGGAGAGGTGAGGGAGGAGGGAGGGGGAGGGGGAGGAAGAGGAGGAAAAGACAGGGAAGAGAAACTCTCAGAAGGAGGTTGTCTTTTCTGTTTCAGGGGCCCTTAGCAATTGTTCCAAAATATACTTCCTTCCTGCCTTGTCCAGTGTGAAGGAAACAATATTCCCAGTGATTACAGCCATGGGCTTTGGAGTCAGTTTGGTTCAAACACCCATATGTGCTGTGGTGACCTTAGTCCAGGCACTTGCCCTCTCAAAGCCTCGGTTTCCCCCATCTGAGTGTAGGGGCAATACTTCCTGCTGCTCGTAGGTTGTTGGAATGCAGAAGTAAAGGGAAGTGAGTGTAGACAGCATGGCTCCTGCCTGCCCTGTGTTAAGCTCAACAAGGGTCTCAAGTTTCTTTAATAAGAAACAAAATCAGGGGCGCCTGGGTGGCGCAGTCGGTTAAGCGTCCGACTTCAGCCAGGTCACAATCTCACAGTCCGTGAGTTCGAGCCCCGCGTCAGGCTCTGGGCTGATGGCTCATGATGGCTCAGAGCCTGGAGGCTGTTTCCGATTCTGTGTCTCCCTCTCTCTCTCTCTGACCCTCCCCCGTTCATGCTCTGTCTCTCTCTGTCCCAAAAATAAATAAACATTGAAAAAAAAAAATTAAAAAAAAAAAAAAAAAAAGAAGAAAAAAAAAAAGAAACAAAATCATTCATGCTGGAAATTAAAATGCAGGTATCCTTCAGGTGACAGTGTCATAAATTGGCATCAAGGCTTCAGTGACTGATATTATTCACTTTTTGCCCCAGCATTTGGAAAGCAAAGAGTAGAGTCTGGAAGGCTGGCAGGCTAACTGCTGTTGTGCCATGGCATCATCTGGGGCCACCTGGTTGGTTCTGGTTCTGATATTGCCATCAGATGTAAGCAAGTCACTTCCCTTGTGTCCCTGTGTGTCCATGGAGGGCCTCTCCCAAGTCTCTCCCAGCCCTGACCTGTTGTGTCCATCACACCAGGTGGGCAGGGAAGTGTGCTGAAAGCTGGCCTAAGGAGTGACACCAACGTAGTCACCATCTCCCAGGGACTTGACTTTATCCATTTGCACGTGTGCGTGGAATATGTTTTGTTTTATTTACTCTTCCTAATGAGGCTGAACTGAACTAGTAATGGTATTAAAACATTTTAATGTTATTAGTTTTAAAATTAGCTGGAGCTGTTAAGGAGCATCCCTGCTCACTTTGTTTATGTGAGAAAGGAGCTTTTGAAGGTCAAGGCTGAATGGCCAGAGTCCTTCAACTTAAAAAAGACAAATGTGTAAGCTATGCATTAGAACCACCAGAGAAGCTTTGAAAATACGGATGTGGGGTGCCCTGGGCTCCAGCTCTTCTTGGCTCTCCTCACTTTCCCTGGACATCACTATTGAGGCCCAGTGGACTAAACTATATACATTTTTCAGTGGATATGGGGAGGGAAGGAAGCAGGGAGGGTTGGAATGCCAACCAGCTGTTTCCCATTTCCTACCCAGTGAGTGTTCAGTAAGTATTCATCAAAGATCTCTTGTCTGATGCCTGTTGTGGTTTAATTCAGGTGCTGTGGACAGAAGAGCACAGATTGTATCAGTGCTTCTCAATCCTGAATGACCACCAGAATCTCCCAATGATCTTTGAGATAATATAGATTCCTGGGCCCCACTCAGATTTGCTGAAACAGAATTTCTGTGGGTAGGAATGAAGAATGATTATTTTTATTGTTGTTTGATTTGATAATAAGCTAGATTCAGAAAACACTGGGAGGCAAAGACTCAATCCTCATTTTCCAGGAAAAGAGATTTTACATGTCTCCTATTGACCATCTGATGGTTGTGGGGTCCACTAGATAGACCACTGTGAGCTGTGGGACCCAGAAAAGATACCCAACCTCCTCAAGCCTCATTCATCATCACCACAATGGCACCTCCTTCATAAAAGTGTTGGGAATTAAGTGAATTAATACATGAATAGTGTGTAGCACATCACAGATATTCAGCAAGTGTTAACCATCATCATCATTCATTTTGTAACTCAAGTCGAAGCTGCAGACAAAGAGAGAAATTTAGGAGATTTAAAGAATGTGAAGTAAAAACTTCTGGCCCTGAAGTCTGCAGCAGCCCTAGGGGCTGGCGGGGGTAGACTAGTTTTGAATTCATATCTGAACTGAGAACTCTGGGGAGGGTTGAAGTAATGTTCTGCACATCACACGCAAGACATATTTATAAAGAATGAGTGCCATCTTTGGGAAAACAGTGAGGTCCTGATTACCATCCAGAATGAATTAATTAAATTCATTTATTGAGTGCCTACTGTTTCCTCAGCTTGATGTTTTGGTAGCATCACATAAAGAAGGACAGTATTCCCTTCCTTGAGGACATTTGTGACCCAGTCAAGGAAGTATAGTTAGCACTGTTTGAGGAACAGGAGCCAGATAAGAGGATGTGTAATTAAGTGCTAAACTGTGTCATTCGGACTCTCCAGAGCTAAAGGATTCAAAGGGCATATTCAACGAGCCCTGAAGATGGTGAGGGGCCTCTTGAGAGAGTAGGGAAAGGGCCCTGAGTCAGGAACCTGCCCGGGGAAACCCAAGACAAGAAATGTGTAAGGCGAGGCTTCTGGAAAGCAGCCTGAGACAAAAGTGATACAGCTGAGATCAGGGTGATGAGCAGCTGACCTTCCTGGGATCCCTGAGCCCATGGCTACTTCTCATCAGGGTCATTAAACTCTGTGGCCTTGGGGAAAGCTCCCAGTGGTCTGTGGGCATGCAGTCCACTTTTGGTTGTGAGCAGGTCTTCATGGAAGATTTGCCCAGGAAGCTGTGGGCACAGCCTCCATATCCTGAGATTGTCTGGAGTGGGGGGACACACTCAGCTCCAGGGCTCACCTGACTCTGGGTAGGTGAGTAGGTGCCCTCCTTCCTCTGTGCCACCTTTTGGGGGACATTAGTAGAAACCTCTGTCCCAGAAGACTAGCTCCATATCCTGCTTTCCTCTGTGGATGTTAAAGGTTTTCCAGTCTTATAAAAAATTTTTTTAAAAGTCAGATTTTATGCCTTATGTTACAAATGCTGCAGCTTTAATTCCCCTCCTGGTGAATCACAGATTGCTCATTAACATTTTTCAAGGTTCAGAGAAGTCTTGCAGTAAACAACCCTGTGTCACCTCCAAATTTTCTTGACCACAGAACACTTCTTCCTACAGAGCACCTATGAACATTCTGAAAATGTAGTGTCATTGGCTAATCTCCTGTGGAAACGCTGGAATAATAGGGTCTTACAAGGCAGAGCCTGAAGGAGCCTGACAGATATCATCTGCCCATTCATTTTCCAAGTGAGGTGCACAGAGGCCCAGGATACCGAAGAGATTTTCCCAAGATTCCCCAGCCTGGCTTTGGCAGTGGTTGGGAGCCCCAGATCCTACTCCTAGTTTAATGTTCCTTAGTTGTTAACCAGCTGGAAATAAAAATGAGAAGAGACTGTAGTCAGGCTTTGCAATTGAATGAACTATCAGTGTGGTTGAGAGACTATTTCGAAGACATTTTAGATTTGTTTCTGGGTCAGTAATCTTGCAAAAGAAGTACAATCCAACTGATTTATTAGGAAAAAATTTGTAAACTTTGGTTCACTTACAAGAAGAAGTGTTTGGGTTTCTGAAAAGGATACTGCTTTTGAGGCTGGATGATTTTCGTGACCGACAAGTGTTTATGGACTGAATTCTGGCTGCCTCGGCTATTCGATGAGATGTACACAGTGAATTCCTACCCTGAGGCCTCATCTGTGGCTATTTAACCCATTCACCATCCTTGACCCTTGACTGGGGGACTCTCCCAGGACTGGGACGGTAGAATGGAGAGTACTTGGCCTATATCTTGGTAGGAGCATAAGGCAGTGCATGGCGCCCCCGTCCCCCACCTCCCACACTGTGAGTGCCAGGTTGGCCCAAGTGCTGGGAAGCGAATGTGAAGCTCACCTTCCAGAGGAGGTAGGAGGGTAACTTTGAGGCCCTTGCCTCCTGTGTACTCTCCATGCCCTTCCACAGGTAAGCTGTAAGAAGCTACCAATTCCTGGAAGTTCCTTCCCTTGTATCCCTGCCCTCCTGGAAGCCTGTGGACTTTTCTTCTCTGCTGGTGGGGGCTGTCCACCTGTGCCCATGTCCTCTCCCCTGTGATGGTCCACAGTGAGCCAGGTTTGGGGGAGGGCTTGAGGGTAGGTAATGAGTGGCCACTTACCTTCTCCTCCACATATGCTTTTTCTTGAGAAGGGTTAAATACATTAATAGCTTATTCACCAAAATGTATCCAGACCTATTTTTAGTGCTTTGAACATGTTGACTCTTACATAAGATTCATTCAGTATATATAAACTATTCAGTAAATATTCCCTCATGAGAAGAATGGTATTTTGGTCTGTTTTGTTTCTCTGCCCTTCACGTTCTAATTTAGGACTGGGGAGCATGTTGGCTCCATCTCCATGTTGGTTGTCTTAAGACTGAGTGCTCTGGCTGTATCTCATTGCCTTTGCAATGGTAAGGGGTTAGTGCCTGACTGGGAGACTTTGTAAATGCAGGACATACATCACAGCACAAGCAGGGGAGGCCAGAGAGCAAGATGCTGAGCGGGCTCTTCATGCCGTGGAGAGAGGATGGCCTGGTGCCGTGGGGAGCATCACTCTGGGCCCTCTCTCTTCTTTTCACTTGACTCCTCCTTCATCTCCTCCTTTGGCCAGGCTGTGGGAGCTTCGGGCATTAACTGGCAGGGACATGGATGGGTGTTGGAGCCAATATCCTGGCTCATGAGCATGGCTTCTAGCCACGCACGTGTTTTACAGATTGGAAAATGAGTGACAGAATCTGTCTGAGGTGCTTGAGCTGCCTTGAAAAGAGCCCCACAGATTGGGAGACATGAACAACACAAATATATTCTCTCAGTCTGGAGGCCACAAGTCTGACATCAAGGTGTCAGCAGGGTTGGCTTCCTCTGAGGCCTCTCTCCTTGGCTTATAGAGGGCCACCTTCTCCCTGTGTCTTCACACCACCTTCCCTCCATACCTGTGTGTCCACCCTAATGGCCTCATTTTAACTTACTTAGCTCTATAAGAGCCCTGTCTTTGAACTATAGTAGCCCTCTGAGGTACCAGGGACTTGGACTTCCACATGTGAATCAGGGGGAACACATTCAGCCCTAATAGAATCCACTAGTGGATTTGTCTACATGGGCAAGACTGGTATGAAGATTGTGCAGAGCATGAGCACCTAAGTCCCATCCAGGCACCCGGGGGGTGGAGGAGGAGCCCTGAAAACTGGTATGTTTGGGGAAATGAGATGCTTTGTGGTAGGGACAGTCTTGTTGGGCTTTCATCCCGATTCTTCCTGCATGCCACAAGTGTGTACCATGTAGGAGGCCATGGAGGGAGTCTTTGCAGTGGCCCTGCTGCTTCCCGGGGGAGGTGTGGCCCTTCTCGAGAAGAGCCTGGGCAGATGGCTCTGTCTCTCTCACCTGCCGAAGGCAGGGTAGGGAGTAGGTCTCATTGGTCACTTCTCCTGTTAGAGCTCTGAGAGTTCAGACAAGGACAGATGAGATGTCTGTCAAGGACTTTGAACTCTGGTGGAAAGTGAAACATCAGACAGTGGATTCTGGTGACTTACAAGTCTGTCAGCGGGAGGCAGTGCAGACCCCGTGTGTGTGTGGGTGCACACCTATGCCCGCGAGCATGCATATGCACACATGTGTGTGCCTCCATGTGCTTGTATGCATGCATATGAAGGGGCAGGGTGGGGGCTTGAGAGAGAACAGGGCCCTGGGAGAAATGTGGAGGGTGGTCCAGCCTAGCAGACTCTTTGGGATTGCCAGTCTCCTCTCCTTCCGAGTGTGGCCTCCCCGAGCATGCAGTGGCAGCCACAAGAGGCAAGCCTGATATACTAACCCAGCACTAGAGGAAACCCTAGTGCCAGGTTTCTCTGGACTGAAATCACCTCCACTGTGACCTGTTTTGTCCCCCATGTTGTCGCTCTTCCACCCTATGAGTAGGGCCAGACCGACCCCATAAAGCTGGGAGAGGAAGTGGCAGCTCACATAACTGAGCATCCAGAGGAGGCAGACCCTGTGTTCTTCCTGTCTATAAAGGGAAAGAAAGCAGATTTCTTACAGGCCACCAAGCATGTGCAGACCTCCCGGTGAATGAGCCCTCCCTGCACCACGCAGCACATTCACCTGAGCCAGAGCAGCTAGTTGCTTGTGAATTCAAAAGATGCTGTTTGCATCCAAACACTGAGCTAAGTGAGGTTCAACACGTGGGCACAAAGCAGGGCTGTAGGGGGAAAAGAGGCACAGGGCAGGGTGAACCACGTATGTGGATGAGAAAAGTAGCCGCACCAAGGGCTTTCCATTTTTACAGAGTTTTAATCTTGACTGTGACATTAAATTCTTACCTAGTTGAACACAGTGCTAAGTAGCTAGATGGCAGCTGTGTGAGCACGTTTTTAGAATATCTGCCTTGGTGTCAGCACCATCGTAAGCCACTCAGAAGACTGCTGGGCAGAGACTCCTTGGTAGGGGCTGAGGGAGGTGTCTGAACATATCTTCCCTGAGCTCCTGTCCATCACACAGATGTGCACACACAGGGCTAGTTCTGGGCTCAAGTTGGCTCTGTGCCACCCCAGCCCTTCCCGTATCCAGCACCTGGGCCTAGAAACATGGAGCTTAAAATCTGAGAGACTCTGATATCACCTAGTTCAACCCCATAATTTTACTCTGGAGGAAGCCAAGGCTCAGAGAAGTTAAGACACTTGCCCCAGTCATATGGCAAAGTTCGTGGTGGAGCCTCACATGGAGGCCAGCTCTCCTGGTTCCCAGTCTGGTGCTCCTCCCGTGTATGACAATGTATCTGTCTTATCTTGGATGCTGTCCCCATTATCCTGCCTTTCTTTCAGCTGTGCTCACTTGTAGAGGTTCAGAAACAACTTAGGGTGAGTTTTCTCCTTCCTACCACCAAGAAATAGTTTGCTGTTTTTTGGTGGGTTTTCTTCTTCCCACCACCAAAACCAGTCTGCTAGTGAGGCAGAATTGTGGTGTAATATTACTATAGCAGACACCTTTCTGATGCTTACTGTGTACCAGACACTGTGTTAACTATAGTACTTAGGTTAACTCATTTAATCCTCATATTGACATTCCCCATTTTAACAGTTGAAGAAGCTGAGGCATGAAGAGGTTAAGGAACTTGCCAGAAGTTCCTTAAGGAGTCAAATCCTGGTGGTGGAGCCAGGATTTGAAATGAGGTGGTCTTGCTCCAGGTGCCATGTTCTTAACCTTACCTGTCTTTCCCATGAAGAAAGACCCACTGGGCCACTAGTCCTATTGGGTGACAGGCTGCTAGGATGTGAAAGGGACTTCAGAAACTTCCAGAAGCTATGGTTTGGCTAGGCAGATTGATGTTTCCCAGGCTCTGGTCCATGGTGGGAAGCTTAGAATGAGCAGATACAACACACCTTCAGCCTGTGTGATTTGTGGTCGGACACATTCCGGGCGAACAGGGTCAGCAGGAAGCCCTCAAGGACAGAGTGATACCTGGCGCTGGCCTCCAGTTCAGGTCCACTGTCTTATCCTGAAATTCTGCCAAAGAGCATGCAAACTTGCGGGACCCTGGAGTCCTCTCACAAATAGCTAGTTTGAGTCCTAGGACTTGAGTAACAATAAAGTTAAGTCTTATAGTCTTTTGTCCCCTTGAACATAAAATTAAAGGGAAAAACCTTAAAAAATAATTCCTCTTCTGCCTCTCCTCAACTCCAGATTCTCAGAATGTCAGCCTTTTCCTAAAACCCACATTCAGACACTTCTGAAACTATACCTTTGTGTATCACAAACTGTCTTCCAAAGAATACTGGATGAACTTTACTTGTAAAAAAGAGTCAGTCAAAAAAGTTTGAGACTTGCTGGTTTAGAAACATGCTAAACAAGCTGATTTGCTACAGGACCTATCATTGGGGTCTTTAATATGCAAATGTCCTTTGGAAGAAGAGCTTATGCACATCCATCTCACATACAAATGAGAAAGTGTTTCTAAAGTCTGTGTGTGTGGGAACAGCTCCTGCAGTGGCAGTGATAGGAAATGAGATAGTGGCCATTTGCTGTCAGGGGAATGAGATATTCAGGGCTTCCACATCCCCAGTGACTAGATTTGGAGGAGTGGGACTTCCCTCACCAAACCACCACTGCTACCCAGAGCCCATTCTTAGCTGCCTGTGGGGTACCTGCCGGCCAGCTCTTTGCATCCTTTCTTGAGCAAGCTGACGACTCTCCTCCCATCTCCTCCTGGAGTTTAGCCTTGGGATGTGCAGAGCTGCAAGTCTGATTTGGACATTCGATCACCCCAGAGGATTCAGAGCTGGGTTCTGGGCTCCTGCTGATGTGCCCAGATGGGGCTGCTGCAGGTGGTGCTGACCACTGCATTTTAATCTGTTTTCTGTATTGAGATGCGGGGTAAGTTTCTTTGGCAAAAATGATGTCATTGACAAAATAAAATCTGAACACTGGAGATTTCTTTAGTTGAGACAAAGCAAGGCTCCACGATGCCTAGGAACCTGTGCAGGACCACACAGCTCCTAGGAGGCAACAGAGCCCTGACTAGAATCCAGCTCCCCGCTGCCCAGAGTTTGTGGGTTTCCCCATTGCATGGCTGTGCCTCTTGCCAAAGCTCACTGGGGTGGAGGTGGATGGCCTGAAACTTTGACTCTGGTTCCCAAATTTTACTGTGCAGCACAACCACCCAGGGCACTTTCGAAAAATTACAGAGCCATCCATCATGAAGGACCAGGACCATGCAGGATGAACCCAGGGATGTCATCTGGGAAAGACACTTCATCTTTTGAGGCTATGAATGGAGCGTTCTTTTCTGTGCTGCTGATCCCAGAGCACTGAGAAGCTTTGCCTGCTCTCTGGTGCGTTTGAATTTGCATGGTCTCTTGACAGGGCAGAAAGTTCAAATTCTTCTGGCTTAAGCCCACTTATGTAACTAACTGGCCACACTCTCAATTCTGGAAGACCAATACAACTGCCCATTATTGTAGATTCTAAAAAGCAAGGGTAGAAACAGAAGCTCCTGGAGCCACAGAGGCTACACCAGGAAGACTTATTTACAGGGAAGATCTCTGCCTCTGTTCCCAGAGATTATCATTCAGGGGGTCTGGGGTGCAGGCCAGGAATCTGCATTTTTAGCTTAGCACACTCCCTTACCACCCCCAGCCCATGTGGTTTTGATACAGTTAATCCTTGGACTACACTTGGTGAAATGCTGACGCAAATAGTAAAGACCCAAAACTACTTAATTATAGGAATCATTCAAACACCCACAGGCTAGGATATGAGGCAAGAAACTCCAGTCCATGATTGTCCAAGTGGCTTAGAGAAAGAAGCAAGGTGGGTAATGTGTAACACAGCAATGTCATCTTGATGATCATTTAAAAAATTATTTATTAAGGGGCACCTGGGTGGTTCAGTCAGTTAAGCATCTGAATTTTGATTTCAGCTCAGGTCATGATCTCACGGTTCGTGGGTTCAAGCCCCATGTCAAGCCCTGTGCTTACAGCACAGAGCCTCGTTGGGATTCTCTCTCCCTCTCTCTGCCCCTTCTCCCCCTCTCAAAATAAATAAGGAAACTTTTTTAATAAATGAAAATAATAAAAAATAGAAAGTATTTACTAAGCACTGCTTTCTAGGTGGCTTTGTAAGCACTGTATTGCACCCAGTGATCTACACAGATGTGGTCCCTGCTTTCTGGCCACTTACAATCCAGGAAGGAAGGAATAAGGAAGTGGAGCAGAACTGGCTGTGGAATGCCGAATACCCAGCACAGAGCCTGGGAGACAGCTGGGATCTCCAGTTTCCAAGAGGGAGCAGTCTGGGTATATCTAGTACTACCTGCAGTCAGAGACATGGTAGCCTGGGGATCTGTGATTAAAATCTCCCTGCATGGTCCCAGAGCCACTCAGCTCACTACTCAGGCCACTCAAGCTACTGTGCTGGGAGCACTTAGTATTCAAGACCCCTTGACAACTCTTAGCGTTCATTTAACACTTAACACCCCCATCAGAGAACTTGTAGTATTATCTCTACTTTATACACAAGAAATGGAGGCTCAGAGAAGTAACTTAACCCAAGTCAAGGCCTCAGTCCAGGTCTGTTTGATTCCAGGGCCCACTTCTACTCCTTTAAATTTCCTTAACCAGAAAGATGGGGCAACATTCTGTATCCTGCCTCACAGTTGCAGAATTCTTGAAGTGTATCACCAACAAATCTAACTTGGCTTTTGAACCAGTGGGAGACAAAACTACATTGACAAATAATAGGATTTACATGAAGTTTTGATTTGTTTAGAGAGATACTATAAACCCTTTAGCATTGTTAACTCATTTGGAAATTTGACTTCCAAAGGAGCCAATGCAAAGTATTTTTCATAACCCAGCCTTCCTTTCTCAGATCTGAAGAGGGAAATAATATGGTAGATGTCTGAAAGTGTGGAGCGGGTTATATTTAGCTCTGCCTAAAGGCAGGAGGAGGGACTAGATGAAATTTGCAAGGGCCTTGTACTCAGAGGATTCTTTCATTCACTGGGTTCCAGTTCTCAGTGCATAAGAGGTGCCAAGGACCCAGTGTGTTTTGGAGATATCGTGTAACCAACTTGTAATGTTCTCAAGCACATCAGAAAAACCAACTGTTGCCTCCAAACACCCTTCTTAATGCAGATGGAGTTTTCTATGAATCCTGGAAAATGCACTTGGGTGGGAGGTAGATAAGGAATGGGAAAAGGAAGACAACCCCAATTTTAGCAAACCAAGAGCTGGTGTCTGTAACAACGCAAAATACTTTCTAGAAATCTAATCCTGGTCATGGGTGTAACATCTTTCCCCAGGCTCTCATCCTAGGCTTCCTTTCATGCTGATGGCAGCAAATGGTGGGGCTTTCCTCTCTCTGCTCAGAACACAGGACATCACTCTTTCTCTGAAACTAGCCAGGTTCTTTCCTTATGTCAGCAGCTTGGGAGAAAGCCACTGTCACCTCATCTCTCCCTTGAAGCACATCTAACTTTCCCAAATAGCAAACTCTGTCTCTTTTAGCAAATGACTTCCAGATGCTGGAAGCAGCGGCCAGTGGAATTTTATTGCCCCCAAACTGTGGTTCTGGGCCACATACTTCTGACTTGAAGGTAATTTGGAATGTAAACATTGCAAGGCGTGTA
The DNA here is from genome assembly GCF_018350155.1 of Leopardus geoffroyi. Lineage (NCBI taxonomy): Eukaryota > Metazoa > Chordata > Mammalia > Carnivora > Felidae > Leopardus > Leopardus geoffroyi. The sequence continues at coordinate 35,358,413 of NC_059341.1, read as the reverse complement.
CTGGAATTAATTAAAGCTACCCTGTATTCTCCTAGGCCTACACGACTGCAGTTAACTGTTTACATTAACACCAAGCCAGGCAGATCAACTGGAGTGTGCATGAACCCTTGATTACCACTTTACCCCTTTCCTTCAGAAAAAAGTGAAATTGGACCCAAGCTGACCCCTTTCCTTGGGAGGGGGGGAGTCATCAATTCCAACGTAAGAAGAGGCTTCTTAAGCCATCTTCTCTACCGAGCAAACAGAAGGCTGCTTATACATTGAAGCACAGGTGGACATCACATGTTCACCTGGAACCAGTGACAGGCATGACCCCCTTGCTGTGTCAGATATCAGAAGCTTATTTAACTAGAAATGCAAGTATGCACATTGAGAGGGACAGTCACAGCCATGGTGGGCCTGCATAGAAATCCATGGCATATAGCACATGGCTGCCATAACTAGACACAGCTTTGGGGAATAGTTTTTTAACTTCATGATGGCATTGAAAAGTAGGCTGAACATTCTGGAGATGGATGGTGGTGGTGGTTGCCTAACAATGTGAATGTATTTAATGCCACTAAACCATACTCTTAAAAATGGTTACCACGGTAAATTTTATGTTTATGTGTACACTCCCCCCCCCCATAAAAATGTAGGATGATTGAGCTATAAAGTCTCTTTGGGACTATGCAAGCTATGAACGTCTAGAATGTTCCTTACTCTCCACCATGCAATACAAGAGGGTGGAATTGTTGCTCTCTGGGAAAAGTTCTACACAATGCCAGGGTGTTTCGGGGGCATATATGGAAAATACTAGGAAGTCATGCTCCTGGGACCCACCAATCCCTCACATCCTCTCCATGTCTTGAGTGACATCTCATGGCAAGGAGCATTAAGAAAAGCTGAATAAGTGGTTACCTGCATTCATTATTGACTGTAGCCATTAAAACAGACTTAAAGTCATCTAGGTTAGCCCCAATCCTAAAGGACAAAAAGGACTTAAAAATTGTTCAGTGTGGTGAAAGCAGGTGTCTGGGTGTGGGGGCACACACCAACTATTGTATTGTCCAAACTCTGTGATTGTTGGAGATTCCTCCTTATATTAAAAAAAAAATCCTCCTACCATATTCATTGGCCCTCATTCTACCCACTCATATTACAAGAATAAAGTGCCAATTCCTCTTTTAATAGTACTTTAAGAATTTGAAAATGAATTTGAACTTTCTGTTGCTACCTGAGATCATCCTCAGTTCCATCAAATGCTCCTGTGTTGGCTTCCAAACCCCTTACTAGCCTATGCATCTTCCTTTAGGCTCACAGTCATTTTTCAGAGTGATGCTCAGAACTAAACAGTACTGTTGGTGTTATGCTCAGAGAAGGGTGTAGAAATTTTATTCTCTATTTTTCTTTGACCTCCATATGTCCAACAATATAGCCCAATGTTATATTTTAACCATCATATCATATTCTTGCCTCAAAAAAAGCATATGGTCACCTAAATCCTCCAGATTTTTTCACAGGAATAGCTGTTGAGCAAGGGCTCCCCATTCTTGAAGTTAGATATATTTGTTTAACCTGAACCCAGAAAGTTAACATAAACCTTATTATAATTTATTATTTTGAATCAGTCCATCTGATACTGAGATACAGAATCCTGATTTCCTTACCTACTCTCCTTCCTGGATTTGAGTGTGTCTACATCTTCATCTGAGTTACAATTCTGTGTAACACGTTTTGATAGAAATGTTGTACAGAATTGGGCCATGGAACACAGAGACCACCTTTCCAGTTTACAGCAAAGCATTAATCAAAGCTCTGTGGGTGTGGCAAAGCCTCTCTGAATCCACTTAGCCCCATCTTCCAGCTTCTGGTTCTCCAGTCTGTCCCTAAGGATTGGTGGAGCCTCTCCTCAAGAGAGGTTAAGTGACTGTAGCAGTCAAGCCAAGCTAAAAGGGGAGCATGGTCTTTGGCACGTGGTGGGTGTCCAGTACATTCTGTGGAGTGAGTTAATCTGTGAAAATACTGGTCATCCCCAAACCTCATTGTAGGTGATAATTTAGGCTTCACTTCCTCCCCACAAAAAGAGTTTCTTCAAAACTGCTCACAAAGTGAAATGGGAGGCTTTGAGTTGAATTTCTCCTGGCACCTCTGATAGGATGCTAATCAACAGGACAGTAGCTCAGAGGTCTTTGGGAAGAGGTGTAACTTAAGGTTTAAGGGCCCAGAAAATCCTTAAGAAGAAAATAAGGTCATCCCTGTAATCAGTGAGGATAAACTAAATGACAGTTTGGGACAACATTTGGTTTCATGGTTCACTCAGAACATTGATCAGGAGATTTGGGGAGTGGATTTTCCTGACTTCAAGGAAGTGGAGGCCTCTTGCCCTCTGACATTGTCTGTCAGGTAGGACAAAGTCTGTCAGGTGAGAGCTAACAGGACCCAGGAGGCCCCTTCTTAGTGAAGTAGCATTAGCAGGTTGGTTGAGAATGAAGCAGATGGGGCTAAGGAAACCAGGCTTTCAGCTGAAAAAGCTTTTATTGCTCTTTATCTATTGACACTTTTTCAATTAAGGAGCCTCCCCTGAGATGATCTATCGCCTCCCTGTCTGAGCAGGAAATAATTACCATCAAAGCAATTCCATCACATGCCATACATCTTTCTTGTGACCAGGGAGGCCACAGGGAAAATGATCAGCCTCCTGCCTGCTGCGGCTTTATGGGCACAGGGCCCTAGCTTTGGATGCCATCCATCTTTCTGGAGGGCTCAGCCCCTACTATGCCTCCTCCTCTTCCTTCTCTCTCCAACCCCTTCTTGGTCTCTTTGGGGCTGGTGACAATGTTAGTAAATCTAACCATGTTACCTGCTCTGTCTGAGGAGTGAGAGGAGCTGTAGCCCCCACTTTCTCTTATTCTCAGCACTGGCAGGGTCACTCATATATCCAGATGCCTAGGAACATGATCCAGTAGGGGTTACCATAGGATCAATTTTTATCTTACTGAGGGGTGTTTTTTCCCTTTTGAGAGTTCAAAATTCCGATGTCCATGATCTGATATTCTAAAATAAATAAATATAAGTGTTATTGAACTACAACATGCATATGGTGAAATATAGAAACTGTAAGTGTAAGCTTGATGAATTTTCACTGAGTCAGCACTGTGTGGCCAGCACCCAGATAAAGAATCAAACCATTATTTGCTCTCCTTGTGTCACCTTCCAGTCACTGTCCCCTTCTCCCTGAACCACTGTCCTGACCTCCAGCTGCATAGCTCAATTTTGCCCTTTTTTTGTACTTTATATAAATGGAATCATACAATATGTACCTTTGGGTCTAGCTTTCTTCACTCAAAATTATTTTGAGATTCATCCATTCTGCTGCTGTAGTTGTTTTTTGTTCATATTTGTTGGTAAATAGTATTCCTTCTTATGAATAAACCACAGTGTTTATAACCATTCTATTATTGATGGATATTTAGTTTTTTTTTCCTTTGAAATAATAAACATATGCATGTACTTCATTTAAGGGTAATTCCTAGGAGTGGAATTACTGAGTCATCAGGTATGTGTATATTTAGCTTTATTGTTGCCAGTTTTACCCAGTGGCTCCACCAGTATGAACTTTTTTCCAGTGTAGAAAAATGAGAGAACAGTTCTCTGCCTGCCTGACCCCCAACCACCATCTTGCTTTTATAAAAGGAAACACAGAGCTGTGGCTTATCCAAAGTGAAAAGGGTCAGATCTTTTGACCTGTCATGGGATAACCTTTATGTTAGCCTGTAAAGGACTCTTCCTTTTGATGGATATGAGGGAAGAGGGTGCATCCTCCTTATGTCCCTCAAACTTTCCTTCAAACCATTCTTCTACATTGATAATTTTTCACAGTGTCTTACGGGAACTCCAAATGTTTAAACACAGATGGACACCAAAGGAGTGGTCCTCTTTGCCTTACTTATGTGGAGGATTTGGGCAAGTTTGAAACCTTACCCTCCCTTGATGGATATCATCCATGACTATCTGCTTTTCTTTGCATCAATAATCTGGGAACGAGAGAGAAATGAGTGTTTGCTTAAGATTGAATTTATGACAACATGGGACCAGCCTCCATCAACTAGACTGATGAATGCCTGGGTAAGCATACTGCATATTTGTGTATTTTTCCTTCTAGCTACCCACCCCTTTTGCCTTCTTTATTAAGCAGCTGTGTTGTCAAGGTGTTTGACTTATGAGGGGAAAGAATGAGCTCTAGCAGTCCTCATGCCACTCGCAGTTTCCATTAACGAAAGAAGTGAAGGCAGAACTGTGCTCCCGTGCCTGGCACAGAGTTTCAGGTGTGCTTCAGCTCTCCTCCCCAGAAGGGTTGGGGAGGGTGTGCTAAAGGGGAAGAAAAATCTATTTATTGAGCAAAGATTAAGTTCTGGCCATTATTTCAGGCATGTGGATACAGTTGACTGAGCAAATGAATGAATGAATGATTAGTTTTAAAATACAGTTAAGAGAACTTCTGTTTGCTTTCTCAGAACAGAAATCTTCTGAGACTTCCTTTGATCCAGAGTAAGAGTGCTCTAAGAATACATGGCTTTTTGGCCAAAGTCCCTTAATGTTCCATAACCTTGGGAACCTCTTCTCATCAACAGAAAAATCACTGTTATAATTCTTTGTATATAAGACTCTCTTGGCTTCTCCAGAGCCAGCTCTGAGGGTGAGAATAATCACAAGCCACAAGCTATTATCAGAAGGCAGGGCCTTTGTGGACAGAGGAGTAACTGAGGGCCCTGTGCCCCAACCCAGGAGGTCACTAGCTCCATTAAGAGAATGGGCTCTGGGCCTGTTAAACCTCCACTAACCTGGGGCAGACCCGCAAAGCTGAACAGATCCAGGGACATAGAAGTTCAGAGCAGTTGAGACCATGGCCTCTGGTGTCAAATCCCAGCTTTCCTATCTCTTAGCTATGTGACCTTGAGAAAGTACCTGTGTTCCACTGAGATGTCAAGTTTCTCATCTGTAAAATGGGGATAATCATATTGACTTCATTGGGTTATTATGAGGATTATATCAGTCAGTGTGTGTAATGTGCAGGGCATATGTGAAACATTCAAAAGTATTGGCTATTATTTTTGTTGTTGGAGAAAATTTTTGTCAGGCACCTGCTATAGGACACTCCTTTTGGGATATCTGCTTTGTGCACAAGTCCAGACATAACTGGCATAATGCCCATGTAGGACTGGTCGTTACTGGAGAGTCTGCTTTACCTGGTTGAGGAAAGTCCTTGTTTGTCCTGTATAAAATGCCAGGCTACAGGCTCAGGCATGGCTAGAGTAGCATCTATAGGGTCAGAGACCCCTGTGGCCAAAGAGATCCCCAAATGCTTGTTGATGCCTAAAACACTATTAACTCATTTGTTCACCAATGAAAATGGCCAAGTATCTGCTAAGTCAACCTTGCTAGCACCCTACATGACTGTGCATATGTTCATGCTATATAAAGAGAGCTGGTTGCCAGTACAATGAAATGCATAACTGCATAGAAAGATGACTGAGTGTTGGTTTGATTTTGTGGATTAAATGAGCTTATACATGCCAAGCACTCAGCATAGTGCCTGAAACATGAGAGAACTTCATTACCTTCCACCTCAAAACAAAATAAAACAAAACAAAACAAAACAAAACAAAAAAACATTAAAAAAACAGAAAATATCAAGTACTGGTGAGGAAATAGAGAAACTGGATCCTTGTACACTGTTGATGGGAATGTAAAATGGTGCAGTTACAATGGAAAACAATATGGAACTTCCTCAAAAATTTACAATATAACTACCATATTATCTAGCAATTCTACTTCTGGATATATATCCAAAAGTGTTGAAGGCAGGGTCTCAAAGAGATATTTGTACACCCATGTTTGCAGCAGTGTTATTCATAGTGGCCAAAAGGTGAAAGCAGTTGAAATATCCATAGATGGACAAATGGATAACCAAATGTGGTGTATAATACAATGGACTACTATTCAGCCTTAGAAAGGAGGGAAGGTCACTTGGGGGTTCAGTGGGTTAAATGTCCGATTTTTGATTTTAGCTCGGGACATGATCTCATGGTTCGTGAGATCAAGCCCCTCCATTGGACTCTAGGCTGACAGCAAAGATCCTGCTTAGACTTCTCTCTTTCCTCTCTCTCTGCCCCTCCCCCACTTGCACTCTCTCTTGCACAAAATAAATAAATAAAAACTTTTTAAAAAGGAAGGAAATTCTGACACAGGCTACAATGTGAATGGACCTGTGAAGACGTTATGCTGAGTGAAATAAACCAGTCACAAAAGGACAAGTACTGTATGATTCCACATTGTATAGGGTATCTAGAGTAGTCAAAGTCATGAAGACAGAAAGTGGGCTGGTGGTTGAGGGCCTGGAGAAGGGGAGAAGGAGGAGTTGTTTAATGGGTGCAGAGTATGTGTTTTGTAAGATAAGAAGAGTCTGGAGAATGGTCGGACAGCAATGTGAATGTGCTTAATGCTACTGAATTGTATACTTAAGGCTGATTAATATGGTAAATTTTATATTTATGTGTATTTTACCAAAGTCTTTTTAAAAATTAAAAAAATGTTTTAAATATAAAAGGGACTCAGTAAATAAATATTTGCTGCATCTGAATCCAGCTGAACAGAAGAAATGCCTTGGAGAGCAAGAGCACTGTGGATGAGGGCAGGTCCTGCAGATGACTGGATGTGAGGACACAGAGAAGAGAGGCCAGTTCTGGAAGGGATGGCTGTTATGCCTCAGGTCTCTTTGCTGTCTTGGCTTAGGTGGAGAGATTGCAGGAGAGCAAAGAGAAAGACACGATCACCTTTCATTTCATAATCAAACTGAAACCAGCCCTGGGACAGGTGCTAACAGTGACTTGAACACATTCGAAGGAGTAAGTAACCGACATCATGTGTTACTTAATGGGGGAGAAGCTAGGGAGGCTGAGCCCTGAGGAAATGTACCATCTTCATGTGCCATGAAGGCAGGAAGTAGACAGCAATGGGGAAGAGGGTCCAAACACACATTGGAAGATTTGCTTGGGGCTGGGAGTGGTACTGGTGGGTAGCAGTGGCTTGGTTGGCAATGGCCAAGAAAGTGCAAGTTGTGCTAGTCTAATTGACTTTCCCAAATCAGATTCATGAAGTGTTTAAAGACTTTTCTGTAGACCCCTCAGTTGAGTCTTTCTCCTTCTGGAACTGGAACCCACACAATCAGAAAAGGTTTTGTCAGAGCTGCGAAGTGTAATTACAGACCTGACAGGTGGCTGCAAGTCAGAGGAGACATCTTACTCTGCAGACACTTAAACAATGATTTCAGCAAGGTGACAGCGGAGAATTCTAAGGGTGTCGGCCTGCCCTGTTGAGCCACAGCCCAGCACCACATCGCAAGCACCTTCCTTCCTGGATGAAGATCAAGGGCAGACAGATCCAATGACATTGGGATAAATTGGTCTTTTTTCTCAGGTTTGCAGTGCAGGCCAAAAAGAGGCATCATTCATCCATCCTTCCCCTGGCCAGTCCACATTCTTCAAGTGCTCTCTCTGTGTCAGGCACTGCTCTGGACACTGGGCCACACAGTCTGTAAGGACATGGCTCCTGCCCTCAAGGGCTTTTAGTCTAGAGACTCATTGCCGAGGGTCTCAGAAAACAGAGGCGCCAGAGCGGCAGCTTGGACGCAGGTGGGGACTCAGGGCTTGGGTGAGTTTATAGAACCTCCCCATGGCAGGTAGACACCCATGCAGCAGTATCTAGGTAGAACAGAGCCTGGCAGGAAGTAAGTGCCCAAAGGGAGAGAGATGGACAGATGGGGTGAAGGAGAGAGGGAGGAAGGGAGGGAGGGAAGAAGTCAGGCAAGCCTACTCCTCTGAGTCCTACTCTCTGGAATAAGAACTGAGAAATTCAGAATTGAGCTCCTTTTCTGATAATAGTGATGTCTTCCCAAGGACTAATCCTAAGTCTCCAGAGGGGTGCTTGGAAGTGTCTAACAGCAGTTCTTTCCTGGGAACGTTAGGTTCACAGGCTCCCCTCCTTGAGAAAAATGCCCTTATCCTATAGTATATCAACAGCTCTGTAACCTGTCCTGGCCAGGACAGGGTCATCGTGGATCACTAAAGCCTTGTGGGCTCCCTCCCCTTGCCAGGATCATGTGATATGTGATACAGCTTCCAGGACCATGCAGGAATGGATCACTTTCCCACATAGCAGTCCAGGAAGCAGACAGGCTGTCTTGTGTGGCCCCAGGGTCCTGACAACCCTTGCTCCCTGTGCCTTTCTTGCCCTTTGGAAAAAGGGCCTGGCAGCACTGGTTGGCTGACTCCAAGGTCCCTGTGCAGAGGCTCCACAAGGTGAGCCTCAGGCCTGGGAGAGTGGCTGTTGCTCACTTCCTGGGGTCTCAACACAGACCCACACCCCCATCCAAAAGCAGGCCTTGTCTTCTTCCACCTGCCGGACACTCCTTAGACCCTCTTTAGACTTATTTTATTGCTTGGTCTGCTCTTGCTATGGATTTTCATCTGATCTGACATGTCTACAAGTGTTGTAGGCTTGCAGGGAGTGTGCTGGGCCAGGCAGGGTTGAGCATTCCCTGAGACCCAAGGCAGCAGGAGTGCTGGGGGCGGTGGGGGGGGAGGGGGAAAGGTCCAGATCCTGAGACAACTCAGGGAGGCACCCCATTACACGGGAGCTTCCGGCCAGACATTTCAATTCCTCACGCTTGAGTCATTTCAGCGTTTCAGGGAAAATACAAACTGCTTCCCAGGGCTGAGGAAGCCCCATGAGCTATTCTGGTCTTGGCACCAGCTCCCTGCCCCTCTACAGTGCTGATCCCCTGGGGCTTTTGCTGCAGGATGGTCTCTTAACTCTGCCATCACGTATTTCCTTTCCCTTCTCAGACAGCCAGTCCCCTCGCTGCCCCCTGTCCCTCTGGGGATTCTACTTCTAGCTGGTCCAGTGCTCAGGCCACTGGGTGTGTCCCCTGCCTGAGGACAAGCCCCATTGTTACTGACCCCCTGGGCCCCTGGCTCCAAACTGAGCAGGAAAATTGGATTTCCAGTGGTTAGTCAGTGCCTGCACTCAAATCCTGGACTCCAGGCCCTGTGGGATCGAACCTCCCTAACCCCTGCCTCCCAGCCCTAACCTTATTCCAGGCAGCCAGAACAGCCTGCGGCTCTGCCCTCTATGGCTGTCTTTCAGCCTCGCTTTCATTTATTTCCCACGTGTTTGTTGAATATATAATTTTTAGTGAAAAAGAAAGCAGCAAATACCCAAATATCCAATACCAACTTGTCCTATTCCATCAGGCACTGAGTATGCACTCTTAGTCTGAGGAAATACACACAAGGCATTAAATAGCAATTATTGTAATTAGCGGAATGCACACGTGATCAGTCACCCTTGGGCCCCTGCTCTTCCGGTTACTGTGCCTGTGGCATTCATGGATGCTATAAGGGGCAGAGGAGGGAGAAAGGGGGCTTGTTCCCCTGGGCTTTCTTCCCTCCTCTGGTGCATAAGGATCTTTCTGGGTTAGAAAGCCTCCCTCTAAGGCTGCCTTTCTCTGTGACTCACCCTCAGGACACAGCACCCCTGGAGAGAAGTACTGTATTAATTAAGCTCATCCCTGAGGTTTGCAGCCTCTGTTAGGCATTTAGGCCAAGGCAACTAACTAGGGGGAGGAGCAGAAGATAAGGACAGTATTCCTGACGTGCTTGAAAACCTGAGCCCATCTGCACCCCTTTCTGTGTCCACCCAAGCTCCCCTCAACACACACTAATGGCTCCAGGATAGTTACAGGTCCTGGGTGAGATCCAGACCTGCTAGTTCCCCCAAAATCCTTGGATCAAAGGAAGGGTTTCAATGGCCATGACCACTGTAGCAGCAGCTGTTTAAGGCTACGGATGGCCGAAGCTGCAGCCTGTAATCACATATTTACGGTTGCCGCATTATTGAAAATTAAAGGTGTGTGAGGCACAGCCTCGTCCTCCAGCCAACAGTGACCTGCCTGCTTAGCCTCAGAACAGGCTGCCAGTGTCACTGCAGCCAGCACTGGCTGCCCTGGCTGCCAGCTGCGACTGTGATGGTTCTTCAAACCTTTCCATTTTTCCAAGGGGACCTCTTTCTAGTTTCTACAGGTGTGGTTGGGGAGGAGCAGGTGCCTGTATAACCTCAGCCCCTCCTTTATCCCCTAGTACGAAAGGATGGACTCTGCCTTCTGTCCACCCCCTCCCCCCAGGTGCAGGCAGTGTACCCATGGAATCCCATTACTTGAAAGTTAGGTCAGGACCTTAGTTCCTCATCCATAAAATGGGAACTTATTTCCACCTTGTAGGACTGAGGGGATGATTTAATGCAGTACTGCTGAGCCTTGTGTTGACATGAATTAATTAGTTAGTTAATCAATTAATTAATTAATTCTGGTGAGTCAGTAAATACTGAGCACCTGTTGGGTGTCAGGCAGGAACTACTTTAGGTTCTGGGGATAAAGCAGTGAGCAAGATAGGGCTTGGCTTTACGTGTGAGTGTGGGTGTGGGATGGGTGGAGGAACAGACAATTAAGTAACTATACAAGTAACTAAACAAGGTGGTTTCAGATAGTGATATGTGCTTTGAAGGAAATAAAATCATACGGGATGGGAGAAAGTTCCATTTGAGCTGAGCCCTGAATGAGGAAAAATAGCTAATCACGTCACAGTCTGGAGGAAGAGCACTGTAGGCAGGGGAATGTCTCATGCAAAGACCCTGAGGCAGTGATGAGCAGAGCAGGATTATATTGTGATAGTATCTGGTTCCTGCCTCAAAGGAATAGTGCAGATCAAGTGCATGTTAGAATCCTGAGGTGACCTGGGGACCTCATTCAAGATTCCAGAGAATCTTCCACCTATGAGTGACCACTGAGTTCCTGGGAGGTGTCTCAGATTGGGCAGAGCTATCAGAACTAGATGTAGCTGCTGAGGCATCTTATTTTGTTCAACAGCTAAAACTCATTTATTTATAGAGCATTAGTATTTATTTTTATTTGAGATAGAGTGCACGTGAGCTGGGGAGAGGGGCAGAGAGAGAGAGAGAGAGAGAGAGAGAGAGGGAGAGAGAGAATCCCAAGCAGGCTCCACACAAGGCTCAATTCCCCCACCCTGGGATCATAACCTGAGCTGAAATCAAGAGTTGGACGCTCAACCAACTGAGCAACCCAGGAGCCCTATAGAGCATTATTAAGAAACCAACTTAACCTGTACTCTGGTTGAGTTGCCTTACAGTTGTGTGTGTATATTGTTTAATATTGCACGGTATTTGCCATGCAAATACGCCTTCTCAGAGGATGAACAAGGAGCAGTGCTTGAGGACCTGGGAAGGTCACGCTTGCTCACAAAGTGCAGCCTGGTGAATCACAGGTGGTTCTGGAGCCAGCCAGGATTATGGTTTCTACTTTTAATTAAAGTAGTAATGGTGTTCCTAAATGCAGGGGGCCAGAAGACTGACTGAGGGCTGGGAGGGGGACAGCACATTAACTCCAGGGATTATGTATCCTGCCTCTGCAAGGTGCCCCATGGCCCCTGATGGTCCTGACACTCCATGTATGTGTGCAGCTGTACAGTCTCCAATCACTTCCAACTGCACCATCCCATCTGAGCTCAGAACAAGCCTGAGAAGACAAGAGAGGGCTTGTCACCTCATTTTGTGGTTCTTTGTGGGACTGTCAGCTCTGAAGGTACTCTCACCATGCACCTGAACTTTGGTCAAGCCCTGCTCTCGAGTCTTTCTAGCCTGCTCTCTGTTCCTACTTTTCTCCATCTCCTTCCCCCTTGCTCCCTTCTCCCTCTCCCCTTTTCTGCACTCATGCAAAAGACAGCCAAACACAGCTGCAGCTCTTTTTCCGGCAGAACTTGCTCTGTCTTTCTCAATCTGGTAAATCACATTTCTAAGTAAGCTTGAAGTTTAGAATTTGTTCCTTAAGCTCACAATCCAGAAAAACAAAAAAACACCCAAGCTACCTTCCTCGATGGCGGCATTGCTGGTTTCCCCTCTTCCAGGGACCAGGTAGATTTGTGCTCACCACCACCGCCCCTCTTGGCAAGGATGGTGGTGGGCAGGAGTCCAGGCCTCATTTGTGGACCAGGAAAACAATGACAGGATCCGGGGGAGTGATTGGGTGCTGGGGGCGGGTGGAGTGTGGAGCCATCCGGAACAGGATTGGACTGGAACCAAACTGGAAGGAGGATCATAGTCTGGCCATGGCCCGGAACCCACCCTCCTGTGCTAGCCCTCCCCCTGAGCTTCTCCACACGCTGAACATTCTGCCCTGCATCTGCCCCCTTCCTGCCCTCAAGAGACTAGACTCTTTGCTCAGTGATAACCAGCCCACCTCACAACTTATTTTTCAGTGGCTGTTCCTACTTCTCTTTACTAATTGTATCTTAGCAACAGGCTTGGGGAAACTGCATTAACTCAAGAGTGACCCTACCAGAGGTTGACTAGGGCTTTGTGGTGAGTCAGTGCAGGGAGTCAGATTTGGGAAAGTTTCTGGAGGCACCCTTCAGACCATCTCTGAGAGCCGGGGGTCCGGTAGTGACCTTCTGTCTCTGTGTGGGAGTAGCCCTCCTCCCATTTCAAACAGAGCCTAATGGTAGCGGCGGGTGGGGGGATAAGAGCGGGGTAGTGGTGGTGAAGGAAGGTCAAGAGCACATGAAACCTGAGCCCTTCCTGCCCAGCCCACTGCGTAGTAGCCCTTTCCATTTCTCTGGTGAGTCTGGGTTGTGTAGTCAGTCTGGACATTTCCATTTGAGAACAAGCCAGTTGGCTCTATATATAACCCAAATGTCCAGAGGATTGTCAATCCTTCTCTTCAAGTCTAAAAATATGAGTGCAAGTTCCCGCTCTGATGCTTGAAAATGACTCACTGTAGCCTCAGTTTCCCTCAGAAGGACAGAGGGTGGGCCTGACATCTCAGGACCTCCATGGGCCTTGCATAAGACATACAGACACCTCACGGGGCAGCAGAAACCTAGGGGAGCCCAACAACTGTTCATTTATTTATTGGTTTTGCTTCTGGGAGGTTTTTTCCATTTTTCATATTCTCATTTCTCTGGACTGAAAAAGGGACTAGCTGCAACCTTATTGCCCAGTGACTGTGCCCAGGAGCATCTGGGTATGTACTCGGATCATGCTGGGTTTGCCCCCATGTTTGCCCAAGGCAGTTTCATATGTGCATGAAGAGCACAAAGCATCCCCAACCCTTCCTGCCACTCAGAGCCACCAAGGCCCTTTCTGCCCAGGGGGACCGCCTCCGTCAGCTTACACCTGTTGGAAAAGGAGCGTTGCCAGGATCCTGATGCTTGCAGCTGCTTTTCTGCTCTGCTCTTGTGTCTGAAGTAGGAAATAGGGCAGACTTGCTGCTAGACTCCAAAGGTCATTAACAATATGAAAAGGAAATAAACAGGCCTCTGTAAATCACCTCTTTGATGCGCCTGCCTGGCAGGGTGCTGGGAGAGGTGGGGCACTGGACCTGAGGAGCTGAGCTGGGTCTCTCTGCTTGGCCTGCCTCTGTCTTCGTCCTGCTCTCCATCTGATGAACCCACCAAGAAAAAGCTATTGTGTACCTACTGTGCATCAGGCACTGTGCTGGACACTTTTACATTAGTTATGGAATCTTCACCCCAACCCCATGGGGAGGGAATCATCTCCATTTTTACAGATGAGGAAGCTGAGGTTCAGAGAGGTTAAATGGACAGACTCAAGGTCATATAGACTTAAGGTCTGGGTGGGCATGGGCTCTTTCCTGAGAGTCTTGCCATCCGAGAGCCTTCTACAGTGCTGTGAGGTGAGCAGGTGCACTGCCCTGCTCCAGCACCCTCCTGCCTTCCTCTCTGTGCCACCCGGTGTGCAGAGCACCCACCCTCTCCACAGAGGCCTTCCTGAGCAGCCTCTGCCTGCCACCAACACAGTCTAATCCCCAGTGCCATTTCCTCTGAGCTCCTTTCCTGTTGGAAAATTATCCACTGAACTCCCTGATGCAGTAAGAATACTTGGTCACAAAATGGTAGATTAGTTCACTAATGGGGCACCTCTGTAGGACTCTTGAAGATAATCCCTAATAAGTCATTGTCTAATGGTTGCATTTTATTTTCCTGTTTTGGATCATGGTATATGGTTTGTTGGAAGGAATATAGACTCTGAAAGACAGATGCCAAGTCCTGATCCCCACTAAACATTGATGAACATACAAACTCTCTGGGCTCCCACTGTATCATCTGTAACACAGGGATTAGGGAAAATTCTGCACATTAAGCACATAACACAGGGCCTGGTGCCCAGAGAGACCCTCAACAAATGTTAGTTTCACTTTTTGTCCCTTTTGAGGGCAAACAGGTATTTTTTCTTGATTTCTTTCAAATCGTGTAATAGCTGCCACCTCCACTGTAAGACCGTCCCTGGCCATGTGGTCTGGTGGCATTGCCCTGACCTCTTAGGGCACTCAGCCTCCGGCTCTGTGGGCAGCAGGAGGTTTTCTCTAGGCCAGGGAGGAGGAGGGGGCTAGAGAAGGACAAGACCCCCACTGCCTTGGCTGTGGGCTTTCCCAAGGTGTCCTCCCCCACCATTCACAGCAGATGTCTGGCCTGCTGCGCCCTCTGCTGGTCACTGTGGGGGAAGGACACGAGAGGGGCTGCGGGACAGTGAGTCTCCCCCAGGCCGCAATTTGAGGAATATTTTTGGTTTTCATTATTAAGTTTTTCAGAAGAGATTTTGAGGGAAGGACTAAAAGAGACAGGCAGAAAAGAATAATGAAGGATGGGAGAGAGAGAGCTAGAGAGAATAGAAGCCAGTTGGGGGGGCAGTTAAGAGGATGAAGGCCATACGGTATGTGAGCTGGCCTTTTTTCAGAGGGAACGCAGATCTCATGTTCATTAAATACACCTGGGAATCCTGTAAAAACTGCACATTTTTAAAAAGTTAACTGTATATTATAGAATTTTAATCTGATTCAATAAATCTGAATCATGGCCTAGGAATCTGCATTTTGATGAGTTTTCCTACAAGTTTGACGCAGATGTTTGGGGATCATACTTTAGGAAGCCCTGAACCTTCAGCTGGGACTCCAAGATGCTGGATTCTCAAATTTATCCAAGGATTTTTGCCCCTCTTCCTGGAAGAGGCAGGATCTTGGTCTCATTGAAGATTGTCTACACACCGAACTTGAAAGAGCCGCCCCATTGCCCTTAGACTACAGTGACTATCTTTCACAAATTTAATCGGACATGACTCCTACCTCTCAGCTCTCCTCATGTTGTATCTCTAGTAAATACCCCCTGAAGCCCTAGTAAATACCATCACTCTTGGCCTTGACAACCCAGTCCATACTTCACACACTTCTTAAGGCCTGGTTATCTTGATCAGCTCATTGGATTACTGCCTGAAACCAACCAAATGTGATATTTCATTGATCTCTCCTCATATCATGTCACTCAGAATGGCTTGTGACTGACAGATAACTGAGATGTGATCTAGTCTAATTGTCCTTAAGCAAGAGTGTGCATGAACAACACTTCAGGAAGCTTTCTAAAAATATGCAAGCTTGGGCTCCAGGAGGCTCATGATTTGGTGAACATTCTCTTGATAGTGCTGTGGCAGATACTTAGGTACCCTCTAATACCCATTCTTGCCCTTCCTCCATCCCTCTTTGTTTTTTTCTTCCATCCTCTGCCAAAAATATGGATATGATGGCTGGAGCTCTAGCTACCATATTGACCCATGAATAGGAGGTACACACCCTGGAGATGTATGAATGGTGAGTTGGCAGCATCTGGTGTTTATACATTATATATACATTATATAGTGTGACTGTTTACCTCCAGATTTTTATATAAGAGAAAAGAAGTAAGCTTCTATTTTGTTTAATTCACAAAAAAGGGAAGCCCAAACCTCTCCCTAGAGACTCAGATCCTGGATGTTGGATGTCTGTTCCTCTTGTTTTTTCACTAGCTTTATAAATTCTTCCTAGTTGTAGCACACACAGTACTTAAACTTCCTTTGCAAAAATTGTAACCTGAAAAGCACTGCCAGGCATATATAATTAGCCAGAAATATTCAGTTGATTGAGTGATTGATTAGCTTGCCTCTCTTCCTATTTCTACACAAAAAAGATGAAGTTCATTGGTGGAGTCAGGAGTTCTGGGGTTTTGTTCCAATTCTGTCAGTAACTAGTTCCATGGCCTTGTAGCTAACCATGGTCCATGTTAGAAGAATGGTTTTTGACCAGGTGACTTTCATTCTTCATCTATTTGTAACATGCCAAGAGGATGACCTTAGTTCTCAGAGGCATTGGGTGATGTGTGCGGGAGTTTAGAATGTATGAACCTGTTTGGTGAAGTTCACTCAGTGACATTGTTGGTTGGAGCATGACTGGGAAAGACATAGGGGGTGATACAGCAGTTTCCCTGGAAGAAAGTGAACTTGGAGGGTTGCCTTGTCAAAAGCAAGATGAAAGTTCAGCTGCTTCATTATATGTAGTCATAAAGGCAGATGGATTCAGAAGAAAACAATGAACATGACTAGAACTGGTGAAGTGAAAGCCCTGAGGTGGAGGGTGATGCCTGAGAACTGGCATCTTGTTACAAAACCCTCAGATGCTTCCTCTGACCTTATCTTCCTGCTTCACCTATGCCCTGTCATCCTGAATATCTAATTCAAAAGATGAGATCATGTAATTACTCCTTAGGAAAATACATCTTCCAGATGCCCTAGATAGGGGACCAGTTCTTTGCAGAGGAGAATTTTGATAGCATCTCGGCCAAAAGAGCAATCGTGTTAGATCTATCAAAGAGGCAAGACTGCTTGCCCCTTTTCTCCCCATGCATGAATAGTCAGGAAGATGCTGGCTGTGGTATTGGCTGCCCCTTAAATAATCCCTGAACTTTGAAGGTTTATTTAAGCTGCCTGGATTTCTCAAGATGGTTTGCTCATTTCTTTCTTCTTGTTATCCGGGCAGTAGAATGTCCCTGGGGATATTCAGCTCCCCGAGGTGAACAGTGTCTGCCAATGGGGCTTTGTGCCTAGTTTAACATACATTCTCAGATGTTATCATTACAGTAAAGTCACCATGATTCTAGCAATTTTATCCCTTTTCTTTTAATTTGTCTGCAGTTGTCGCTTAGTTCTGTCGCCAGAATGGGCATTGAAATGAACCAAAGGTAGAGATGGATGGGGTAGTCAACCTGAGCTCTAAATGCAGGCCAGATTGTCTGCTCTTGTTCATTCACCCGAGGATAGATATTAGGAACACAAGTGCACATTAGCAGATTGGCAGTCTTCAAACCAATGTGAGCAGATTCATATGGAACACATAGGTGGGCATGTGGCTTGACAGGTAAGTCTTATGGAAAGTTGGGAACAGAGTGAATTAACACCACATGGACTGTTCTCGGGCCATTCATTTACCATCTTGGTGTGATTAGACAATGATGACTAGATGGGGGCTTTTGTGTAATCCCAATTGGAAAGTCATTTTTAGTTATTGTTACTGTGCCTTCCTTATTGTGCCATTGGATTATCTGCAGTGTATACTGTGACAGTGTAGGTAGACAAGGCCACTCCCTGCAGCCTCCACAGAATGACTAAAGAGCAGTGCAGTGCCTCATCTGGGGCCAGGTGGATTTGCCTGCACATGAACCAGCCCTGCTTGTGTTATCCCTGTTATACTCTTACGTCTAAGACTGGTTTGTTCAGGAACAACAACAGTATGGGCATTCATGAAGTTTGCTGTGAGCACCTCCTCATTTTGTGACAGAGAACTAAAGACAGAGCCCAAGGGAAGTGTTGGTATATGATGGCTCCCTGGTCCCTCTGGTCACTCCCCTGGCCTCCGTGAGTGTGCAGACACTACAGGCCCTGATAGGTGCCACTGTTCTAATGACTGCATTCCAGTCTTTACCTGTTTTCTCTACCGGGATCATGTCCTTCTCCTGTGCATAATTTCAGAATGGTTTTGATTAGTGGAATAATAGCATCAACATTTTCTACTGTTTAATTATTATAATTTTTCAAACACATAGAACTCTGTAGTATATTAGCCAGAATTAGGTGATGTCTTGATATTACAATGGTTGCTTGCTGTACTCATGCCAAGTATGGAAACTTGCTCACCAGGAAGGACTCCCTTCATCTGTAGTAGTAATGTGCCAGCCAATGCTAGTGCCCCCCCATCAAGGCAGCGAGTCACTGGAGACTGCCCCTCGTTAAAAGATAGTGCTGTAGGGCTGGCATCAAGTAAGTGGTCCTATTCTACACATGTCACATGATATACTCTACCTTGTCACCTTAGGTCCTTCAAATACACACAAAAAAATCTTGTTTTTAGCATTTTGACAAGAGGAAAACATTTTTGTTCACTAGCTATGGATGCCATGTGGTTGTGTGAAAATGGGTACATGGTAAGAAGTTTTAAGCATGGGGAAGATATGGTCCATTTGCACCTTTGATTTAGTGAGGGGGAAGACCTAAGACAAAAAAAAGTACCAGTTAGGTGCCTATGACATGACTGTCATGGCCTTTGTAGTAAAACAAAACAAAACAAAACAAAACAAAACAAAACAAAACAAAACAAAACCCAACCCCCTACAAATCTTTTAGGAAGGCACCAGGCTTCAGAATGGTATTCTACTTCTACTTCTCAGTAAGGCCACAGCAGCTGTTTTTGCTCCATTCAGATTAGAAGTCCATTGCTGGGGCAGTTGAGCCCCAGTTGGAAGTACAGTAGTTGGTTTGCACTAAGGGACATGCTATTTTGGAAAATTTATGTCTTTAAACACTGGCAACCCACCCAATGTGGTGAGATGCTATCTCTTTGAAAAGCTCACTGGAGCTAAGAAAGACTAGGTAAATGGCTGGTTGGTGTCTCTCCACTTAGAGAGGGGCACACTTGTGCTGAGTGTAGAGATGAATGGCAAACACACTGTTTGAATTGCATTCTTCCCCTCCCTCCATCCCTCTCACCCTCATAGTAGAAGCTGCACAAGTTAAAAGCACAGTTAATGGGACTCTACCTAAATAGATGTTAAGAGGACTGACCTTCCCTGTGCCAGTGTGGGAGGGCTGGGATGTGTGACCTTAGGACAGTCATCACAGACTTCTGAGCCTCAGTTTCCCATCTGCAAAATAAAGGAATTACGTTGAAAAACAATAATAAAAGTAATAATGACCAACATTTATTGGGCTCTTTCATGTGCTAAGTACCATTTCAAGCACTATAAGTGTTTTGACTCATTTGATTCTCATAATAACCTATGAGGTCAGTATGGCCATTGTTTCCATTTTACAGGTTCAAAAGCTGTGGACCTGGATTTGAATCCAGGGAGCCTGGCTTTAGTGCAGGAGCCAGATGCTTAGCCATTATGCTCTGCATCCAAGATTCTAAATTATGTGAGATTAGGAGAGAAAAACAGTTTACCCTGAAACCTCTATAAAAACCACCTGGCCAGATGGAGATACAAAAGCAATTTCTAAAAACAACAATGATAAATCAGTGGTGAAGGAAAGGATTATATAATAAGAGGTGCTAGGACAATTGGTTAGCTACTTGGAAAAAATATCAAAGCAATTTAGATTCTCATTTCATACAGTTTGCCACAATAGATTCCAAGCTTATTAAATAAATTAATGGGAAAAGAAGAAAATAGAAGAGAGTATCAAATCTTTGGCTGGGGGAGGACTTTAATAGCTCAAAACAATGGAAGAAATTACAAAAGTTGATGATAGTTCTAACTTCAAGAAACTGGAAATCTGTACACCAGAAATAAAAAAGTCAAACAGTGAATTTCTTAATATTTATATTTCTTAATATTTTTGCCTAATAATTATTTTGCTTAACATTTATGTTTAAAAATATATCTAAAGAAATAAGAAATGCAAAAGCTCTGATAGATAAACTGGCAAAAAAATTCACACAATGCCCTAATAAACATTTGGGAAAATGTTTGACCTAAGTAATAACTTTAAAAATTCTACTTTATAGGGGTGCCTGGGTGGCTCAGTTGGTTAAGTATCTGACTTCAGC
The DNA here is from genome assembly GCF_018350155.1 of Leopardus geoffroyi. Taxonomy (NCBI): domain Eukaryota; kingdom Metazoa; phylum Chordata; class Mammalia; order Carnivora; family Felidae; genus Leopardus; species Leopardus geoffroyi. The sequence goes on along the minus strand of NC_059341.1, from coordinate 35,338,381 downwards.
TCAGGTCATGATCTCACAGTTCATGGGTTTGAGCCCCTCGTCGGGCTCTGTGCTGACAACTCAGAGCCTGGAGCCTGCTTTAGATTCTGTGTCTCCCTCTCTCTCTGCCCTCCCTTGCTTGCTCTCTCTCTCTCTCTCTCTCTCTCTCTCTCAAAAATAAATATTAAAAAAATTATTTAAAAAATTCTACTTTAGGGGAGCCTGGGTGGCTCAGTTGGTTGAGTGTCTGACTTGGCTCAGGTCATGATCTCACAGCTCATGAGTTCGAGCCCTGCGTCGGGCTCTGTGCTGACAGCTCGGAGCCTGGAGCCTGCTTCTGCTTCTGTGTCTCTATCTCTGCCCCTAACCCACACGCATTCTGTCTCTGTCTCTCTAAAAAATAAACAAACATTAAAAAAAATTTTTTTAATTCTACTTTATAAAAAAATGCTATATTGCATATTGCATACATATTACATATTACATACATGTATATGATCTTGTATACATATATAAATGTGCATGCATAAATATATATGTATACATACATATGTACAACATACATACACATATTTCCTATCTCTATAGCTGCTGAAAGGACTTAGAAGTGACAACCCAGGAGCAGTAAGCAAAACTAGCATCCAGTTCTTGGTCTCTAAATAGTGTTCTCCACTAAGAGGGATCAAAGGCAAAGTAAGCACAAGAGAATCCTGCAATATCTGGTGCCAGAAAGTAGTGCTCACAGAATGATGTGTCAATGGACATAGGTGCCAATTCAAAGGGACTCACTCCCACGGGCTAAATCTGAGATAATTTGAGCTTCAAAGTAAATGACATTAACAGATTGAATAAAATAATAATCCATGAGTCCATATTGATGTAAGTAACTTAATGAGTAAATAAATGGGGAAGAATAAAGACAACTTTCTGTTGAAACAAAATGCTAATAACTAACAAATATGGAAGAATGAAGGCATTAGAAGGTCACCACTCAGCCATATCCCACTGCTTCAACTAAGAATCATCGATGTATGCTAAAACCAGTAAGTGAATCAATTTTTTTAATGTTTATTTATCTTGAGAGAGAGAGTGCAGGGGAGGAGCAGAGAGAGAGAGAGAGAGAGAATCCAAAGCAGGCTCCAAGATGCACAGAGCCTGACGTGGGGCTTAAACTCATAAACCATGAGATCACGACCTGAGCTGAAATCAAGAGTCAGACGCTTAACCAACTGGGCTACCCAGGTGCCCCCATAAGTGAACCTTTAATGAAGAACAGTATATTTACATAGTCTCAAAGTATCTCGCCAGAAGTTACTTATTAAATAGTAACCTTCCAGTGGAGAAACTCATATACCACCTTCACCAAGAGATCAATGTTAAGCTCACCACTAATGGGACAAGCCCACATCATGTACCCCCGTTATGATACTTTGAGATAGATACAACACCACTTCTGTGTATTCCTGCTCAGAACACATAACCTTAATCCAACCATGAGGAAACATCAGAAAAACCCAAACGGAGGGACATTTTACAAATATCCTGGCTCTTTCTAAAAAATGTCATGGTCATGAAAGAGAAGACTGAGAATTTTTCCATCTAAAGGACACTAGAGATACGACAAATAAATGTAATACACATGATCTTGGATTGAATGCAGGACTAGATTTCTTTAGGAGGTGGCTATTAAGGACAGTGGGTGAAATTTAAGGTCTTCAGTTTAGAGATAGTATTTATCAATGTAAATTTTCTAATTTTGTTAATCATAGTACATAAGAATGACTTTGTTCTTATGAAATACATACTGAATTATTTAGATATAAAGGGGTATTGCATTTGTTACTTACTCTCAGATGACCCAGAAAGAATTTTATGTCTCTTTGTGTGTGTGTGTATGTGTGTATTTATTTATTTATTTATTTATTTATTTATTTATTTATTACATATTTATATATCTAAATCTATCTTGCTGAGAGAGAATGACAAAGCAAATATGGCAAAATGTTAACAATTGAGCCATCTGGTTAAAGGGTACTTAAGAGTTCCTTTTACCACTCTTGCAAATTTTCTGTAAGTTTGGAGTTATTTTAAAATAAAAAGTTAAACAATAATGAATGCCCTGTTTTGCCTCCAGAATTAACAAGGAGAGCAGGATATGAGGAGGGCAAAATTCCTGAGCCCTGCCAATGGGAATGCTTCACCCAACTTGTCTGGAATGCAACTTGGCAATTTGCATTTAGACCTGAAAAATATTTAAAACTTTTAGCCCCACTTCTACACACAAAAAATTACAAATATGTAAAGATTTAAGTACAAATATCTTATTGCAGTGTTACTTTCAAAAGTGAAAAATTGGAGACAAGGTAAATATTCCACAGTGGGGCCTGATATGGCCCCGCTAGGGAATATGATGTGCCCGCTGAATGATATCTTGGAACAGTCTTTAACAGCATGACCAGATGCCTATCTTATAATGCCCTGTGAAATAACAAAAAACAATATACATTCTGTAAATCTCAATTACATTTAAAACATACATTAAAAAATCTGGGGGTGCCTCTATCAACAACAGCCAAAGTATGGAAAGAGCCCAAATGTCCATCGATGGATGAATGGATAAAGAAGATGTGGTATTTTTACATGTGTGTGTGTGTGTGTGTGTGTGTGTGTGTGTCACACACACAATCGAGTATGACTAGGCGATCAAAAAGAATGAAATCTTGCCATTTGCAACTATGTGGATGGAACTGGAGGGTATTATGCTAAGTGAAATTAGTCAGAGAAAGACAAATATCATTTGACTTCACTCATATGAGGACTTTAAGAGACAAAACAGATGAACATAAGGGAAGGGAAACAAAAATAATATAAAAACAGGGAGGGGGGACAAAGCATAAGAGACTCATAAATATGGAGAACAAACAGAGGGTTACTGGAGGGGGTGTGGGAGGGGGGATGGCCTAAATGGGTAAGGGGCATTAAGGAATCAACTCCTGAAATCATTGTTGCACTATACACTAACTAATTTGGATGTAAATTTAAAAAATAAAATTAAAAAAAATCTAGGCGTGCCTGCATGACTCAGTTGGTTAAGTGTCTGACTCTTGATTTCAGGTCAGGTCATGATCTCTCAGGTTCATGGTTCGAGCCCCACATAGAGCTTTGCACTAACATCATGGAGCCTGCTTGGGACATGTCCCTCTCTCTCTGCTCCTTCCCTACTCATTCTCTCTCTCTCTCTCTCTCTCTCTCTCTCTCTCTCTCTCTCTCTCTTGCTCTCAAAATAAATAATAAACTTTTAAAAACCTGGAAGAAAGTAAGCCAGAATTGTAAGCTAACCCTCTTTATATAGCATTTCCTCCTACTTTCTAGTGCTTTTCAGTTATATCTTATTTCTTATCATAAGCAAATAGTCCAAAGCCAGAAAATAATGGCAACACCAAATAAAGTAGCAAGGAGAGTTTGAGCCTTTTTATGACCATGTGAAGAAAGTCCAGTGTTCCAGCAGCCCTGAAGCAGTCCCCTTGGGCTTGCTTCAGTCCCAGCTCTTGAAAGAGGGATGAACACTAAGAGGGTCAAGGTGACAATGTGAAGGGTGGCCCTCCTGTGGGTAATGGGGGTGGGCACTATGGGATCTCACTTACTGCCCCCAATGGATAAGGAAACAGAGTCTAGGAGAGATTAAATGATTACACAGGTCAACATTTAATAAGAGGCGAGGCTGGAGTTCCATGTGAGCTTGAATGACCCAAAAACCTGTGCCCTGACTTCCTGCCCTGACTTGCCCCTGGGCAGTGCCAGCAGTGGGTAGAATCAGTGTGCTGCTCCTTGTTTTCATCCTGACTAGTCAGCTTGCTTGCTTTCTTCCTCCTCTCTGTCTTGGTTTCCTCAAGCTTATTATTTAAAAAAATAAGCATCCTTATTTTTCTCCTGGAATTCTCATCCCACAGTGGCCTAAGGGGAAGATACAATGTTCGCTTCAGTGTTGGAAGCATTAACATATCATCCAGTCCACTTCCAAAGGTGATTTACTTAGCCTTCGAGGAGCAAGGAGCCCATGCTGTTAGGATGGCGCTGGTCCTGTGTTCTCCATCACCTCAGAAGGCATAACTGCAGGGGACACCGCAGGGAGAGATTTAGTTTGGCATCCAGAAGACTTTCTAACAGTAAGAGTGAATAAACAGAAATAAATTACGCAAAGACACCACTCACTCTCTCCCAGAGAGCCTTGAGAAGAAATGCCTAACATTTGGGTATCTTCTTTGGTGTTCAAGGTGCTATGGCACTTGTCACCTCCTCAGATTCTTACAAGAGGGTCCTGAGAAAGTCAGGGCAGGAATCATTACCCTTAGAAAAGGAAGCAAGGCTCAGCGAGATTTAAGTTACTTGCCTCCAGTCATTGGTGGTTAGTCAGTCTTCTGACTTCTGGACTCTTACTTCTTCTGCCCCTTGGGATTTAAAATCTTCCTTAAAGACCACCCCAAGGCAGGGAGGTGAGCTGGATCATTTCTAAAGCTGCTTCCCTCCTTAACAGCTTGATTTACCTCAACTAGGTGAACTTCTCCATTCTTATAAATGTTTCTGCTCCAGGTTACCCCAACTAGTGAAAAAGATTCATGTAAGGCAGAGATAGGCTGGAGCCTCCATCTGGACACTGTTAATTCATCCTGTTCCAGAGGAGACCACCCTCAAATGAAGGTGCCCCGACATGACTGCAGTCCAGCAGTTGTTGATTAACACACACTGGGGGTACTACTGGAACTGGGGAGAGCCAAAAAAGGGGAAAAGCTCACCATGGGTTGAATCAAAAGAACTCCCTTGAGGCTTGGAGGGACAATGGTGTTTGTTCATAAGGATGACTCCACTTCCATCTGGCAGACTAGGCACATTTTTTAAGAGAGGAATTATGCTGTTGTGAGGCAAAAGTGGGCTTTGAAGTCTGACAAATCAGGGTTTGGTGCTGACTTCATTTCTTAGTTGTATGACTTCTAGAAAACTCTTTTTTTTTGCAATCTTTTTTTTAATGTTTATTTTTGAGACAGAGTGCAAGTCGGGGAGGGTTAGAGAGAGGGGGGGACAGAGGATCTGAAGCAGGCTCCACACTGTCATCAGAGAGTCTGATGCAGGGTTCGAACTCATGAACCGTGGGATCATGATCTGAGCCAGTCTAATGCTTAACTGACTGAGCCACCCAGGTACCCCCAGAAAGCTCTTTAACCTCATTGAGTCTTAGTTTCCTTAGCTGTAAAATAAAGATAATAATAAACTCATGGTTTCATAACAAGGGTTACTAAGATGGCAAATACCAAAAACCTGCCATAATTGACTCTCAACAATTTTATTTTACTCCTAATTAAATGGAAATATTGTACTTTAGGGTTCCCAGTGTGTGTTTGGGAAAGACAAGCTCATAATTCATTCGGGGTCCTAAGCTGCATTTCTTGGGCCTCTCCCATTCCTTTCTTCAAGTTCTAACCTCATGGATCTGTATGAATGCTCTAAGGGTAACACATCCGAAAGCCCAATTCAGGGACCCTCACATGTGCTCTGAGCTGGTGGTGGCCACTCATGGACCCCAGCCAGCCTTATCTGAAGCCCCTACAGGCCAGAGTGTGACTGTAACCACGTGTCATCACCCTTGCTCACCCAGTAGCCTCATGTTGGCTGCTGGAGTTTCAGTCTGGGTTCTACAAATGGCCCTAATGATTTATGTCCCATGACCCAGTGTTCTGCACCCACAAGCCTGTAGCCTCCCACCTGCCGGAAGTCATTGGGAATTAAAAACACCAGTGAAAACAAACAGCTGCAATGTATTATGTCAGAGCTATTTCCTTCCTCTTGAAGACAGTCTCCAGAGGTAATTTTCTTTAGGTCACCTACCCAGTGTTGAACTTAATAGCTTAAAAATGACCTGAAATGTACAAAGATGTGCAGGTATAGAAGGGGGAAAGGCAGTTTTCCATGGTTAGGAGCCTATCAGAGCAAGATGTCAACACACTGGCTCCCTCCTGTCCCTGGAAAGCAGGTCTGCTCTACTCTTCCTTCCAAATGCATTTCCATGTGCAGGATGTGTGTCAGGGGGATCCTGGGTTAGAGACCCAGCTCTTCCATTTGCTTGCTGAGTAAGCTTCTTCTGAGCACTTGCTTCTCAAGCATGAGTGTCTTGTCTTGTAGACTGAGTGCTGACATCTGCCTGACCTCGTTACAGGTTGTTGTGAGGTCAAATAAGGCAGTGCAAGTGAAAGCCCATGGTAAATTCTAGAGTACAGATTCAGAATGAAGTAAGTTGTCACAACTTTTGGCAAAAAGAATGTATGGCAGTGGTATAGATATCTCTCCCCAAAAACATAAGGCTGGAAAAAAAATCAAGGCTGGCCCGAAGGCTGTTAGTGTATAAACAGTTTTTAAGTAGTAAAAAAGAGAGAGAGAGAGAGAGAGAGCTAGAAGATTTTAGCATAGGGAGACCTCAAAAGCCTTGAAAAGGAGTATAAAACCTCTCCAAACAAAACAAAACAAAAGCATCCTCTTTGTTTCTCAGTGACAATTCCCAAACTATTTTAAGCCACATTGATTCTCAAGAGAGAAACCACCACCAAAGCATGGATGAAGAGGTTTCATTTCCCTGCCACTGCTGAGAAATACCCCATGCTAATTTAAAGATCTGGAATTTTCTAATAAAAACAACCAGAATGTGTTAGGCAAGATTATCCCAACTCTGCCCATCTGTCTTTCTGTCTATTGTATCTGTCCATCTAGCCTGCTTATTTCCAAAAGATTTAAGAGGGTTTTATTAAATTTAAGACCATATGAAAGAGGACAATTATAGCCCCTGTTTGATTTTTACATTACAGATAGAGCAGTAGTTTTTTAAAGAACCATGTTTGTCTCTGTCCTATTTTGGGTCTCAGGTACATGGTTCCTATTTTTAGTAGCTCTGTGGTATTGTGAATCTGAGATTTCAACCACCAGTGAGTCAGAAGGTCTGGCTGCCCAGAGATACGTGACTCAGATGGGCAGGAATAGTCTGTTTGCCAGGAGGTGAGGGTTGAAAGGGGAGCTTTTGTGCTTAGTGAAGAACGTAAATGAAAACTTGATGTTTAAATAGAATTCTGTTACCCTTCCAGAGGTCCCTTTCCCCTCCTCCCTGAAACTTCTAATCCCTTACCCAGGAAAGAACCAGTGCCAACTCATTAGCCATTTCCTCCTCTTTAGGAGTGTCCTGGGGAAGAGGTTTCTGGGCCACATCAGAACAGCCTCTTCATAAGCATAAATGGAAGAAAGAAATGGACAGAGTACAGATGTTGGGGTAGGTGAGGGTCACAGGGAGAATTTTTCCTTTTTTAAGAGTAAGGAACTAGAAGAACAGGTGGCTTCCTCTGAAAGGGGGGAAGTTACCAATTGGTATTTTCTTGATTAGACATTGGATTGGAAATACCATAGAATTTATTTATCCATTCACCATCACCATGCATCCAGTTTAACAAGCATATATATATATATATATATATATATATATATATATATATATATATATAAAGCTGACTACATACTGGACTGGCCCTTTGCTAGATACTAGGAGAAGGGGCGCCTGGGTGGCGCAGTCGGTTAAGCGTCCGACTTCAGCCAGGTCACGATCTCGCGGTCCGGGAGTTCGAGCCCCGCGTCAGGCTCTGGGCTGATGGCTCAGAGCCTGGAGCCTGTTTCCGATTCTGTGTCTCCCTCTCTCTCTGCCCCTCCCCCGTTCATGCTCTGTCTCTCTCTGTCCCAAAAATAAATAAACGTTGAAAAAAAAAAATTAAAAAAAAAAAATAGATACTAGGAGAAGAGTAACTATTCTCAAGAAGCTTACAGATTGGCAGAAGATAGTCAGAGAGACAATTTTGCTACAGGATCCTTTCCAAGGCTAAGGTTTAGTGAATTTAAGTTTTCAGGAACTTTGGCACTTCAGAAAGTCTCTGTAGAGGCTCTGCTTGCGTTGAGGTAGATGAGCACTTGGGAGTACATAACTAGATAAACCCAGAGGAAACGAGGATTGTTGGCTTTGGCTATGTGAGTACCCCTCCCCCTTCATACTTTTCCCAGGCACAGACGTCTCTTGAAGCCAAGCACCTGCAGGGTATGGGCCCTCTCTGGGCGTGGGCCCAGGGGTTCCAGTGATCAGAAGCCTCCAGCCTCACCTGATTGAAAATGCTCATCATGGGAGCTGGGATAGTTGTGGTTTTAGCTGCTGTTTAGATTTTCCAGTGTTCCATGAAAGCTCCTGAATCTCTTCCCTAAATAACAAAGTTCTGTTTGGTATTTGGTGAAATGTTTGGAGTGTAGTGTTCAACTGAGCAGAACTAAGCTACTGACAAAATACTGTCTCAGTCATTTAATAATAATAGCTAACATTTGTATAGCACTCTACAGTTTAACAAAGCTCTTTGCAGCAGCTCTGAGAGCTCCATCTGAGGGCAGGGTTACCATGGGCATTTCACCCATGGAAAATGGGCTGCCCAGAGGAGCTGAGGAATGTGCTCCTGGGCCCACGGCTGGTAAGGCCAAATGTGGAACTTTTGAGTCCTGAGCCAGAATCATTGCCCTTCACTACCTCCCTGAAAGCTTTGGCAACTAAATGCCTCTTCTAATGCTGGTTTGATTGTTGCCTCTGGTCTCAGTCCCCTGCAATATGCTAAAGGCTGCCACCAGTTGTATCTTCCCCAAACTCTCTTTAGTTGTGTAATTGTGCCCTTTTCCTGCTTCAGCACCTAGAATAACTCTTCTAGGATTAAGTCCAGGCTCATAATACTGGAATATCTCCTCTTTGCCTGGTCCTCTCTCACTATCCCACCGTACTTCCTCACCACCACCAACTGGCATTTTCTGTAGCCAGGCTGACTTTTCTCCATGATTAACATGCCATGGTCAACTTTAGATCCCAGTGTTGACTAGCTGTGAGGTGGGAGAGGGGAAACTCTTTTAGTTGTTTGTTTGTTTTCTCTTGTAGCCTCCTTGGTATCTGGCAAGGGGCTAGTTAATGAACAGCAAACCCCTTCTGAATCAGTAAGTCAGAGAATCTGAGTGAAATGGGCATTTGTGTGGACATAACAGCACCACGATAGAGTCAAGAATAGGATAAGCCTCCAGGATGGGCTCTTTGTGGGCAAGAGACTGTCTGAAATAGATGCTTAGGAGAAAGGGGAATGTTTTTCCAAGACCAGTGAGCCCACATCATGAGCAGGATCAGGTATGTCGCTTAGGGTGTTTTGGAGCCCAAAGTGGCCTGCAAATCAGACATGTCCCCTACCCTACCAGTGGAAGTTGGTGTGGCTGGAGTCATGACCACTCTTCAGTCAGTTGGCAGTGGCCACAGATGGCTCATATCAGCTGTTTTCTGGGCAGAAGCCATTCTGTTGATCCCCAGAGATTGGGGGAGGCCTGAGGGGATGGGGATTTATTTAGGAAGACAAGTTTAAAGGAATGGAGCTTAACTTCAGAATGGAGCACAGAATGACTTAGAGAGTGGGCCCCAAAGGGGGATTCAATGTCCTGGAAGCATGAGAATATCAGAGGCCTTGGAGGGAGTCCCATTGGAAGTGGAATAGGGATATTGAAGGCTTATCCTAGGTACTCTTCCTCCATGTCCCTTCCTCTACCAGATTCATCCCCTTCCCCCATCACCTCCTCAAGTGGAGTATTATATTGATCACTGTAAACTGGCTTAATAGGTTTTATGGACTAACCTGATCATCTTACTATGAGTTACAGTATTATTTTGTGGGGGAAAATGCTCCACGCCTTTTTTCTCCAAATTTTAGTAATAGCCTTTGTTTTAAAGAATAATCTTGGGGCACCTGGGTGGCGCAGTCGGTTGAGCGTCCGACTTCAGCCAGGTCACTATCTCGCGGTCCGTGAGTTCGAGCCCCGCGTCAGGCTCTGGGCTGATGGCTCGGAGCCTGGAGCCTGTTTCCGATTCTGTGTCTCCCTCTCTCTCTGCCCCTCCCCCGTTCATGCTCTGTCTCTCTCTGTCCCAAAAATAAATAAAACGTTGAAAAAAAAAATTAAAAAAAAAAAAAAAAGAATAATCTTAAGGGGCAACTGGGTGGCTGTTGGTTGAGCGTCCGACTTCGGCTCAGGTCATGATCTCACAGTTCGTGGGTTACAGCCCTGCACTGGGCTCTGTGCTGACAGCTCAGAGCCTGGAGTCTGCTTCAGATTCTGTGTGTGTGTCTGTGTCCCTCTCTGCCCCTCCCCTGCTCATGTTCTGTGTCTCTCTGTCTCTCAAAAATAAATAAATGTTAAAAAAAATTTTTAAACAATAATCTTAAAATTATAATTATGCAAGTAATACATAATCATTATAGAAAAATTAAAGGACAGATTTTTTTTGAGAGAGAGAGAGCAGGGGAAGTACACAGGGAGAGAGAATCTCAAGCAGGCTCCATGCTTAGTGCAGGGCCCAACACAGGGCTTGATCCCATGACCCTAGGATTATGACCTGAGCCTAGATCAAGAGTCAGATGTTCAACCAACTGAGCCACCCAGGCATCCCAGGACAGATTTAAAAAGAAAAAAAAAATTTATTCAAAGTATCAGACATCAGGGACACTACCATCTTGTAGTGTATATCCTTCCATCTTGAACCATACAAATGCAAAAACGTAATTTTTTAAAAGCATCCTACTATACATAGTATGATATGTAACCTGGTTCTTCTTTAATTACATACCATGAATACCTTTCTGTGGCGCTAAATATGAATCTACAGTATCATTTTAATAGTAATCTAATATTGAATTATATGAAGGTATCATAATGTACTTAATCAGTGCTCTGTTTGGAGAGCGTTCTCTATTATCAACAGCACTGTGAAGAATAACTTTATTCTTCTATATATACCTTTATAATATATATAAGAAATAACTTTATCAGTATATATCTCTTTTTGTACTTGCTTTATCCTGATGAGGAATTCTAGTAGGGGGATTTATAAGTGAAATGTTATGCCTCTTGCTGTATGTTACCAAGACCCTTAAGAGAGCTTATTGAAATCTAGATTCTCAGTAGCAGAGTATATAGTTCCCAGTTCTTTGAGCATTATCTTTACTAATCTGAAAAGAAAGAACAACTAAACATGGTATAACATTGGAAAATGTTTTCTGAACCAACCCTCATCCTTTTAAAACACAACTGAGGAGCCACCTGTAAAATCCCTAGCAAAACGTGGCCAGACCCAAGCCAGGGGCATCCTTATTTCTACCTTTTGTTGAGACAAAATTGTAATGCAACAAAAAAATTTGAATGGTTCTAGAAATGTAGTGAGATGGGATTGATTTCATCCCTATCTGAAATTTCCTTGAAAAAAGAGATCCTAGTAAAGATCCAACTGTTTAATTCATGTCCCAGTGCCTTTGTTTCCCAACCAGCTTTGGACTCTGATTGGAATACAGTGTAGGCACCTTTGAGACCATGTTTGAAGTAGACGTGAAGTAGGAGGTGCACTGGGCCCAGCTAAGGACCCTGGCCTAGGCCGGCTCTGCTGTTCTATACCTGTCACCAGACAGGCCCTTCCTGTCCTCACCTGTGCAGGTCTGAAGTGACAAGGACCATGCCTGCGCATTGGTTGGACAATCCTGACTTCTCTGCCCACATGCTTAGCTGCATGACTTTGGGCAAGTGATGTGCACAGTGATTATGCTGTCTATCTCATGCAATTGTTGTGAGGATTAAATAATGTGTTAAGAGCTTGGCACACGATAATCGTTTTTCTTTTGCCGTTTCACTCCGCCATCTGTTCAAATGAAGGATTAAATTATCTGATCTCTAAGAATCCTTTTAGATCAAATTTCCTTAGGATTTCAAGTCAGCACGAGTGAGATCTTGCCTGTTTAAGCATTGATTTCAGCGTAGCTGTGGAATCCTATCTCAGGGAGGTGATGCTTTTGCTGGCTTGGCATTTTTGCAGATAGCCACAGCCTTAGTACTCACACTGAGACATTCTCCTGTGCAGGCCTACTCTTCTGTGATACTGTCCATGTGCTTCTGTTATCTTCCTTCGTGACTGTTGTCCAGTTTAGAAAATGAATTTCTGGGGGATGAGCCCATACCTGTCATCTCCTTTGACAACTCCCCCAATCTCCACAACCTCCTCATCTCATGTGCACCTGCATGAGGGGCTACATTCAGGCATGACTAGCTGGTTGATAGGGTGTTTGATTGACAGGGAATTTATTTCAGTGGGTCAGCCTTACTGGTCCTTGCTGTGATGTCCTTTTCACTGCAGCTTGCTATTGGTTTATTTCAGCCCATCTGCACACCCCCAATACCACCAGTCAGCTCGTAGTTGCCTGTAACTCTCACAGGTATCCCTCCAGGAGTTAATTCCATGCTGCTCTGGCAGGTCTCCACCTGCCCTAATGGGTTAGATCACTGGGAATGATGATGAGGCCCAGCCATTTGTTAGGAAAATAAAACAGAACACATTATTTCCAAATATTATAAAAAAGGAATGACTCGTTAAATATTAGCCACTTAAGTGTTATCTTTAGAAATGTCTTCCCTTTGGTCCATCAAGCAATCTAATCTCCAGTTTATAATGTAATGTAATTGCTGAGTTGTAATTCCAACTATATTACATCCCCTTTAACTCATGCTATGCGTCCCCAGTGATGGAGCAGAGTTCTGGGTTTCCACTTCATGCACATAAGGTGCCTTTCCTTTTCCCTGCCCTTCGCTCTCACCTATTCTAAAAGAAGTAAATCCAGCTGTAGGTGTATCCGGAGTTCTTTTTATGTTTTCAACACTTTGTAAATCCACCTCAGAGATTCATCCATCTAATCCTTCTTTCATTCAACAAATATTTACTAGCGGGATAATAGCCACTTACTTCAAACGTAGAGTTTCTTTCCAATCTCATGAGTGAGAATATGACTAGCACAGTGCCTGGCACACAGTAGGTACTCAATACATTTTTTTTAAAGCAGCTCTCATGGTTCTTGATGGTCTGGGCCAAATATTGAAGCCCTGGGCCTAGGTAGATTTGCCTGGAGGAAACAGTTTGCTGCTTTCTTAAACAGAATATATTGAATATATTTTAATCATTTAATCTTAGATTTTATCACATATTTAATCATTTACTCAAGATACCCCAAAGCTATCATTTTGACCGTCAGTGCTGTAATGAATGTTTTATTGAGGAATGCAGAGTTCTTTGTGCCTGTATTAAAGAAGTTCAGAGTGTTGTCTTTGTGGTTCTTATGTTTGATTTTTAGAATTTCTTTCCTTCCTTGCAGTGAGACTGTGGGAGCGGGAGCCTTATTTTTCTGTCAGTGTGTCTCTTTGTGATAACAAGTATCTTACATTTATTTATTAGGAGTTTTCATATGCATTATTTTATTTAGTCCTTACATCAAACTCTGCAAGGTAAATGGAACCATCTCCAATTTTGCTGATTAGAAGAGAGAGGGGGAAAAATACCTGAAGCTTTTAAGAGTGAAGCAAGGTATCACAGACCACATGGGTAGGAAAGGGGACAGTGGAACCTACAGCCTGGTCTTCTGATCCTAAGCCTGGGGCTCTATGCCAGCATCCATCTCCTTTAGCAACTCCTGACCTTTGTCTTAGAGTGTTGGTAACCTGCTGCAAACCTGAGTGTAAATGACTGGGTAAATGTTTAAGAGGCTTTGCTTCAAAGAGAATGTTTGAGATTTAGTGCATGGGTTTTGTGACCTCTCTTTATTGGCTGTTGACAGACCTTTTTCTTCTTTTTCTCTGATGTATAAACAAGGAAGATGGATAGCAGATAGGGTTGCTAGATTTAGCAAAAAACAAAGCAAACAAAGAACAGTAACAAAAAAAAACATAAGATGCCACTTAAATTAGAATTTCGGATAAACATTTTTTAGTGCATATTTCCCATGTATTATTTGGGACATACTTAAAAAAAAAGAATGATTTTTTTTTTTTTTTGTCTAGCTGAAATTCGGATCTAGCTGGGTGTTCTTGTTTTATCTGCAGCCCTAAGAGTTGGGCTTTGGTCTGGGCTCAGTAATGACAGAAGTGCCCTGAGTGAGAATGAAGGCTGGGAAAAGAAACTGGTAGGTTGCAAAATCTATAGTGTTAATTAGATAATGCTTCCTGGAAACAATGGGTCCTGAGATGCTATTTACACAGCAGTAGGGAAGTGGTTTGGCAGGTAGCTGGATAAGGGGCTATTCGTATGAAAAAGAGAATAGCAAATTGGAAAAGGATGCCATCTGGAGACACATGCACAGACCAAACAAGGGCCAGTTTACTTTGAGTAAAAGTAAATTACTTTTCAAACATAACAGTGTTTTGTTTCCTGCCTAATATAATGATCAGTTTGGTTCCTATACTGGAAATAGAAAAAATGGTGTCACCTTCCCTATACTCTCAAGGCAATCTGACAATGATTGTTTCAAAATCTTTTGTTCCCTCAGGCAGTAAATTTAAGGAGCAACTGCCTTGAAAATGGAATTAAGTTGCTAAAGACATCTTTCAGGCAGTCTGGAATTTCTTGAAATCTGGGATATCATTTTTTCCCAATAGCATCTTGAGATCTCCCAAGCCCTGCTTTTAAGGCTGATTGCTACCTGCTATTAGGGAATTTGCCTATGAAGATCCCAGGTAAAGGAAGTTTACAGGGTAAGTTGAAAATTGCCAGCCTGTTAAATGGGATGATGTAGCAAAGACAAGGCATTCTTTGTGATTGCCTCTTCTGGGTATGCAAGTGTTTCACATGCAGCCTTTCACACATCTTTGTAAAGCTTCTCTTGCACCCACAGGTGTAGGATCATGCCTCATGCCCTTGTCTGAGCCTCTCTCTATCTCCTTTCTTTGTATGGTGGTTTACATTACAGATCCAAGGACCAAGCAACTCCCTTTTAAAATTTATATCCACTGATTTTTTTTTTTTTGAGCAACTTTATTTTTTTTTTTAATTTTTAAAGGTTTGTTCATTTTTCAGAGACAGAGAGACAGAGTGTGAGGGGGGAAGGGCAGAGAGAGGGGAGACACAGAATCTGAAGCAGGTTCCAGGCTCTGAGCTGTCAGCACAGAGCCTGATGCAGGGCTCAAACTCACAGACCATGAAATCATAACCTGAGCTGAAGTCGGACGGTTAACCAACTGAGCCACCCAGGTGCCCCAATCCACTAATTTTTCTTATGTGCTTGTTATATACCAGATACATATGAAGATGCACAGTCTAAACCTCCTCCCTCAATGGTTTTTATTTTTTTAATTTAAGATTATTTATTTTGAGAGAGACAGAGACAGTGCAAGTAGGGGGGAGGGCAGAGAGAGAAAGGGGGAGAGAGACAGAATCCCAGCAGCCTCTGCACTGTCAGTGCAGACCCTGATGCAGGGGCTCAAACACATGAACTCATGACCTGAGCCAAAACCAAAAGTCAGATGCTTAACCGACTGAGCCACCCAGATGCCCCCCACCAATGAGCTTTTGAGGGCCGACTGGGTGCCTGGCCCCGTGGCAGGTCTTTCACTTTGCCTTCAGCACCCATACTCCTGGAGGGGACATGGAAAGGAGCTGAGGGTGCCAGAGACTTGCCTTCTGTCCCATAGCTAATAAGCAGCAGAGTTGAGATTTGAACTCATGTCTTCTAACTCTAATGTCTTACTTTCTACTTGTCTGACATCACTTAAGACAAGGATTACAAACCAAGGCAGGATAGGTTGTGCGCAGTGGTGTGGGACTACACAGATTGAACTCCTGTTTCTTTAAGACATATTTACTTTGAGGGGCGCCTGGGTGGCGCAGTCGGTTAAGCGTCCGACTTCAGCCAGGTCACGATCTCGCGGTCCGTGAGTTCGAGCCCCGCGTCGGGCTCTGGGCTGATGGCTCAGAGCCTGGAGCCTGTTTCCGATTCTGTGTCTCCCTCTCTCTCTGCCCCTCCCCCGTTCATGCTCTGTCTCTCTCTGTCCCAAAAAATAAATAAACGTTGAAAAAAAAAAAAAAGTTAAAAAAAAAAAAAAGACATATTTACTTTGGGGTGCCTGGGTGGCTCAGTGAGTTGAGCGTCTGACTCTGCCTTGGGTCATGATCTCACAGTTTGTGAGCTCGAGACCCATTGGGCTCACTGCTGTTAGTACGGAGCCCGCTTCAGATCCTCTGTCCCCCTTTCTCTCTGCCCTTTCCCTGCTTGCTCGCTCTCTCTCTCTCTCTCTCTCCCAGAAATAGATAAAACATTAAAATTTTTTTTTTAAAAAAAGAGACATATTTACTTTGAAAAGCTGGTGCTGCGGCCCCAAGAGACTAGGCTTGGGGTTTTGCCTTAGCTTCATAGAAATGTGGACATTGAGTCAGCTTTTCCCAAACATCTAGAACTGAAGCTGAGTATCACACAAAGTCAAGTTGTGTGGCCCTGAGCCCTGTATCTCCGGGTTTGAATACTGTGGAGAAGAATTGCCTGCTGGGAACCAGGAGAAAACCAAGCAGGTGCCTTTCTCATCAGTGGATTGCAGGAATGGTTGAAGGCTCTGTTCTCCCTGAGAGTACCATGGAGGTGGGTGGGTGTCAAAAGTACTTGCAGAGTGTACAGAGGCAAAGAAAGAGTTTGCAGGAATCTATGAAGCAGGGGTGCATACAAACTATGAAGCTGTGCTGGGCACAAGTGTCACCTCATACACAGACCCTGCCCTCTCTCCTCCTTCCAGCAGGTGTTAACTTCTTGGTAGCTGCATCATGGGAAGTTCCTGGGGCCCCAAGGAAGAGCTGGGGTGGGAGATTTGGGGGTGCTTAGGGCAGTAGCTATGAACTAACCAGTTCTGAAGTATTTTAATGGTTTAAACACTTAAATCTTAAGTGCTTTATTACATATATTAGCTTGGGTAACCTTCACAAATTACTGTAGGAGTTAGATTCTCTTAATATTGCCATTTCACAGATGTCAAAACTGAGATACAGAGCCATTAAGTAACATCCCTAAGATCTCAAAGCTGGAAAGAAGCAGAGCTGGATTTGAAGCTTCTGCTTAATTTTGAAGACTGTGTTCTTAATTACAAGGTGATTTCTGTCTCTTTATGCTAGTTGCCTGCTACTCTTTCTGGAGGTTTGTCTAGGCTGGCCACCTGAAATCATTCATTTCAGAACTGTGGCATGGAAGTGACTGAACAGGTTGGATCATGGTATGATCTCTCCCTGAGGTACTAAAAAGGAATAAGGTATGATGTTTAGGCATTGGAAACATCTTCGTTCTTCTCTGCCAAATTCCAATGTCTGGGACCTGGATGAGGGGAAGGAGAAACCAACCCACCTCCACAGGCCATGCCCAGCACAGGAAACCCCATGAACTGCCTCTGAGACTAAGCTAAGCCTGTGAAGAAACTGGGGCCATGTGGTAGTTCTCAGACTCCAAGGAGCTTTTCTGATACACAGACTGCCTCTGTTTTCCATCCAGAACCATTGCAGGCCCTTTGGGGTCTTGGGGAGCCCACCCTCCCGGGCTCTTGGAAACCTTCCCTGAGACCTTGCTCTCTGTAAGGTGATAGTTGTGGCTTGTCTGTCAGCATATCGGTGGAAGGCTGAGCTGTAGGGTGTGTGTGTGTGTGTGTGTGTGTGTGTGTGTGTGTGTGTGTGTGTACGTGCATGCTACATGCACGTGCGTGTCTGCATGTGAGTGTGTGTCCAGATGTACTCCATCCCCTCCCCTAGGCATAGGACAAACTCATGCTCCTCAGATTCTAGAAGAAATGTTTCCATTGTTCCAGTGCTTTGGGACAATGGGCTTGCTATTTTTAAAATTTGTGACCCATGGGGCACCTGGGTAGCTCAGTCAGTTAAGTGCCCAACTCTTGGTTTCTGCTCAGGTCATGATCTCACAGTTTCATGAGTTCCAGCCCCACATCGGGCTCTTTGCCTGCAGCATGGAGACTGCTTGGGATTCCCCCCTGTCTCCCTCTCCCTCCTTCTCCCTCCCTCTCTCTCTCTCTCTGCCCCTCCCCCGCTCACACTGTCTCTGTCTCTCTCAGAACATAAATAAAATAAATACACTTTACAAAAATAAATTTAAAAAAATAAATAAACTGAAATTTGTGACCCCAGGAAGAGATAGATGTTGACACTGTGTCAGCATGGCTGTGGCTCAGTGCAGTGCTTCCTGGCTTTCTCTGAATGTCCTGTTCACATCTTAGAACCTGCTTTGGGGTAGGGAGCACCTTCTAAGCCTTGAGGATGACTCCCTTCATCTTACAAAGCACAGGTTTGTCAGGTCTCAGCAGGGGGTGATGGGAAGGTCTTCCAAAGTAATATTTAGAAGTAAACATTTTGTTTATTTCTAATAAACTTTGCTTTTGTATCCACTTCATGATAAGAATATACAGGTATAGACATAAGTATACACAAAGCAGTGTATATATGACAATCATCTGGTTTCTTGTTCACCTCAAGGGCCCTTTTGGGAGTGCCCCATGATTTGAATCATGTGGATTTTTGCCCAGGCCTCCTCTCTTTTCGGAATGCTAGTCCCCTGTGTAGCCCTTTGACTCTGGCTAGTGCCACAGACTCTATAGGACTCAGGTCATCTGACCCCCTTCCAATGAGTGAGGTGCCCTTCATATCATAACATACCCTATTTTAGTCTGTCTCCTGCCTCATAATTCTTCACTCATAAATTCTTCGTCTCATAAATTCTTCCAGGGCAGAGACTGTGCCTGGCTCTGTGTCCTAGCTCAAGGGGTATATGAGCCTGCGTTATGTGCAGTTAGCTCCCAAATTAAGGGATGGGTGCTCCCTTCTCTGCCTCCCCCAAAGTCCACACTTTTCCCACTATACTGGTGAGGAATGGACTGAGATTTACTAGCACCATGGCTGCCTGTCTTCCGGATCATTTCATTGTCATTTGTATTTCCTCCAGCATCTGGGTGCTGTGTGCTAGGCACATTCACAGAATCCATTATTTCATTTCCTTCTGAAGACAACTCTGTGAGGCATCTGCCAGCTGCATAACCATATACATTCTGGAGGCAGATGGGGGAAGGAAGGAAGGAAGGAAGGAAGGAAGGAAGGAAGGAAGGAAGGAAGGAAGCCAGGCTCTACATGTCTACTTGTGGGTTTAGTAAAAACTTTCAAGAGAGGTCCTGCATGCAGCCAACTCAGAATAAAAAACAAAAACAAAAACAAAAACAAAAAAACGGTAGCAGGCTCTGGACCTGATGCCCACTTGCTGGTTGCATAGAGATTCCCCTGCCCCATCCAGCAGAAGTGTGGTTCCAAGGGTCAGAGAGTCTCAAGAGATAGGAACCCAGGAGCCATGAGGACTGAGCTCATAGACTGCCTTTGGAATTCCTGGATAGATTAGTCTTCTGGAATCCAGACCCCTGTGCCCCACTCAGGCCTGTTCTCTCTCTGCCTCACTCAAGCCTGAGCTGTGGACACAGGGCCAGACATGCCCACTGATGTCCCTGGGAAGCTTTTGCAGGTGGCCAAGTTCCCTCAGCCCCTTCCCACCTTGGGAACAGGTCTCAGACCCGGCTGCCACCCTCCCGGGGTGTCTCCCGCTTTGGGGGGCTGTGTGTGTGGAGGGGGGATGTCTCATACCTCATACCCACTGCAGAGGAAGCTGTTCCACCCTGGGGCTATTCTCACGGAGCCACTGCAAACAGCCCTTGGAGCATAGCAAGAGAGTCAGTGCCAGCCAGGGACTCTGGTCAGGTCTCCGGGAGAGAAGCTTGCCCTAGAAAGAGCAATGAGGTGGTGGCGCAACAGACCCACTCTGGGTTGTGATGAGCCCCTCTTCGCCTGCAGTGCAGTAGGAGGGTGGCTGGGCTGGCTGCCAGCGGTGGGACTGTTACCAACAGATGTGCCTGAGGTGGGGAGGGGCCTGGACAGCACAGGGGAGTCCTGGGCCAGGCCTGACTTCCTGGACCTTCTGCCAGATGGATTACAGGTCTGCTGCAGGCCCCCTTCCCTCCTCAGGGCAAGGGCGGACAGCCCCCAGCCCCAGCCATAAGGAGCTAGACCCATCAGACCCAGCTTGGGGGGAACTTCCCGTGGTTTCCAGCCCACGCTGAGTCACGCAGCTTCTCAGCCACTTAGACAACCCAAACGTGGAGGTGACTGGCATACCTCGGAGCCCCCTTTCCTGTCGGCATTTATGGTGTCTTCTCACTGAGCTGCAGCACCTGGTGGAGGATTACAAATAGTGTCCGCGAGGGAACGGGGCTCACAAGTCGGGTGGGCAAGGGTTTCAGGCGACTAGTCGGCACAGGAAGAGGCACTATATTAAGGCCTGGTTATGTTTAGAAGTCATCCCGAGAATGTTTGGCATGCTGAATATAAACTCGCACTTCCGTCTGCCTGCCACACTTTAAGATCTCTCCCAGAGGGACGCAGAACGTGGGGCACCCTGGAGGAGCTGGGAATGTCTCAGGGGGAAGGTTTCTTTCTCGGGAACCAGGGGACAGTGGGAAATAATTCCTGAGCTTGCTCCTTTCCCGACTTCCCAAGTGTAAGATGGGGACATGGATGGATGTGAGCCAGTGATGTCAGCATTCAGATACCAGCAGGAAAAGCTCTCCTGTGAAGCCCACCCAATCCTTAAATGCCCCTCTAATGGACTTCCTCTGAGAGATGGGTGCTAATGTGAGGATTATAGTTGGAAGTTCAGTTAGCCCAGAATGGTGAAAACAATGGCTGTTCTGGATCCATGCTGAATTGAAGGATGACAGCCCCAGAAAGGACAGTGGGTTCTTATCCTGTCCCCTCACTTGATAGATGGGGAAACTGAGACGTAGAGACAGGATGGTGACCTGCTCTAGGTCATATGACCATTCAGCAGCAGCCTAGGCTGTAGGCTGCAGGTTTGGTTTGCTCTAATTGCATGTTCCCATGGATTGTAAAACCACGTTTGGGGTGGGAAATGAAATCACTCTTAGGATTGAAATATCCCCCAAATGCAACTTATAGAGCTGAGACTTGGTTTGGAAAGTGGCCTTAGGAGCTTTGGGATAAGGAAACAGTGCAGGCTGGTCATGAAATTACAACAGAGTATCAGGGAGATTCTCCAGTACTGTCTTAATTGGAATAATCTTTTTTTAAGGTTAAGGGGAAAATGGAAGGGCTCTCGTGGGGTAAATGCTTTTAGGCAAATGCTTGACTCTGCCAGGCCAGGGGCATCTCTAGTAGGGATCCACCACGCAAGGGAAGAAAGCCCTTCCCCACCTTCACCCTGCCCTCATCCTCACTGTGATGTTAGCCCTGTACATGGTCATGGGCATGCAGTGTGGTTCCTGGACTTAGGAGGAAGGTGCTGTGGGTGAGTGTGGAGAGCTCTGCCCTCACACAGGTCTGGCTTTACATCCCGGCTCTGCTTTTCTGCTGCTTTATAAAGATTTGAGCTATTTCAACTCCTGAGCCTCCATTTCCTCCTCCATAGAGTGGGGATAGGATTGTGTATGAACAAGGCCTGGCACATTGTGTCCTCCAGAAAGGGCTCTGGATATAGTAGATGCTCCAGAAATACTGTGATCTGACTAGGAATTTGCAGATTTGTTATTTGCTTAGTCTTGGAGAGGAAAGAAGACTAATTTCCCGGTAATCAGGATATAAAGATGTAGTGGTTGCAGAGAAGATCAGAGAAAGAAATGGAGCAAGGTACAAGGAGTAGCTCCAGGGTTCACAGAAGTTTTGGGATTCCTTTTGGGGTCTCTAGCTATGACGTGCACCTTGGGAATCATGTTTGTTCATTCAATGGCTTGTCTGGAAAACTCTAGTGAGGTGAGGTGACCCTTTCCATGTAACATCCTTGTTTTGGTGGCTGGTATGAAATTCCTCCTTGCTGCATATGCCTTCTCTCACTGTACCAGAATAAGACCAGAGACCCCCACATCCCTCCATCAAGTCAAGGACCTACAGCTGAGAAAAACCCAGGACTGGACCTTCCCCAGAGGGTTAGGTTGTGACAATATTAATACTAATCAACACTGGTGGAATGGTCATCACATGCCAACTGCTGTGCTGGAGACTTTACTTCAGAGCAAACCTAGGTGGTAAGACACTGTCGTTACTCCACTTCATGGATGAAGAAGTTGAGGCACTGGAGAGGTCCTATAATTTTCCCAAAGTCACCTGAGTAGTCAGTGGGAGAGGTGGGATGTGAACCCTGGCAATGTGACTCTAGAGTTTGTGCCCTTAATCACTATACCATACAGTTTTTTAAGTAATAGAAAGAGAAAGATCAAAGGGTGAAGGAGAATGGGCCTCAATATACCCATTGACAGGAAATAGAAAAGGAAGTGCCCTGCACCAAGTGGCCAGTGGTTGAATGGACAACATTCTTTCCCTGAAGGCCCAGTTGTTGTTGGTCTGAATGATAAGTACCCCCTTTCTCCAGCCCTTCTCCACTGAATGAGAGCTGAGCTCTGCCCCCATCACCTGCCTCAGCCAGCTTCCTTCACCTGGCCCCGTTTCCTTTTAATCATTGGACACTAGAGTCTCTTGAGTTGGAAAGGACTGTGGAGGTCACCCAGTTAATTCTGTCACCCAACTCAGGTGCCCCTCTGTGGTCTTCCTGGCGGGACCTGTCAGATCATGCAAGGATGATGGAAAGAAGCTCCTTCAAATACCCATCGAATTGTTGGAATGCCCTTGTTCATAACCTCAAGCCAAAGGCTGCCTCCTCACAGTGGCTCCTGCAGGCCCTCTGGTCTGCTCCCTCAGGCCTTTCTGAAGGCAGCTACTGAAGGAACTATCAGACATGCTAACTCTGGGTTTTCAGTGTTGGCCCTACTGACATTTTGGGACAGAGAATTCTTTGTCGTGAGGAACTATCCTGTATACCAGAAGATGTTTAGCAACATTCTGGGCTCTACCTACTAGATGCCAGTAGCAGTCCGCCTCCCCAGTCGTGACAACCAGAGTCGTCTCCAGATACTACCAAATATCCCCAGGGGTAAGGGGAACAAAATCGCCCCTGGTTGAGAGTCACTGCTCTAATTCTGCCTCTGACGGCTGTCAGCTGAAAAGAAATCACCTTCCTCCATCTTGCCTCTACTGAAGTGCTGTGTCTGGGGGGCCCAGAGTAAACAAGCCAGGGGTTCTCACAGCCATCTCCTGGCCCAGAGGCAGTTTGGTTTCCTCAGTTGTCCCATCAGGAGTTGGAGGTGTGATAGGTGAGCTGCTCACTCCCTGGGCCCTGTCCCTGCCTTCTCTGTCCCTCCTGTCTTCAGGGTGGCTAATGTGGCCTGGTGAGTGATGACTTGTGCAAGGATTCAGTGAATGTGAGGTTGAGAGGCCAGTCATGGAGGGACTGCTTGATTTTAAGTCTCCTTTCCCATTTATCTTTCCTCAAGAACTTTTCTACAGGGTCATCTTACTTGATTTGGTGTCTCCAATGCTGCAGACTGGAAATCACCATGAGCAATTCTGTCTTGGCTTGGTTGCAAGACAACATGTTTCCTTGCTGTAGGATTTGTAGTTCTGTGTTCCCCTAGAATGTCCATTTCCCCACCCCTACGCCCAAATCCACACCTACCACCTCTTCCCCACACCTTGGGCCCAGAAATGATCCAACAAGGAAATTTGAACAAGAAAGAGACAGTCCCAAGGCTCCAGAAGAGCCTGAGGACAGAAATAGGACTCCTGTCTTACCAGGTTTCTGTCTACCCAGTACAGCAAGCCTGAGTAGCCTGCCATGCTCAATGTGGCCTGACTCAGAAACATGTTGGTCAAAATGCCTAGCTTCCACCCCAAATGCAGCACAATTTCCTGTGTCTCCAGAGCCACAACATTCCTTTCCTGTGCTTCTAGTCTGCTCTGCAGCAGCTTGGTGAGAAGACAGGCAGTGTGGGGCACTGTCAGATTAGATGCTCACCTAATGTCTCAGAACCTACGCTGTGGGCCTTTGGCAAGAGACCCTGCTGAAGACGCTACCCCAGGTGGCTCTGTCCTCTTCTCCCCCTCCCCTGCTTGCCTAATGAGGCCTCCTAGGCTGCCTGAGGTTGTCAGAAGGTCTATATGGTGAGTCCTCAATTGACAGCCCCTCTGGGAATACAGTTCCCCTGTAATTAAATTCTTACGTTAAAAAAAAAAGTCTTCATCAATCATACAAAACAAGCTGCCTGCATTTGATGTGTGTGGGTTGCAGGAAGATTTGGTACAAAGTAGTAGGGTTTGAAGACCTTCACAAGACATGCCAGGTGAACTCCCTGTCTTACTGCTATTTTCACCACCTTTGCCAGTAGCTGCCTCATTCCCCATCCTGGAAGGGGATGCATGTTACACCCAAGGACCACTGAACAAGCACCAGACTATTTGTTGGGAGAAATATGTCCTGTGTTTGACCGTTTGGGACAGAAAACTAGTTTAGGACTATCCCTGACCTGCCTCTTGGTTGTGATATGGGCTCTGAAAGGCCACTTCAACACTCTGAACCTCAGTGTTGCCGGTCTGTAAAATTGGATAGTGATGTTCACACTGACTTTCTCAGAGCAGTGGTGAAAGTCTGCAAGACAGGGGCACCTGAGCATCTGACTTCAGCTCAGGTCATGATCTTGCGGTTCATGAGTTCAGGCCCCCCATGGGGCTCGCTGCTGTCAGCACAAAGCCTGCTTCATATCCTCTGTCCCCTCTCTCTGCCCCTCCCCCACTTACGCTCTCTTAAAAATAAACAAACATTAAAAAAAAAGACTCTGTAAAACAAATGACTTTCAACTCGCGAGTGTACACATAAGGGACTGATGGATGGTTTTTCTGGAGGAAAGGGTGGAGCTCCTACTGTGTGGAAGGCAGCGTGCTGGGTGCTACTGGGAGGTCACCTGTCAAACCTGCATCAGGGCAAGGGAGATGAGTGTGAGTTTAGAGGAGGACCAGATTACTCTGGCCAGGATGCTGAAGGGTGTTGTCTTAGAGAAAGGGGCATCAAGCAGAATCCTGGCATATGGGTGGGATCTTTAGAGGGAGAGATAGTGGACTGTATCCAGCCCAGCCAATGAGTCTCCTCAGGCCTGATTCAGCCTAGGGAAGGGGCTCCCTTGGTTTCAGGAAATTCTGAAGCCGTGGTGCCTTGTGGTAGGGGACCTGCATCTCCTTGGCTCTGCCCTTATACTCCCCACCTGTCCCCTGCAGGAATGCTTCAGTGTTGCCTGGACTACTTTCCTGGATTGAGCACCCTCTCCAGTCCTCAGGAGGCCTGGCACTCACCTGAACAGGGTTACTATGGTAGGAGGTGAAGAGGGACAGGACCGTGGGGCAAGTCAAAGCCCAAAGTGGCCCACGGACCACCTGGCCGTGGATGTGCCACATGCCACCCAGTGGTGCTGCAGGCCAGGGAACGCACTCTGGTCTGGAGGGCTACCTGAAGGAAGTGGAGTGTGAACCGTGCTTCAGCTGTGGACAGGATTTGAAGGGAATGATGCCAGGGGTGGGCGCTGCAGTGCAGGCATGGGACTGGGGATGGATGAGGCCTGTCTTGGGGATTATGATTAGATCCGCGTGGCTGAAGCAGAGCTGTGTGGAGAGAAGCTGGGCGAACAAGGCCAGAATGGTGGGGGAACCACACCTTGTGGCTCCAGAATGCTGGTTAGGCATCTCAATGTCGCACTGTAGGCAGCAGGGTCTTTTGCGTGTGGAGGGAGAGGTGATATAAAACAGTGCTAGTTGTGTCTTCGGGTGATTAATCTGACATTTGTGTTCACAGGATTAGAGGAGAGAGAATCTGGAGACAGACTCCCATCAGGCAGCCTTTGCTATGGCCCAGGAGCCATGTGAAAATGATAGAATTGGGGTCTGCTTCCAAAATGCAGCTGGGGGGCATTGCTAGGAAGGAATGGATGGAATTTGTCTTCCAGAAACTCCTAAACTGGTGCACGCCCCACCTTCCATATCAGCTCTGCACAGTCAAGCTGCCAGCCGTCCCCTCCCCCACCACGTCCCCCTCAGGACTCTAGCCTTCAGATCCTTGCTGCCCTTGCCGGTGCCTGTCGCAGAAGCCAGTGCAGAGCAGGAAACGGAGAGCACAAGGCCAAGCAAACAGCTTTGTGTTTCTTCCAGTGTCTCTGGGTCATTCTTCAGCCACCTGCTTGGAGTTTTGATAAGCCAAGTCTTTCTTTAGAAAAGCAAGCAAAACGGCTAGCAGGAACACTGGCACGATGTGCAGTCATTACTGAAACGCTGGTAGGATGGGAGGTTGTTTTTAAAAGAGACTGAGAATCTAGTCAGCAGCTGAACTGAATCCCATCTTTGAGAACCAGGGAATAAGAGGGGGAAAATGTCTCCCTGGCTGAGTTTGAGGTTGTGAGAAGTGTATGTTCTGGTCAAGCCACCAGGATGGTCCTCTACTGGTACAACAGCCTGAAGTGTGGAAAAGACTAGAAATGGGATCCACTCCTCCCCCCTGCCTGGCAGGAAGAGCCAAGGCACTCCCACCCAAAGGATGGGTTAAAATTTAATTTTTCTGAGCATGGCAAGAAAATGCTGAATCTCTGCTGCTCCTGACACGCGCTTGTGCTTTCTCCAGACCTGACAAGACTGGCCTTGATTTCTGGTTCATTCTGGTTCATTCTCATTTTCCTGGTCTACTGTCTCCCTTTCAGTTTCAACCCAAATATTCTTTTCTGAGCTGGTGGGTTTCCTCCAGCCTTAGCCTCTGTTTTGGTGAGCGACTCTACATAACCCAGGTTTGCATAGTAGACAAGCTAAAGAACCCTAAAGAAATGAAACCAAATGCTAGGGTTTTAGGGGGGTGCCTGGGGAGGACTGGTGGGGAGCTATAATATTGTATAAAGTGGATATTAAACCTACAGCAGCAAAACTAATTTTGTTTCCTTTGCCCCCCCCCCCAACAATATTTACAGTATTTAATTGGAAAGGGTTTTTGTTGTTGTCTTTTTGGGGTTTTTTGGCCATTGTCAGGCCAAACCTCTTTTAAGCCTTCATTTAAGACCAAGAGTGGATTTTACTTTGGGATCTGTTCTTTTCCAGAGGGGAGAAATCAGGCTGTCATTCATCTGTTAAGGCATGGCCATGGCAGTTGTTAAAGTAATGAAAAACTTAAGCTGCTCTGAGCCCCCTCCAATGCCCTGTGCCCCTTCTAGGGCCTTCTCACCATCCCACATTTCAGCAACTCAGAGTCAATGCTGGTGCGGGAGTCTGCTCCCACCCTGTTCCCAGGCCCATTCTGATCAGTGGGTGCCACACTAGTTGCAAAATATTGTTAGAAGCTCTCTGTAGTCTGCAGGTTATGTAGTCTGCCAAGTCCCTTGATTCTGGGTACTAGAATTTACTGCTGCTCTATTTTTCCCTTACTGAGATAGAAATGGTACTTGTCAAAATCCTACTCACTCTCTTAGGCCCAGCCCAAATGTCACTTTGTTGATGAAGTCTCCCCTGGTTACAATGACCACCTGCTCATTTGGCCACATAACACTTGGTTTGTGCCTCTTTTACAGAACCGATGGTATTTAACCTGATATTACACCAATGTTCACAATGGGCAATTTGCCCCCCAGGGGACATTGAACAATGTCTAGAGACACTGTTGGCTGTCAAAGCTAGAGATGAGTCCTACTGGCATCTAGTGGGTAGAGATGAGGGATGCTGCTGAACA
The DNA here is from genome assembly GCF_018350155.1 of Leopardus geoffroyi. Taxonomy (NCBI): domain Eukaryota; kingdom Metazoa; phylum Chordata; class Mammalia; order Carnivora; family Felidae; genus Leopardus; species Leopardus geoffroyi. The sequence continues at coordinate 35,310,845 of NC_059341.1, read as the reverse complement.
TCCTACGATACACAGGACAGGCCCCACAGCAAAGAGTTACTGGCTCAACATATTAGCAGTGCCAGCCTGTGTATCTCTATGTCTGTCCAGCTCCTACCTGTGAACTTCTTGAGGGCAGGACACTGCTGCTTGTATCATGTTCCAGCCCACTCCTTCCTGCCCCCACCCATCTGGAACCATGGTGATCCTTTCAATTTAGTTGGTCATTCCATTGTGCGTTGAACTGAACTTACTTAGCTAAATTGAATCAAACTGAATTGAACCTGAGCTACCCACCAATAATTAGTCAAATGCACCAATTACCCTGTGTGGTAGTACAATCTTTCCTTTGCTTCACGATCAGGGAGTGAAGAAGGTCCTCTTTAAGCCCACACTAGTAGGTGAGCCCAGGCCCCTGAGAAGTTGAACTCAGGGGCTTAGGGACAAACATGAACATTGTAAAGGCTTTGGCTCCTATCATGCATCTTAGGGACACAAGGAGTATGATCTTCTCATCACCCAAAAACAGATGAAGCTAAGAGCTACCACTGCCCCCAACTCTCTTTCATAGTAGGTGTTGGAGAAGTGCAGGACAGGCCAGCCCACTGGCCTAGAGGCAGTGCAGTGAAGGGCAGAGCAGCATTCTTGCATTGTAGCCCCCAAAGATGTTCATATCTCTTCTACACCAGTACTGACAGTCTGACCTTGACCTGTGGGCCTACTTCCCTCATTTGTAAATGGGAATAATAAATTCTTACTTGCTTTGAGGCAGGGGCTGGGCTTGGTCATCCCGGTGCCTAACCCAAATATACTGAGCATTCTGTGTGCCTCGCTTCATTTACCTTTATCAGTGTTCCCATTCCAGATGAGGCCACTGAGGCCCAGAGAGATGGCATGGCTTGCCCAGGGTCACACAGCTAGAATGTGGTAGAGCCTGATTCCAAACTCAGAGTCCATGCCTCATCCACTCCAGAACACTGCTTCATCCTTCCCTCCACTTCTCAAAAAATGTAGTGTCTACCCATCTTTCCATCGTCTTCATGGGCTCTTAAAGACATAAGACTGTTTTTCCTGGGTGTTTTTAAGCCATCTTTGGAATATACACAGTGATCTCTGGGCTTTCACTCACTGACTAGAACCAAAGTGGGACAAGATTAGAATTGGAGCTTTCCTTTTATTCAAGATTAGATTTGCTGTTCCATCCAGAATAACCTGCTGTTCCCCATCTATACTCCCTGGTTTCAAACAGACCTAAAATTACAAGAGAATTACCTTGCTTTGAAGCAGCTGGTATTTCTGTTTCCTGATGAAAGTAGATACTAGAGAGTGGAACTACCCAGAAACCAGGGGGCGGCATGTTGGCCATACGGGAGGCAAATAAAGCTCGTTTTCTTTTCTTGGCCTTCTTAAAGATGTATCTAATTTGGGGCATTTTTAGTTTGGTTCATCTGTATCTGGAAAGGTTCTTCTTTTCTCCCTAAGTGACATCTCTCTTGAGCGCTTCCCTCTTCTCAAGGTGAGTAATCCCCTCTCCAGCTGTTCGTAATTACTAATTAGTGAACAAAGAGGCTAACAAACAAAATTAGTCCTTGGGCCATAATTTGGGATTGAACCAAAAGGAGAAGAAAGGCCTCAGTGTGCTTTTCTTTCCCCCCTAAAAAAAGAAAACAACAAAACATAACACATTTGCCCTCGGTAATTTGTCATAGTCACATCTGAGTTGTCCGTAGGCTGCATATTCACACCATATGAGGAGAGGTTGCAGGTGATGGCTTACCTCCTCAGCAGTGGAGGGGCCCCAGACAGGTGCTTCACAGAGCATGCCTGGCGTCATCATGGGATGGAGAAGGAATGAGCTGCCATTCTTTAGAAGAGGTAAGCTCCATCCTACCCATCTGCTCATCCATGCTGGCTCAGGGGAAGGGGTACTCTTCCCATTCTGTCTCTTTCTGTCTCGTTCTCATCTTCAGTATACCCAGTACAGAAAGAGATATAGGCATTCATATTCCACTTACATCATCTCTTTGAAACCTCGTTACTGCTCTTTCCATTTATTGGCCAAGACATTGAGGCTAAGATCTACACACTTCCTCAGAGAGACACCTAATAAGTAGCAGTACTAGGAATTAACTGTGGTCTCAAGATTCAGTGCCCATAGCCTTAGGAATTTACAACTAATAAATGCCAATTTCATTGGGAAGACCAAAATAGCATATAAGAAAGGATTTAAGAAGAGAGAAGTGCTAAATTATGAGCTACTAAATACACTTGGCTTTCTAGAAGCTGCACAATCCAGGTTAACCACAAAGAGGTGGGTGGTCTGTGAGTGGGAGAACAGTACACTCACCTGCTTGGCTGTTCTGTGAGATCACCTCTCAGGAAATATTTAGAACTCGATACCCACTTTCTAACTTCCTCAGCAAAGTCCCACCATCTCTTTCCTTGCTGGGAAAGTGGGATAATTGTTCTAGGCCCCTCGAGGCTGCAGAGGCAGATTTTTTTTCTCAATTTCCCTGCCCTTCTGCTCTCTCTCTTACCCCCTGCTATTTTCCTTTGCATCCTACTCTCTGTCTAGCTTCTTCCTCCTTCCTCCTGGCTGGCTGATCTCTCATATCATTGACTTGAGAAAGTTTTGCATCCCTTAAAAACCTTCTCCAAAGTGAATTTATGCTATGATGAGTGGCTGTCACCAGGGCTGCTGATGACCCACCCCTTCCCTTGACTCTGGCTCCCACATTCTATTCTGTTTTCTGCCACTTCTCCATTGCTGAGTCCCAGCCTGCCGAGTTCCATCACCAAGATCAACAGCAAAGCTAAGCAGTCCTTCCCGCTGTTTGGGTGGGCCATCAAGTAAGCCATCAGTCCTGTAGACTCACCTTGTCTCTTTAGCAAGCACCCAGAAAACTTTTGGGGTGTGTTGCCATGGAGATGATGGAGTCTTCCTTGTAGTCCCTTCCTTAGACTTTCTTATGCAACCTGCCTCTTTCCGGAGTGCTGGGATGCTACAGGGAGGTTTCTTAAATTAATCCTGTCAAAATAGCCTTCGAGTTCTTTTGGAGCAGGGATTTTTTTTTTTTTTTTAATCTCACAAGACACAAACTGTTCAAGGGAAGAACTGGGAACAAAGACAGCTCAAGAGGACCGGAGGGCACTTGGAGAACATTTAGAGGAGAGCGTGGAAATGATTGATGGGCTGGGAAGTGGGACCACAGCACAGGGGTGAGAGGCAGGGGCTGACTTAACTGGGAGAAGAGCAGGCTGACAAGTGACCTAGTAGCAGGGTTCAAGTTTGTGGAATGTTAGGATATGGAGGCTGGTGATTAGCTGACTCCCCATCACCACCAGAGAAGGCAAGACATTTAAAGAGGCAGGAAGGGGAGGGGAGCATGGAGCTGCTGGAGGAACTGCTGGCCAGAGTGTGGTGAACACAGAGAGAGGGTGGGTCGTGGGTCTCCCTACCTGGTGTCTTCCCCTATGAGCCAGGCACTGGTGGTGCAGGTGGTGGAGCATCTTGCCCAGAGGCTCCCAGTCACTCATGCTGTGATCAGCACCTGGATGGCAGCATTGGCATCTCTCCACACATGTTCAGAATGCAGTTTTCTGGGCCCCACCTACATCTCCTGGTTCAGAATTTCTGGATGGGAAAGTCCAGGAGTCTGTTTTTAATAAATTCTTCCAGAGGAATCTTAAGAGATTCATTGAGAACCAAGAGGCTAGTATATGGAAAAAGAGAAAATACCTCCTCAAATTCCTCTTGTCCCCTTCAGCATCCAGCATGGTCTTTCACCACCCATAAGCCTTTCCAGAACCCAGACTACAGATGCCCTCGTAGCTCCGCCCAGTGTCCCTACTGGCTACCTTGCAGTGGGCCCTCTCTGGGGCTCAGGAGCCTGGTGCCTCTTCTCAGGCATGGGCACGAAGCTGCTAGAAGAAATGCTCATCCCACCTTTTTATTCCTGACTTTGCTGACAGTGACTGGAGTCTAGGCAGTAGCTTTGTAGAGTTAGCCAGGACCAAGGAGTCCCAGAAAAACCCCACCACTGCATCAGGTGGCTGGCGTGCAAATGGGCTGGGAGCCAAGAGACGACCCCTCCTGCTGGAAAGCAGGTCATCTTTCCTCCTCTGGTCAGGTGTCCTCCTCTGGAAATGGAGAAGGCTATAGATGGTCTCCAAAGTCTGTTCTTTCTGTCTGTACTGGCCATTTGAGGAGTTGGATTTCATAAGGAATTCTTGAAGAATGTATAATCCTGGGTTCAGTGCCGTATTCAGAGTGCAGTGGTTCAAATGTGGTGATTTTTTCCCTTTTACATTATTTGCCTTGGGGAGCTAGGATGGATAAGGAAGAATATACCAATATGCCTGTTCCCAGTTAGCTTGTGTGAGGCTGCTGCTCACCACATGTGACTGTGGGCATGTTTCTTTCACTTGAAGGCAGATTACCAAACTACAGATCCTGTTCTTTGGCTTTGGAACAGATTTTTGTGTTTTAAATGTGGCGCCTGTAATCAAAGAGTACTGTTCATAGGAAGTAAAGGAATGTTGTGGGGAAGGATCATTATTTCATGGCCTTATTTGTTTTATTCCTGCTGAGTTCTAGACTGCAGTGGTATTTTAAAAAAAGAAGAAGACGAATAAGAAGCTCCAATGGCAATTATTAACTTTGCTTCTGAGGTGTTGGAGACTAGCCACATCCTGGTACTTGAAAAAAAAATAATGAAATTTTGGTATAAGACAAATTACTAGTTTTCTACCACAGAATTTAGTCCAGCTTTCCTCCTTAGGAACTGAACCTTGATTTTCACCTGGCACATTGCAACCTAGACTGAAAAGACTGTGTTTTCCAGTCTCCTGTAAGGCTTGGTGGCAATTTCTGGCCAATGAGAGATATAAACTAAAGTACTGTATGTGGTAACTTAATAAAACCTCCTTTAAGGGAGAGGGATGAGCCCTTTTTCTTCTTTCTTTTCTCCTTCCTGTTTTCTGGAATGCAGTTGTAATGGCTGGAATTCCAGCAGCCACGTTGACTGTACAATGGAAGCGAAGCATTGCTGATGGCAAAGCATAGTCTCAATGACCATGAAGCTGCCATCCCAGCCCATCTCCCTTTAGACAGAGACTTGAGAGAAAAATAAAGCCACTCTTATTTTTTGTTTCATTTATGCAGCTGGAAAAGACATAGGAAAGGGCACAGTTTCTAAAGTCAGACTGGTTGTGACATGCAAGTCTGCCTCTGATTAATCATGACCTTGAGCATGTTATCCTCTTGATTTTCAATTTCCTCATTTGCAAATTAGAATAACAATCTCGGGGCACCTGGGTGGCTCAGTCGGTTAGGCGTCCAACTTCAGCTCAGGTCATGATCTCACAGTTCGTGAGTTCAAGCCCCTGTCGGGCTCTGTGCGGACAGCTCAGAGCCTGGAGCCCGCTTCGGATTCTGTGTCTCCCTCTCTCTCTGCCTCTCCCCCACTCACGCCCTGTCTCTCTCTGTCTTTCAAAGATAAATAAATGTTAAAAAAATTAAGAAAGAAAAAAGAATAATAATCTCTACCTCGCAGGCTATTCATAGGTATTAGATACCATATTTATAAGGTATCCCATTTAGTACCTAGCACATCGTAGATGGTTAAAAGTAGCAGCTATGTGTATGTGTATGTGTATGCGTGTGTATCCATCTGGCCACAGACACTGTGCCATGTTCTGGAGGTGTATAGATAAATACAGTATACCCCTGCTCTCACTCGCAGGCTCGGGAGAGAATCTTGGTGTCATAGCCGGGGACCCAGTCATAAAGTATGTGCATGTCTGCATGCCACGATGCAGACTTAGGTGATCTTAGTGTACACATCAGCGATTGAAGAGTGCTCTCTTGCAGTGAGGCCTTTGGTCTTTGCTCACTTGGACTTGCTACTTGGGATACTCTTCCCTCTCCTTTACTCCTCTGAATCCTGCCTATTTTTATGGCCCATTGACATCCTTTCTCTTCCATGTCTAAACTATTGCAGCCATTCCTTGATTTTTACTGAGTTTGTCTCAGCAAAGACCACAAAGTTAGGGCTTAACATATTCTCTTACTAGGTGTGTACATCTGTGTTCATGTGCAGGTATGCTTGTGCGTGTGTGTGCATGTATATGCACCCATCATTTCCAGCTGGACTATGATCTTCTTAAAGGTAGAGACCAGGTTTTAGAATTCTTTTTATGTGGAATATATAGTAGGTGCTCAGTAGTGTTATTGAGAAAGCAGAGTTCTACAGGTTAAGAACTTTTTTCCCTGTGAGAGCTGTGTCAGGCTTGTGGTCCTTCTCAGTCTCCTGTGACTGCAGACTGTGTAATGAAGCAGAAAGGGAAAGAGCGAAGAGGATGAGGGATGGCTTGGCTCAGAGGTGAACACATCACCTGGCCCAGGCTCTGAGCCCAGGGGCTAGGGCAGCTTCGCCAGGCAGACACAGGGGAGACTTTCTCCTCCCCAGGTAGGAACTGGATGATAAGAGACGGTTTCTCACCCTAAGGAAACTTCTTCATAAAAATTTTCTTCATCAAAACCCTCCCAGTAGCTGTAACATGCTGTTAGTCATATGTGATGATGGCCCAGGGGCGAGTAGGTGTCAGGCATTTTAGATGAACTGTCTCTTTCTATTAGGAGCGAAATCTTGAAATCCCATATATTCATATTTCAGCTCTCAAGGGGTTATGACCCTCGGCCTAAGAGCCACCTCTGATTCTTCTTGCCCCTTGTCTTGCCTGCCCATTATCTGACTCATAGCATTGTCTATCCCCAGGAGTTACCTGTGAGGATCAGGAGACAAGCTGCCTTGGAGGGTTTCCAGTTCTAGAAACCTTAGCTGATCTGATAATACACTGGGAATATCTTATAAAACACAGAATTATCCTTTCCCCCCCTTTGTCATTTTTATATTTCTATTTTTATAAATCCCACATTATTTTGACCTGTCTCAACTAATACCATAGTCCATTCCAAATAACTTCCTAACCTGTACTAACAAAACCAGTTAGGGCTGTCAGAATAAATGTGTATTATCTGGCTCCTTCTCATCCCTTCTCGGTGAGGTCTTTCTCAGACTGCTGGGGTGCTCAATGGACAGGTACTTTCAGAGTGCCCTCCGTATGTCCCACATTAGGGTCCTCACTCTACCCTCCCCATCTCCTTTCCAGAATTGTCTTCTTCCCTTCCCCCCTCCCTTCCTCCCTTCCTCCCTTCCTCCCTCCCTTCCTCCCTCCCTCCCTCCCTTCCTTCCTCCCTTCCTCCCTCCCTTCCTTCCTCCCTTCCTCCCTCCCTTCCTTCCTTCCTTCCTTCTTTCCTTCCTTCCTTCTTTCCCTCTGTGAAAGAATAGACATGATGTGTATGTGGAAGGCTGAGGAGGATAGCCTGGGAGTTCTCTTTCAACCTGAGAGTCCTCGTCTTCCTCATCTCAATGTGGATGAGTTCTGGGTCTTCTTCAAGGGCAGCCCTAACCCATCAGTCAGCTGTCTGAACCCCAGCCCCAGAATCCCTGTTTCTGGTATGAGTTCTCAACCTAAACAAGAAGGGAGATCAGAGTGAAGGCTGTTGCCCCTCCTTGTAGCTCATTTTCTTCTGTAATCATTGTGATTCTGAAGGTCTGTAGGTGAATATATATAAGAATAAAGAAAATTGATCAGAAATATTAATACAAAAGGGAAAATGCAATTTGTGGAGGATGCTGAGACCGCATGTGGGCTTCTGTAGGAGGCAAGGAGAATAGGAAGTGAGACTGGCCTTCAGGCTAGAGGCACTACAACAAATACAGTTACAGAGGAATTGAACAAATGCATTTACAATATCTCCCTGAATTAAAGAGTTAAAGTCTGCGTTTACCAATTTTATCCTAATAGTGGAAGAACCGCCTGATATTTTCTTAGTTTTTGACAGTATGCTCAGTGAAATTATGGAATGTGTATAGGGGCCAAAGAAGGCAAACATTTTGATTTTCTAAAGTCCAGAGGCTCTAGAAGAGTAAACTTGATGTTACTCCATGGCAGACTCTTAGAATAGATTCCCTAAAAGATAGCATATGTGTGCCTTAGAAAGAAATCAGTAATTTTAGGAACACACTGAATTAACTAGGTTTTCTTAGTTGGGGGATTACTAGGCTTGGATCAAAAGGATACCTAAGATAGTGTTGATTTCAATAAGGCATTTGGAACATCTATCATAATTTCTTCATGGAAAAAAAATGTGGAAAATAAGTTGTGATTGACTGGCCAACTCTGATCAAAGAATGTGGTTTAACAGATTGATGCCAGTTTGGAGAGGGGCCTCCAGTTCAATGCCATGGTGCCCAGACCCAGTCAACATGTGTATCATTGAAACTGAAAAAAGGAAACATCACATTTGTTGAAGACACAAAATTGGGAGAGATGACTAATGCCATAAGTAGAAAAAAATATTTACAAGATCCATGCTGGCTCCTTACTTAACATGGCAGGAGACCAAACATGCTTGATATGCTTCCTAAGAACTTCCAAATAAAATACCCATAAACATACCAACAAGTTTAAAATTGGCAATCACATTCTAAATTATGGAGTAGTTAAGAGCATACATCAAAAAGCAAGTGGAATTCTTACCAGTGGGACTGGATGGCTTGAGAGGCACATTGCTGGCCTGCATTCCACACATCTACCTATTGACAGTCCCCAAAGAACTGGATTGTTAAATAAGATGTAATTCAGATAGAAAGATATTATAAAGACATATTAAGATACGAAAGGCTTCTGAAAATAAACCATTCATATCTTCCTCCTGAGACAATGAATCAATTAATCCTTAATATCCAGGTGACTGAAATGAATCAACATCAAGGACTCAAGGATAGTATAAAATGGACAATGGTGAACTTGAAACCAATTAAATAGAGCTAGGGTATAATAATTAAGAGCACAGGCTCTGGGAGGCGTCTGGGTGGCTCAGTCAGTTAATTGTCTGACTTCAGCTCAGGTCATAATCTCGCAATTGGCAGGTTTCAGCCCCATGTCAGGCTCTATGCTGACAGCTCAGAGCCCAGAGCCTGCTTTGGTGTCTGTGCTTCCCTCTCTTTCTGCCCCTCCTTGCTAATGCTCTTTCTATCTCAAAAATAAATAAACATTATAAAGAAAAAATTTTTTAAAAGACCACAGGCTCTTGGATCAGAGAGACCAGCAAATGAATCCTAGCTCTACCACTTACTAATTCTAGGACTATACAAGAGTTATTTAGCCTCTATGAATTTCACTGAAAAAATTGGATTTCTATAAGAATTAAGTAGAAAATGTGGATAAAGTGCTTGATGCAGTTCCTGGCACATAAAAAATGCCCAATAAGTTTAGCTTTTATTGATGCTATTAATATCATTAATAAAAATAACTTTGTTAACTGTAATTACAAAATAAAAATTGGAATTATTTTTTAAAATTATATTTTTTATTAATTTTTTAAAATGTTTATTTATTTTTGAGAGAGAGAGAGACAGAGTGTGAGTGCAGGAGGGGCAGATAGAGAGGGAGACACAGAATCTGAAGCAGGCTCCAGGCTCTTATCTGTCAGCATAGAGCCCGACGCAGGGCTCGAACCCACGAACCATGAGATCATGACCTGAGCTAAAGTCGGACACTTAACCGACTCAGCCACCCAGGTGCCCCTAAAAATACTATTTTGAGGAATAATTGTGTGATAAGAAACTTAGTATATAATACAAGGTTAAATTAATAATATTAAAGGAATAGTGCTCAAAGAAATTAAGTATTACATGTGTTTAAAATGTATTAAATATGTCTTTTTTTTTTTTTTACAATATATGAAGTTTATTGTCAAATTGGTTTCCACACAACACCCAGTGCTCATCCCAAAAGGTGCCCTCCTCAATACCCATCACCCACCCTCCCCTCCCTCCCACCCCCCATCAACCCTCAGTTTTTTCTCAGTTTTTAACAGTCTCTTATGCTTTGGCTCTCTCCCACTCTAACCTCTTTTTTTTTTTTCTTCCTCTCCCCCATGGGTTTCTGTTAAGTTTCTCAGGATCCACATAAGAGTGAAACCATATGGTATCTGTCTTTCTCTGTATGGCTTATTTCATTTAGCATCACACTCTCCAGTTCCATCCATGTTGCTACAAAGGGCCATATTTCATTCTTTTTCATTGCCACGTAGTACTCCATTGTGTATATAAACCACAATTTTTTTATCCATTCATCAGTTGATGGACATTTAGGCTCTTCCCATAATTTGGCTATTGTTGAGAGTGCTGCTATAAACATTGGGGTACAAGTGCCCCTATGCATCAGTACTCCTGTATCCCTTGGGTAAATTCCTAGCAGAGCTATTGCTGGGTCATAGGGTAGGTCTATTTTTAATTTTCTGAGGAACCTCCACACTGTTTTCCAGAGTGGCTGCACCAATTTGCATTCCCACCAACAGTGCAAGAGGGTTCCCATTTCTCCACATCCTCTCCAGCATCTATAGTCTCCTGATTTGTTCATTTTGGCCACTCTGACTGGCGTGAGGTGATATCTGAGTGTGGTTTTGATTTGTATTTCCCTGATGAGGAGCGACGTTGAGCATCTTTTCATGTGCCTGTTGGCCATCCGGATGTCTTCTTTAGAGAAGTGTCTATTCATGTTTTCTGCCCATTTCTTCATTGGATTATTTGTTTTTTGGGTGTGGAGTTTGGTGAGCTCTTTATAGATTTTGGATACTAGCCCTTTGTCTGATATGTCATTTGCCAATATCTTTTCCCATTCTGTTGGTTGCCTTTTAGTTTTGTTGATTGCTTCCTTGGCAGTGCAGAAGCTTTTTATCTTCATGAGGTCCCAATAGTTTCTTTTTGCTTTTAATTCCCTTGCCTATGGGGATGTGTCAAGTAAGAAATTGCTACGGCTGAGGTCAGAGAGGTCTTTTCCTGCTTTCTCCTCTAGGGTTTTGATGGTTTCCTGTCTCACATTTAGGTCCTTTATCCATTTTGAGTTTATTTTTGTGAATGGTGTGAGAAAGTGGTCTAGTTTCAATCTTCTGCATGTTGCTGTCCAGTTCTCCCAACACCATTTGTTAAAGAGACTGTCTTTTTTCCATTGGATATTCTTTCCTGCTTTGTCAAAGATTAGTTGGCCATACTCATCTTTGTTGTCTAGTTCTGGGGTTTCTGTTCGATTCCATTGGTCTATGTGTCTGTTTTTGTGCCAATACCATGCTGTCTTGATGATGACAGCTTTGTAGTAGAGGCTAAAGTCTGGGATTGTGATGCCTCCTGCTTTGGTCTTCTTCTTCAAAATTCCTTTGGCTATTCGGGGCCTTTTGTGGTTCCATATGAATTTTAGGATCGCTTGTTCTAGTTTCAAGAAGAATGCTGGTGCAATTTTGATTGGGATTGCATTGAATGTGTAGATAGCTTTGGGTAGTATTGACATTTTGACAATATTTATTCTTCCAATCCATGAGCACGAATGTTTTTCCATTTCTTTATATCTTCTTCAATTTCCTTCATAAGCTTTCTATAGTTTTCAGCATACAGATCTTTTACATCTTTGGTTAGATTTATTCCTAGGTATTTTATGCTTCTTGGTGCAATTGTGAATGGGATCAGTTTCTTTATTTTTCTTTCTGTTGCTTCATTATTAGTGTATAAGAATGCAACTGATTTCTGTACATTGGTTTTGTATCCTGCAACTTTGCTAAATTCATGTATCAGTTCTAGCAGACTTCTGGTGGAGTCTAAATATACTTGTCTTAATGAGGGGAGCCATGAGTTACAGTTTTGTTTTAGACTTCTTAAGTTATAGAAGCTTTTGTTGCATATGTATGTAATAAGTGTAAAGGTTAAAAAATCAGGTTTTTTTTTAACTCTCATTAAAAAAAAAAAAAACACCAAGAGGCTAAAATGTAGTCTGTGAAACAAAAAATGAGAAAATAAACATACACAAAAATGTCCAGAAGCATAAAACAAAATGGCCAAAGATATCAATGGTGGTAAAATATGTAAAAGTGGGTTAAATGTTCTTGTTAAAAGTCTAAAACTCTCAAATTTAGAAAATAAAACCCAATCATATTCTTGTACAGACTCACTACACACAAATGATACAGAAAGACTAAAAATAAAATTAATGAATTAGAAAATAATACAAGAGTGGATTTGATAGCTACTGCTGTGAAATAAAAAAATTGTATGACCTCTATAAAGTTTATAAATAAAAAATAAAAAGGAAAACAATAAGGAAGCATAAAAGGAAAACAATAAGGAAGCATAATATATACAAAGGAAATTTTAAGGTTAAGAGAATGGGTGACATTAATAGTTGTATGCTAAAATATTTGAAAATTTCAATTGCAACTTTATGGAGAAATTAAAGTTTCAACTTCAGATAATTTTTTCCAAAACACAGAGAAGGAACATAAATAAAGTTTAAAAAAAATTTAGTAAAAGCAGCATTATCTTGAAAAAATTGTCACACATAGAGAAAAAAAAATTATTGCAATCTTATGTATGTACACAGATGAAAAATAAATTGAATCCAGTAGATTCATAATTTGGTAGGATATATTCAGTGAACTGAAAAACTATTTGATATTGGGAAATGTATTACTATAATATATCACATTAGTGAATCAACTAAAAAAATAATGCATCATGCAATAAAATCCAATATCTATTTTATTTTATTTTATTTTTATTATTATTATTATTATTATTATTATTATTATTATTATTATTTTAGATAAAAGGCATTGGCTGATTTATTTCCACCCAAAGTATTTCAACATATTAATGGAGTTTTTAAAGTGTAACCTTTTGGCTGTGTTTTTATTTTTATTTTATTTTTATTTTATTTTATTATTTATTTATTTTTTGTATCAAATTTATAGTCAAATTGGTTTCCATACAACACCCAGTGCTCATCCCAACAGGTGCCCTCCTGAATACCCATTGCCCACCCTCCCTACCCTCTCACCCCCCATCAACCCTCAGTTTGTTCTCAGTATTTAAGAGTCTCTTATGGTTTGTCTCCCTCCCTCTCTAACCTTTTTTCTTTCCTTCCCCTCCCCCATTGTCTTCTGTTAAGTTTCTCAGGATCCACATTAGAGTTAAAACATATGGTATCTGTCTTTCTCTGTATGACTTATTTCACTTAGCATAACACTCTCCAGTTCCATCCACGTTGCTACAAAAGGCCATATTTCATTCTTTCTCATTGCCATGTAGTATTCCATTGTGTATATAAACCACAATTTCTTTATTCACTCATCAGTTGATGGACATTTGGGCTTTTTCCATAATTTAGCTATTGTTGAAAGTGCTGCTATAAACATTGGGGTACAAGTGCCCCTATGCATCAGCACTCCTGTATCCAATCCATTTTAAATAAACTCACTATGGGGGCACCTGGGAGGCTCAGTTGGTTAAGCATCTGACTTCAGCTTAGGTCATAATCTCATGGTTCATGGGTTTCAGCCCCACGTCAGACTCTGGGCTGACAGCTCGGAGCCTGGAGCCTGCTTTGGATTCTGTGTGTCCCTCTCTCTGTTCCTCCCCCACTCGTGCTCCATCTCTCTTTGTCTCTCAAAAATATAAATGTTAAAAATAAATAAATAAATTCAGTGTACTAGAAATTGTATGATACTTAACATAATTTTTTTAAAAAGTATCTCAAACCAACAGCAAACATTTAGTGATGAAACCCTGGAGGTGTTTTCTTTAAAATCAAGAACAAGAAAGAGATGTTCACTAGAACCATTGCTAATTCACATTGTAAAGGGTCTAGAGGATGCAACAAAGTAGGAAGTGGAGAAGAGGAGATAAAATTGTCAATATTTGTAATCAATGTGATTATAGTCCTAGAAAGTCCAACTAAAAGTGGTTAAGATTAATAAAAGCACCTGGAGGTGGCTGGATATGACATAAATACTTTAAAAATCTATAGCTTTTTTTATCTATCCAAAATTAAATACATGAGACTATATGACAAATGTAACTGAAAGTCATAGACCATTGTTTGAATAAATGGGATCATGGAAAGAGTGAACACTGTGGAAATTCCAGATATTTTCAGATTAATTCATAACTTTTATTCCATTCAACAATCCAGGGTAGTTGGGCAGGGGAGAGTTGGAGGTAGTGGGAAGAAGGGGAGCACTTGACAAAAGTAATTCTAGAATTTATTTGGAGGAATAAACAGGCAGAATTTACCAATAAAAACATGTAGAGAACAAATGTCCATCAACTGATGAATGGATAAAGAAATTGTGGTTTATATACACAATGGAATACTACGTGGCAATGAGAAAGAATGAAATATGGCCTTTTGTAGCAACGTGGATGGAGCTGGAGAGTGTGATGCTAAGTGAAATAAGCCATACAGAGAAAGACAGATACCATATGGTTTCACTCTTATGTGGATCTTGAGAAACTTAGCAGAAACCCATGGGGGAAGGGAAAGAAAAAAAAAAGAGGTTAGAGTGGGAGAGAGCCAAAGCATAACAGACTGTTAAAAACTGAGAACAAACTGAGGGTTGATGGGGGGTGGGAGGGAGGAGAGGGTGGGTGATGGGTATTGAGGAGGGCACCTTTTGGGATGAGCACTGGGTGTTGTATGGAAACCAATTTGACAATAAATTTCATATATTGAAAAAAAAAACATGTAGAGAACACTAGTGAGGAAAGGATCTTTTCTATATAAAAAAAATATAATACTATCATTAAATAGAATAGTATAGGTAAAGGAATCCACAGGTAGAGCAGTGAAACAAACCAGCTAGGAAACAAACTCTGGTAATATTTACTGGTGTATAGAATAAAATTTTTGAACAGAAATGTCCAAAATAATTAGTGTAATAGCATCATTTTCTTTTATTTATTTATTTTTTTTAACTTGTTTTATTTTTTATTTTTTAAAATTTACATACAAATTAGTTAGCATATAGTGCAACAATGATTTCAGGAGTAGTTTCCTTAGTGGCCCTTGCCCATTTAGCCCGTCCCCCATCCCACTACCCCTCCCGTAACCCTCAGTTTGTTCTCCATATTTATGAGTCTCTTCTGTTGTGTCCCCCTCCCTGTTTTTCTATTATTTTGGTTTCCCTTCCCTTATGTTCATCTGTTTTGTCTCTTAAAGTCGTCATATGATTTTTGTCTTTCTCTGACTAATTTCTCTTAGCATAATACCGCCTAGTTCCATCCACGTAGTTGCAAATGGCAAGATTGCATTCTTTTTGATTGCCAAATAATACTCCATTGTATATATCTACCACATCTTCTTTACCCATTCATCCATCGATGGACATTTGGGCTCTTTCCATACTTTGGCTGTTTTTGATAGTGCTGCTGTAAACATGGGGATGCATGTGTCCCTTTGAAGCAGCACCCCTGTATCCCATGGATAAATGCCTAGTAGTGCATTTGCTGGGCTGTAGGGTAGTTCTATTTTTAGTTTTTTGAGGAACCTCCATACTATTTTCCAGAGTGGCTGCACCAGTTTACATTCCCACCAGCAGTGCAAAAGAGATCCTCTTTCTCCGCATCCTTGCCAACATCTGTTGTTGCCTGAGTTGTTAATGTTAGCCATTCTGACAGGTGTGAGGTGGTATCTCATTGTAGTTTTGATTTGTACTTCCCTGATGATGAGTGATGTTAAGCATTTTTTCATGTGTCAGTTGGCCATCTGGATGTCTTCTTTGGAGAAGTGTCTATTCGTGTCTTTTTCTCATTTCTTTACTGGATTATTTGTTTTTTGGGTGTTGAGTTCGATAAGTTCTGTATAGATTTTGGATTATATATGTGGATTTTTAAATCAATTTGACTAGTAAAAGAGAAATGCAAATTAAAACAAGGTACCATTGTTTTACTTATTAAATTGACAAGCATTTATTTTAAAACATAGTATATTAGCCAAAGTTTTGGTAAAATGGGTTCTCATATACTATGGTAGAAATAGAAAAATTTGTAATCTTCCTGGAAATGATTTATACAAATTATATACAATTTGTATATAATTTATATAAATTGTATATAACTTATACAAATACATCTAGGTCTTTCAAATGTTTCTATCCTTTCACCAGTAACTTTCCTTATAGGAATCTAGGCTAAGAAAATAATTGGGCAAAGATTTATATTTATGTACAATGATGTTCATTGCAGCATTATGTATAACAGCAAAAAAAAATGGACATAAGCTAACATCAAAGGGGAATGTTTAAATAAATTGTGTTATAATTTATGTGACGAGCTAATAAAAATGATGTTTTTAAAGCTTGCAAGTCAAAATGTTCATTGTGCATTAATAGTAGGATATAAAACATACGGACAGCATAATAACAGAGATTAAAAGGAAAATAAATATGCATAATATCACATTTTCTATACTCTATAAAAATAAACTCAGTAATCTATGAATAAAAGTTCTGGACCACAACTAATGAGATCAATTTATTATTAGAAATGTAAAGTTCTACATTCAAGCTCAAAAAAAAAAAAGATAGAAAAGGAACAGGACTGATTTAACTTATGGGAAAAAAACAGGGGCTTTAGTTGCTCACATGCTTGGTGATGTGATTGTAACCAAAAAAAAAAAAAAGACCAGGGTTGCCTTGATGGTAGGCTTTGGTGTCCAGGTTATGGGAACAACAGTCCCTTCTCCTCTGTACAGGTCAAAGCACATCTTGAGCATGGCTCTCCATGTTTCCAGGGGCCAAGGGGATTCCTCATTTTGTCTTGGTCACATTCAGTGAGTGAAACCAGAGTAGCCATCTGGAAACCATGTTACATAAGGACCTGTGCGGGGCCAAGGGACATTTTGCCTAGAGAGGAGAATATTTAGGGGCAATGTAATAGCTGATTTCAATTACATGAAGAGGCTGTCACAGGAAGAAAAATTAGGCTAATTTGAAGGGGCGTCAAGAAGCAGAACTAGTTCTTGGGGAGGAGTTAAATGGAGACAGATTTTAGAACAATGTAAGGTCTGAGTTATAACAATTAGATGTGTGAACAAACATGATCTCATCTTGAAAAGTGGTAAATTGTTCGGGACAATAAAAGCTGAACAACTCTTGTTGAGGAGTGATCATCAAAGACTTCACTGAGCAGAAATTGGCCTAGAAGCCATTGAAAGACCATTTCAACTGTAAGAGTCTGTAATTTCATCAATGACTGGAGGTCTCAGTGGGCAGAAAAAAAAACAAACATTCAATGTTACACAGATTCTCAAGCCAGTGGTTCTCAACCTTTGCCATGCAACAGAATCATCTAATCTGTGAAAAACAGATTGTGGGGCCCTACCCCCACAGTTTCTTATTCAGTGGGTCTGGGGTGGGACCATGGAATCTATATTTCTAACAAGCTTCAGGTGATGCTGATGCTACTGGTCCAGAGACTACACTTTGAAAACCACTGCTTGAGGTCACTAGTAACAAATAAGGAGGTTTTATTGAGCCTATAGTCTAATGATATAAAAATCCTAGCATCACTATATGGCATATAAAAGATACATGCTAAGTAATTACTGATTCTCTTATCTATAACTCTTGAACTGTATTGTTGAAATTTGTGGAATTAAATTACAGGCTCTTCAGAGATCTGAATGGATCCACATTCATATCCTGATGACAGGACAGCCGTATCAGCAGGCCAAATAAATTGATGTGGATCATTAAAAGTCTGTAAGAGAAGCAAGTGCTGCGATTTTCTTCTACTCTTCTATTTTTAGCTGTTCTACATTGTGGGGAAGTTCACTGTCACTTAGAAATTCATGAAGGAACTATAAAGTGTTGGTCTTGGACTTCAGAATGGCTCACAATTAGCTTTTCTGGATTTTGTCTTCTTGGTTTGTTGTTTATGGTTTGTTGTTTTCTTGACCCTGGAAGAAAGCCCTCCTCGGTGAAACATGTTGCTATGATTACAGCACAGTTTATGACCTAGAAAGCCAGAGATGGGCTCCAAAAGTTTGAGGATGCCCCCAGTGTCTCTAAGTAATTCTTTTTTTCAATATTACATTATATTTTATTTTACTTAAATTCAAGTTAAAATATAGTGTAGTATTTGTGTCAGGAGTAGAATTTAGTATTTCATCACTTATATATAACACCCAGTGCTAATCCCAACAAGTGCCCTCCTTAATGCACATCACCCATACCTCTTGTGATTGTCTCCATTCAAAGTGAGCCTCATTTATTTGAGTTTTCAGCTAATCAGTTTAGGAAGAAACAGCCTCCCCCTGGCATCCCCCCAACGCCCCGCCACTGATCTCTTCACAGTTTATGATGTGGAGTGTGAGCAGACTGTGTGCTTAACACACTTTGGAGTCAGTTGTCATGGTGCTGGGGAGGAATCTGGTTCCTATAGCAACATCAGGTTGACTTGTTGCACCTTATACCACAGGCAGATCTTGAGCAGTGGCTTATTTGATCTCAAGTTAATCTGGGAGAGATGGGTATGTGTCATACTGAAAAATGTCCCATTTTCCTACAACTCACCCAGTCCTTCCTGTCTGCTTATTCTCTCATCCATATCATCAAAACTTTTAAAAAAAATAATAAAAATTTCACATGCCCTTTCTTTAACCTACTTAAAAAACTCCAAAGTATTACTTTAATACCTTCATCAGATTAAGGTGTAGTTTAAACGGTTAATTCCTTTTCTGTACCTTACTGAAACCAGTTCACCCGTTGGCATGCCTTTTCTCTGGCTAGGTCTGTCCAGCTACTTAGGGGGGCTGTACATTTACTTACCAGCATTCATTTTTATTTTCCCCCTTTTTTCTTCTTTAGTCTTCTCTAACTTCCTTTGGATCCTTCCTTTCTTCCCTGGTGTGCTAGAATTTTCTGGTATTGGAACTTTGATTGCAATACTTAGGAAATTTGGCCATCAATTTTGGTTATACTGAGGTTTTTATTGTGATGGCAGTCATTGTTTTTACCCTTTCCTGCTTTCACGTTATTTGTGGCTCCCATTGGAGCCTTCCTAAATTCTCCATGCCTTCCTAAGCTCTGCTTGTTTTCCTGTGATTGGGAACTGGGTGTTATTGTTTGTTTGTTGACAACTGTGCAACAGGCTGATGTGTCAGGTAGGCTGCCAGAACATGACCTTCCAGGCCACCAACCCTCCACTTCTCACTGTAGCGCATCCCAGCCCCTACCATGTTGCCTTTGGAGGCCCAGGCTGTCAGGTGGGCATCAGTCAGGGCTCCCCTGCAACTCACACCAATGTAGGTCCCCAGCTTCACGGTTTGTCCTCCACTCCTGTGTCCACTCCAGAGCAGGGTCCTTAGCCATTCATTTAGCATCCAAAGAATACTAATAGAGGTAATAACCATAGCTGTAGGAATGACACATTGGTGTTAGGTGATAAATAAACCATCTCCCGCCAGCGTCAGCCCTACTGCATCCAGCCAGCACAGTTGGAAAAGCAAACCACAATGTTGAAAGTCATTCCTTCAGTCTCCAAGTCACGCATCCAGTAGAAGCTGGACTCTTGGAGTGCTGGGTGGTTCTACATCAGGGTCTGTGGCAGGACAGCCTCAGAGTTTGGCATCATTGTTGGGGAATCAGGCATAAAAACAATAACATGCTTTCAGTGACGATTGATGCTTTAATTTTTACAAAACCTTTGGAGATAAGATTATTATACCATTTTCCAGATGGGGAAACTGAGAAAGGATAAGTGGTTTATCCAAAGTCACCCAGCTAAGAAAGAGTCAGAGCTAAAGCATAACCCAGGTCCAAGATTCCCGTCTCACATCTACTCTTCTCTCTGGGCCACGGTTGTGTTGAGCAGCCACCCAAGAAATGGCACGGCTGAGACACTGCCGAAGAAGGACAGTGTCTGCCCTGTGGGCCACCTCAGCAAGCTGCGTTGGCTGGAGACATGTTGGGCACAGGCAGGGCTCAGCCTCAGAAACTTCTGATGAAAATGACAGCTGGTGTGATGGCCTGGCTGGGGTATGGCCCAGCCTGGAGCTCCTGTGGGACCTCAAGCCAGAGCATCTTCCATAAGCAGACCAAGTCTTAGCTTTCTTACTACAAAGTGAAAGAGTTGGATTAGGAGTCCTTAAACTCATGTTCATTTATATCATTCTATGACTTAGGAAGCTGTTTGTTGGTGATCAGATGTTTCCTTTTTAAGGTATTTTCAGCTTCCCATTTATAGTCAATATTGAGTTGTTCCCTGTGGGTGTGTCCAGGCCCCTGCTGCCTCTCCTCTCCACACATCACACCATAAGGATGCTTTTTATTGTTGTTGTTATTGTCATTGTTTTTATTATTATTATTATTATTATTTTATTATTATTATTATTATTATTATTATTATTATTATTATTTGAGAGAGAGAGAGTGTGTGTGTGTGTGTGAGCGGGGAAGAGGGGCAGCAGGAAAGAGAGAGAGAATCTCAAGCAGGATCACACTCACTGTGGAGCTCAGCACAAGGCTCATTGTGGGGCTTGATCCCATGACCTTGGGATCATGACCCGAGCCAAAATCGAGAGTTGGATGCTCAACTGGCTGAGCCACCCAGGTGCCCCTATTTTTGTTATTATTAAATTGAGTCCTTGCCTTAGCATTTTCTTAATGTGCTAGGTAGGGACAGTGGCTTTCTGGCAGTGGTGACCTAGTCAGTACAGAGCCTTTAGCCCTACTGGTGTTGTCTAGAGCTCACCAGTTAACTCCCAGGCCAACTGCACTTGAAAGTGTTGACCCAGGCCACATGGACTGAGAGCTGTCTTCTCTCCCAAGTCATGTTCTTTTCACATCGGAGGACTGTAAAAGATTAAACCAACCTAGAAACTGTCAGAGAAGAACCAAACCACCAAGGGAGCAAATGAGAAGGAACGAGAAGTGATCCAGGCAGGGTCTGTGCACAATCTACTGCCTAGCTCTGTGCCTGGCACCTGACAAACTAACAGGCGTTCAATAAATATTGGTTGAATTGCCGTCATTGCTCAGGTGATAGGAGCAGCTGAGCTCAAGCAGGGTTTCCCCTTAAGCCTCAGCCTTGGGGAAATGGTACCTTTTTTGTCATTAGAAAGCATATGGCTATTCAGGCTACGCAGGGTTAGAAGTCCAGGCTGGAGCCCCAGCTCTGGACCTGCTGTGTGATGTTAAGCAAGTCGTCGAATTCCAAGCCTTGGACTGTGAGGACAAGCACCCCTTCCTCTCAGACTTGCTGCAAAGTCCTTACAAAATGCACCTGAGCGGGGCGCCTGGGTGGCGCAGTCGGTTAAGCGTCCGACTTCAGCCAGGTCACGATCTCGCGGTCCGTGAGTTCGAGCCCCGCGTCGGGCTCTGGGCTGATGGCTCAGAGCCTGGAGCCTGTTTCCGATTCTGTGTCTCCCTCTCTCTCTGCCCCTCCCCCGTTCATGCTCTGTCTCTCTCTGTCCCAAAAATAAATAAACGTTAAAAAAAAAAAAATTTAAATAACAAAATGCACCTGAGCTTAGGCAAAGAGAACAGGGGTAAGGTCTTACCCACCTTCCCCTACACGTGGCATAGCACTGGCACCTGCCAGGTTCTCAGCAAAACATGGTGGTTGGGTAGATGAAGAGATGGGAGGACAGAGGGACAAATAAGTGAACAAGGAGTGTCTGGGAGCTAGGGCAGACAAACTTCACTTAATCTGAAAGGGTTGTCCTGGATTACTGTAACAGGCCAAGGGCCAGTGGCTTGCTGTCTGTTTCTGCCCAGAGAAGCCCTGGGGAGAAGTGTGGGGGCCTAGATGAATCCAGAAACACTCAGGCACGAAGCTTGAACTGGGATTCTGTTGCTCTGGGCTAAGTAATGCTACATCTGTCGCTAGAAGCAGAAAGGCATACCTTTCTACTCGGAAAACCCCAGCTTCCAGCCTGCTCAACAGAGAAGGGGTGGGAGAAAGTGGCACCCCAAGAGTGTGGAGCACAAAGGCCCAGCACCGAGCATGCTCCACTGCCTGCCTGTCTGGCTGGAGATGGATGACAGTAATCACAGAGACGATAATCTGGCCTTTTCTTCCAGGCCCACCTGCTGCTGCTGTTGTCACGTTCTGTGCTCTGCTGCCATCCTCCGCAGTGGTGGGGCCTACCTCTTGGCAGCCCTGGGGTAATAATTAGGGGTGGGGCAGCTCCCCAGCTGCTGCGATATATTTGAGGAGGAGCCTGGGGAAGAGGCGATGGCTGGGATCCAGCCAACAAAAGGAGAAATTAAATGGGCTGTCCCGGGAACCCACAGTTAGCATTTAAACTCTAGCATGAGCTGTGGGTTTCACCCAAAAAGCAGGGTTTTCGTGAGGGTTTGGACTCCCCCTCCCCCATTCCCTCTGCTACTTGTGAGTACAATTCATTCTGGTGAGGTTGGATGACTCTCAGCAGAACCACTCAGATATGATGCTGTCATGTGTAAGGCTCAGAGGCTGGGCCTGAGGCTTCCAAGACATCCCATGCAGTGCGAGGATAAACACACTGACAGAAAACAAATGAGTGTGGCTTCAACATTGCCCCCATCGCCCCTGACCCATTCACAGCCCAGATGGCAGCCCAGTCCACAAGGAACTTACTGTCTAGTACAGCCTTCCTTGCTGAGTGCCCTCAGCCTACATTCTGCAGGCCATCAACATGTGTGGCAGGACCCAAATTTAGAGGGAATTAGGATTTTGTTTCATTTACTGTCTGTGTCATTCAGACTGCCATATTGGTTGTGGGGAGAGAGCCAGGAAATATTGATAAATACAGGCACAGGTACTGTGCACTGAGCACATCCTGTGTTCTTTATGTCATGTCATCCACACCACATGCTTAAAAGATAGGGTTGTATTATTTCCATTGTACAGCTGAGTAATGTGGGGGCCACAAACATTTCATGCCGGCCCAAGTTCAAAACCAAGTGTGCCGGACTCCTAGACTTCTTTCTATTTTTCTGTGCTGTCCAGAACATGACCCAATGTCTCCCTTAATAGAATTGCAGAATTTTACCACCTCTCCCATGTGGAAAAACCCTGTGAAAGAAGGTGGGGCCTCCAAATGAGCTCCTGGAGCCCAAGAGCTGAGTAAATGGGACTTGCCAAGGAACCCCATGCTCCTGAGCCATGAAGAGGGTGGAGGCGGGGGTAAGAGCCCTTGGCACAGCTGAGCTGTTACTTCTTTTCAGCCAGGAGCTCAATGAAATCATTTGCCCTCTTTTGGACTTTAGCTTATTCCAGAAATGACGATGACAGAAGAAATAATACAATTAATGATCGCAAGAGGGTTAATAACTGCATGGGAACAAATGAAGCACAAGGTCTTGGGAATGGACTCCACAGGTAGAAACAGCCTCAGAAATACCAGTTGGGAAAATAGAAAGCAGCTTGAAGGGAATGGTCTCAGTGTCCCAAGGGATGCA
This sequence comes from Leopardus geoffroyi, assembly GCF_018350155.1. Taxonomy (NCBI): domain Eukaryota; kingdom Metazoa; phylum Chordata; class Mammalia; order Carnivora; family Felidae; genus Leopardus; species Leopardus geoffroyi. The sequence goes on along the minus strand of NC_059341.1, from coordinate 35,287,522 downwards.
TGCCACCCTCCATGTGTACAGTGGCTGGAATGCTTGATGCCCAGGTGAATGGACAGATTCAGGGACTTCGATGTCCTGTGCCAATTATTTTTCCCACAGAATGCCCACCTTCATTGCCCGTGATTCCTCAAGCCATCAAACATAGGCACGTTTGTGCCGACCGGTGTCTACAGAACCATGCCAAGGGCGGGTGGTGGAAACCATCTGCCATATATGCATGGTAAGGGGCACATCTGACCTCTGTGGAGAATTTAAAAACAATAATAAAACTGACAAAGAGCTGGTTTGCTTTCTGTCGCCATTATGTTCTGGCAATTCTAAATAATGTCAGTGATAAAATACTGCCCAGTGGAGCAGGATGCTTCCCCAGCACCCCACCACCACTTTGCATTCCACAGAATCTATACATTTCTCTGTTGGACTTCCTTTGCTTGGCTGCTCTTGGTGTTCAGTTGGTCGGTTGATTTCCTTGTTGGCCAACAGGCCACTGCACTCACTTTCAATTGCCATCCTGGTCAATCCCACGTTAACTACACAAATTTAAAGTTTATTTATTTATTTTAAGGGGGGACAGAGAAAGAGGGAGAGAGAGAATCTCAAGCAGGCTCTGCACTGTCCCCTCCAACGTGGGGCTCAAACCCATGAACCATGAGATCATGACCTGAGCTGAGATCAACAGTCAGGTGTTTAACTGACTGAGCCACCCACTACTACACAAATTTAGGTTGTTTTGTGGTTGTATTTAGGCAACTACCTTGAGAATGATAGGAAACCCCAGGAGAGGAGGAGAACCAGGCGGGAAAATACCGTTTTCCTCTTTTTGTTATTTACTTATAAATGCCACAGAAATATTTCTATTCATTTTGGATTTTTGCAAAGTGCTTTTTTTAAATGGAGACCTAGATCCAGGGCCTATGCTGGTGATGTCCCTTTAAGCAGAGCCAAGGGGGGATGGCATGGCAGGGACGTGTGAAGCTGCAGAGGTACTTGCACCGTACAATTTTCTGGGTCCTGACTGATAAATTATTGTGCGTCTTCCGTGTGCTCTGACATGCAATACAATTTGTCCGTGCAGCAGTGATGATAGGCTGTCCTGGGCTGATAATCAAGAACCCTCTATTTAGCTCCTTCAGCCTTTTGGAGAAATCTTAAGTAACTGTTCGTGTCCCTTTATCAGTTTTCTCTTCCACATTTTAGCATAAGTGGAAAAAGCTTTTAACCTTGAGAATTTTACTCACTTGGGGGCTGGGGGCGAGGAAGATGTGTTGTTAAAAGCGTAAAGGAAGTGGGAGGATCTTGACACTCTCAGCTAGAATGGCTTTTTCTTGGCCTGCCTCATGGCAATGTGAGACTGTCTGGGTCCTAGAGATTGTTCAGTCTGCCTTCACTTTACGGGAAAGGAAGCAAACCCCGTGAGGGAAGTAACTTGCCCAAGGTCATGGGGTGGGTCCGCGGCAGACCCGTCAGGAGGTCAGGTTGAGCCCTGCCACGCACCCCTCGCCCCCATCCCGACCCCAGAGAGGCCTGCACCAGCCCACCATACTTCCCATGGGCTTTGGGCTCCTGACACACCCCTGCACCTGAGGGATGGTCAAGTCAGCTTAAGCATCTGTTCAACACTCTACCCTAGTGGTGGGGTGTCCCTTGCACACTTTCCAGGTAAGAATTATTGGTAATAGGTTGTATAATCATGAAGACAGATGCCACTTTTGTTTCTGTGTAAATTGCTCTATAGCATCTCTATAGTCTAACCCCACCTTGTGTAAAACAGGCTTTGGCATTTGTATGCCACTTTTTGGATTTAGTTTTACAAGCCTTAACACATGAAGCTGCCTCTTTCCTTAAAGGCACAATGCTTGCAACTTGGGTACCTGGACAATGGTCTTGTGATTCAAATACAGTTTCCAAAAGATGGGACCGACAACAAGAGAGCAGGCAAGGATTTCATCTGTGTTATTTTGGTGATGGAATGAGCATTCACTAATTGTCCTCTATCTGGTTATATTCAACTGATTTTTTTCACCTCTTGGGGAATCTTCTAACCTTTTCTAATAAACTAGGTCCCTAAATAGGTTGGTTTGTTTCCAGATGCTTCCTCATCCCCCTTTCATTCCCAGGGAACAAATACACAAGCCATTTGGGTCAGTTTTCAACCTATTCTCCTGTTCTTATGAGGCACTTGGAATCTATATCTTCAGGGCCCTGATAATTCTAGCTGCGAACACAGTGCCTGGGATTGGGGGGGGGGTCCCCGCACTGAGGAACTCTCTCACGTAGCAGCCTCACTTGCCAGATGCTTCAGCCCCAAGGAAAGACGCTGCCCCTTTCTGCACAAGCAAAGCCCTCACTGCAGAGGAATTTGTCCAAGCGGGTATCACAAAGGTTTGTTCTGGGCTGAAAGCTGGCACGAAAGGGCTCTGACAGTGAGCAACGTTAGAATTAAAGACATGATAATACTAATTAACTTTCCCATGCCCATGCTCTGTGCATTTATTATTTGTATAGAGATAAAGCCTTAAATAATAGGCTGGCCTCTTTGGGAGCCCCAGTTGGGGGGAAAGAAGGCAATGTCCTCATTACAGCAAATAAGATAGATGGTGTTCTGCCACTGTGGCACATCCCCCAAGGACAACCTAGAGATGGTGCAGCCTCCTTCAGAGCGAGCCCTGTGTCCAGTAATGTGCACTTTCTCCTGGCAGGGTGTGGGGAGGGCAGAGTGACTAGGGCATGTGGAAGAAGAGAAGCAGTTTCCAGTGACTTGGCCATCTGCCTTCCTGGGCCTGCTATGAACCATGCAACAGTAGCCTTCAGCCTGGCCACCTGTGGTTGCAGGAAGCTCTCTTGATTCTGTGGCCTCAGTTTTGTCCTTTATGAATAAGGGAAGGTAGAGGATAGATAAAAAGTCATCAGCCTGGACAGGCTTCAAAGAGTCCTTGAAGTTCCTGAAACTATATGCAAAATGTGAATGTGCTTGTGGGCATTTTTCAGGGACTAGAAGCCCACTGCTTGCCTCTAAGTCCCTGAACCAGAGGTTAAAAGCCACTAAAGGAGGAGCTCCCCAAGGGTCCACCTTTCTCTTCTAAGTCACTGATTTTAGAGCTTCCAGACCTGATGCACTGGGGTTGTGGAGATGGATGATGGATGCTTGGGTTGAAATACCCTATAAATTAGCTGTGTAAAAGCAATTGACTCAATGGCTTTCCAATAATGCCTCCCAAATGGGGTGGCTCTAGTGCCCCCACCTCATCTGCATCTGTAACAGCTCTGGAAAGCTGGCTCCCCAAGTTATCCTCAACATAAAACCCCAGGACACTGCATCAGTTCTGGGCTAACCCTGCAGACTGTTCCAACCATGGGGCAGCTTAGTGGTTCCCTTGTGACACAGAACTAAGCCCATCTCCCCGAGCCTGTTTCCCTCTAGTGCCCTCACCATCTAGAGCCTGTGCACTATACCTTCCACTCCAGCCAGGTGACCTGCAAAGCAATTCCTAGGATGTCTGATTTGAAATTCGACTAATAAATTAGTAATAATGAGTTTGACAATTGGGAATGCTTGAGAAAAAATCTTCTGAAGTACTTGGAGATATCCTGGGGGGAAATAGAAACAACTTTATTAAGAATTGGAGCATCTGGGAAAATACTGGGAGACTGATTCCCAGGGACTGCCCTGGAATCAGAGGGCCCTCTTTGATTAAGTTCTGCCTCCAGCCAAGTGCAGACAGGTTTGCTTCTCTTTTGTTTTCCCAAATATTCCCCTTGCTCTAATCAAGAGTTCTTTACCTGGGATTCAAGGAGTCTATAGATAGAATTCCAGAGGGTCCATGAACTTGGATAGGAAATAATTGGATCTTTTCACAGACTTCTTCCTGAAATGTATCATGTTATTCCTTTGTGAATGTAGGCAACAATCCACCACACTAGTGCAGTATCTGTGACTTTTTCCTCTGTTAAAACCATGGGTATTTTCCTATCACATTAAAATGGTTATAGATGTCTCAAAAGGATTGTTTTCCCTTCATCAGTACCTCAAAAGTCTGGTAGTCTACTCGATTTGTATTTAATGCATTAACAAAGAAGCGTGTGTATTTTTATATTGAAAATTATGTTTTAAATATTTTTGTTAACTATATTTTAACATAATTGGTTTTCTTTGCAATCCTTGATTTCCATTTTAAAACATTATTCTGAGAAGGGATCCGCGGGCATCACCAGAACTGACAAAGGCTTCCAGAGCAGGAAAGGTTACAGTCCCCTCCCTGCTCTGCATAGACAGTCCACTTTTCAACCCTGTGCTGCTTCTCTCTGGCCCACATTAAGGGTGGAACTCTGAGCTTATCTAACTGTTGGGGGAGGAGAGACAGAGTCCAGGAGAGGAGGGAAGAAGATGTAGGAGCCTGTGTGCTAAGAGTTGAAACCAACCACATACCCTATAAGGAAAGGTTCCTAACTTGGGAAACCCCAGAATGATTTTGCCAGAGACACTCTTTTATCTCCTCAATAAGTAAGAAAATAACTCATGAGTATTGAAAGGAACTCACATCAGTGTGGGTCTGGTGGAATTAAACCAGAACCCCTCAGATACCTTGGGTCAGTTTATTTACTCCCCACTGTTCCTTGGAGTCCCACAGTGGGGAAGGGGCCTTTGCTCTGAATGCCTGGACCAGGGCTTGGAGGCCGCTGACTCTGGGCTAAACAGGACTTCCCTGAGGCCTGTGGTTGGGGGAAGGGGCAGTAGCCCCTAATAGTTAGGACTGTGGACTCTAGAGCCAGCTAGAACTAGGTTCCAGTCCCAGCACTATCACTAACCCTGTGTCCTAGGCAAGTTGATTCATCTCTTTGTGCCTCAGCTTTCTCACGCATAAAATGGGTGCTATTTCGCTTAGGCATGCCTGGCTTGCCATAAGCACTAAACACTGTCACAGACAGACAGCCCCTGCAGCATTTGCAAAGCTTAGGAAAAGGAGAGCGGACGGGGAGCAGCAGAAACTGAAGCAGAGAATCTTGTGGTAACATTCTATCTGGAGGTCCTGAATCTTCCTTTTACCTGTCATTCATGTCACGACAGCTCCTGGGTGATAAAGAGACCAGAAGCGGGCTGCAAGTCTTCAGGTGGTAGGAACGTGCCCTTTCTCCTTGGTTTCTAAGTAATGGTGCCTTCACGTCCAGCTGAGTGAGGGGTCAGCTGCAGCTCCAGGATAAACGCATGTTATAAATAGAGGGCCGAGATTCCCAGACGGAGAGGAGGGGGTCAGTGAAACAGCAGAATAAGTTGGGAATTGTCACCGCTTCATCTGTAATGATAACATTAACAGCAATAATAATCATCATAAGAGGGGATCTTGTAGCAGAGCCAGAGCAGGGAAGAAAGCCTTTTTCCCATGCCTTCCTGGGGAGAACTAGACACTCAAACCACGTCAAAACAGAAGGAACCAAAAATATAGCTAAAAACCTTTTGCCCAAGTGGCCTTCCCAAAGAAACCAAGATAAGACGGCCCTGCTGCAGAATGGGCCCAGAAAGGAGA